>NC_085877.1:11531120-11698620 GCF_034702125.1 Engraulis encrasicolus | reverse complement strand
CTTTCTCCACGGAGAGCCAGGGGACGTCTTCTTCTGGCTCAGCTGGTCTCTATCTATCTCTCTGCATGGGAAAGGGGGACTAGAGCAGTGGTGGTGTTCATTCCCCCCAGGCTTCTGGCACAGGCAGGCAAGCGGGCGGGCAGGCAGCCTGGGTAGGCTGAGAAACAGATGGCCCAGTGCCTGGTGGTGCTGGAGGGGCTATGGACTGGAGGGGTTGATGGAGGGTTACAGGTGGGACGATAATATATACCATGCCTTTGGCCAGATATAGTCAGCTCATCTGTGGCGTCTTCTGCCTGTAACCTTTTTCTAGCTGTCAGAACTTTATTGATATTTTTGGGGCTTTTAAGCGTTTATTTGAGTGAGTAGAGAGAGAGAGAGAGAGAGAGAGAGAGAGAGAGAGAGAGAGAGAGAGAGAGAGAGAGAGAGAGAGAGAGAGAGAGAGAGAGAGAGAGAAAGGAAACGAGTGGAGAGAGAGGGATGGGGAAGTATCGGCAGATACCATGGACACCCAGTGTTGCCGGATTGGGTTGTTACTCGTTTACCTGTCTGCAGGTAAAAATGGTGAAAATCTGCCATTTGGTGTTTTTTTTCCTGTAGTTTTATGCCCATAGAAATGAATACAATTTGTCGAAATTGGGTGGAACTTAGCGCTTCCAGGTGGTTCTTGAGCACCATTTGGGTGGGATTTGATCAGACACATCTGGCAACATGCATTTACTGGCTCCAATGCATTCTCAAACAAAAAAACATGTTCCGATGAGCTACAATCCAGTGCCACATTAGATGAACTGGTTTTACCTGCCCAAAGGCCCAGTTTGGACTGGTAAAATCAGGTCATTTAAATATGTGGCAATGTATTATAGCTGAGTGGAAAAAACCTGCATTTGTTTTGTTCATATTGCCATATTGGTATAACAAACACGAGGGGTGTGGAGAAGCACTTTCACTATAGTGTGTTGGGCTACTAGTGCGAAACATCTGTCTGTGGCCTTGGTGAGTTAAATGGTGAATCAGTCATACTCCCACAGCGTGCTGTACTGCAGGTCTGATATTCACACTGTAATTGCATGTCTTTGTTGATATATGGCTATGTAACGTAATATTGATTAGTCTTCATGGTGATATATTATATGGAACACAGCAAATGAGAAATTCTGTGCTGCAGCAATGCAAGTGTTTTTGAAATTTGTCAAATGACAATATTTCCCCAAGGTTTTCGTTGGCTTTGATATATTTTTCTCATGGCAATATTACATTTACTTTCAAATACTCTGAAATGAAAAATCAATGTGAAAGAAATACCCCAGGCATTGTCAAACATCACAACTCTTTTTGCTTTCTCTCTAAGATCTGTAAATAGGTGGGCATGCTTGTCAGTCAGTGCTGTGCAGGTACATCATTGTCCACTAGCTTCATCAAATATCACCGCTGCTGCCAAAACCACCCCAAAAACACCTATTCATGGATGCTGGTGATGGATCACGGTTTTATACACAGTACACACACTGTAAAACATTGAAGCCAGTTAAAAGTAAATAATTAAGTTGCCCTGCTGTGCTGCCTTAAATTTGAAAATTTGAAAAGTTAACTCAACTTCAGAAAGCGTCGAGTTGAGTCAAGCCTTAAACTTAAGGCAGCTGGGCAACTTACCTTTTTTACGTTTGACGGGCTTGCAATAGTTTACAGTGCATGGTTTTGTTGGATGAATTTGCAAGGGATGTTGAGGATGAAACAGTAGTAACCTATTGGGCCACAGTGCCCTGTTTTGAAATCCCCTGTCATGCCAGACACTATTACAACACAGAAGTGACATGGAAGCTGTACTCGAGGGACGTGAAGGTAAATGATTAAAATTAGTGATGATATGATGTCTGTAACTTGCCGTCATGATCAATAACCACAACCATTTTAATTCTGACCATTTTAGTGTTGTTTTTTGACGCTGCATACTCCAGCATATGATTTGAGGCTCTGCAAAAACATTTCGTAAGTGAAGAACCTTTCGTATGAATGTAATAGTTTGACAAAGTTATCTGACTCCATGGAGCAATGCACGGGGGTGGATCTAGCCATTTTGGGGCCCTACACAAAATATAGACATGGGGCCCTCAAAGGTCATTAATTAAACACGTCACCAATTGGCATAGCGAGGGTGCTATTTTAGTGACAAATGAAGATCAGGCCTACTTTTTTGTGTGTTTATTGTGACTGGTGTGACAGTTGGGGGGCCCCTATTGCGGGCAGATTTGGTCGTGGCCCTAGGCAATTATTGCCTAGGTTTGCCTAATGTAAAGTCCACCTCTGGCACTGCAGATAATTTAGATTTTGCATACATTTGGGCCTTTTGTTTACATATAGAGTTTTAGCTCCCTAAAACAGGAATTTTCTAAAATGCAATGTTTATAAAAAAAATATCACAATGATATTTTATCCACATGCTGTTTGAACGGGATCAAACAATAGGAATGGGTAAAAATATCAAGGCTTTACTAGCCATTTTTTTTCCTTGAAGTGTAGTGGGGTTTTTTTCTCAGTCTTGAACCCATCTACCTACTTGATGATAGGGGCTACTATAACATTACACAGAGTCTTTCCTAATACATTACTACTAATACATTTTGACATTGGCATTCTGGTAACAACAAACACCCCCCCCCCTATCTCTCTCTCCCCCCCGGGCCTGGGAAGCCTGCATAGCTCTGAATGCAGAAAGAGAGACTGTGTCTTTGCGCTGGAGCAGTAGCGGGAAACTAACCAACCCACCAATCAGACAGCAGAAGAAACCCATCCTCCGCCAGTCAGGCGTAAGGGGAGTTTCCACACTCCAGCACCCCCGCCCCCCAAAACCCTGAGCTCCAACCTCCACTTTCTCCCCCAGACCCCCACCTCCCCAAATGAGGAGTTTAAACAAACATGCCCTGTGTGGATGTTTCAGCCACGCTGCTGCCCCTCTACATGGCCTCCTGAGGGGGGGGGGGACTAGGCAGGCGGACCAGGACCTAGCTCTAGCCAGGCCTGGCCCTGACCGAGCGGCCTCCACTTCAGGCAACAGGAAGAGAGGGGGGGGGGGGGGGGGGGGGGGGGGGGGTTAAGAGTGGAAGGGAGAAGTGGGGTGGGGGGCTGACAGCAAGCAGCTTGTTGTGGAGCCTCACCATCACAGGACAGGACTCCCACACACCCCTCACCCCACTTCCAGCCTGGCCCTGACTACACAGACCACATTGCTCTAATGGCAGTAGAGAGGGAGGGGGGCAGACAGAGAGAGAGAGAGAGAGAGAGAGAGAGAGAGAGAGAGAGAGAGAGAGAGAGAGAGAGAGAGAGAGAGAGAGAGAGAGAGAGACAGACAGACAGAGTGAGAGAGACAGAGACAGAGACAGAGACAGGCAGAGAGAGAGAAAGAGAGAGAGAGAGAGAGAGAGAGAGAGAGAGAGAGAGAGAGAGAGAGAGAGAGAGAGAGAGAGAGAAACACAGACAGGCAGAGAAAGAGAGAGAGAGAGAGTGAGGTGGCCTTGTCTTGTCTGGGTTTTGGGGAAAGTAGGAGGAGGAGGAGAGGGGGCTTACCGTGGTGGATCCCTCGCTGGTGCTCGCTTTCAACTTTTTGTCAAGTGGTGTGAGAGGTGGCGTACAGAACTGAAGCGGCCCATACGCAGGGTGAATTCCTCCAGCTGTGCAGCCCTTTTGTGGCCTCCTTTCTCCCTTTATGGCTGTTTTCCATCCCCATTCTGACAGCCACAGGAAAGGACGACAGGGGGTGTGTGGTGTGACTGAGCATGCCATTCAGGAGGCATACTCATACACGTGGCTCACAAAAGTGTTGAGAGCTGGGAGTCCTTCGGGGTGTGCAACAAAAAAATCGTCATGACAATGCATCGCGATACCTATTTTCACGATATACTTCATCTATTCATGACGATCGATTATTTAATACTTATAAAAGTGAATTTGCCACTGGTTCATTTTGATTAGTAGAGAGCAGGTAATATTTCTGTTATAATGGAAGCTCTCTCCCAGATGCTAAAATGCTTAAATACAATAAATTGGACTTATTAATGCTATACAGCACTGCTGTATTTTTGCACATTTACTGAAGTAAGTATCGCAATGTATCGCGATCAGTGGTGTAGTCTACGTAGAACGCGGGTATACGGAGTATACCCACTTCTAAATTTCAGGGATTTCATTATACCCACTTAAAATTGATTGATCCAATATTTTGAATAGCACAAATATATACAGTATACCCACTTCAAAAAATTCTCGAATATACAGTATACCCACCATAAAAAGTACCATAAAAACACCACTGATCGCGATAGTACATGAATCGCAATACATTGTGATAGAATCGGATTGTGGCATATGTACAGGTATTGTGATGTACATTGAATTATGAACCCTCTGCCAATTTCCACCGAGTGGGTGTGCCACACACAGCTATGTTGGAATGTTCCTTGGATATTGTGGAGTCGTTTCAAGTGTTTTATTCAGTTATATTTTATTATAGTTTGGTCTTGAATTGGAAAGGCCCAATGTCAGTGTGGTTGCAGAATAGTAATGTTTTTGAGAACACTTACGTGAAAACAGCTAATGTACTGTTAAGAAAGATGCTATCTTGAACGTTGTGCTTGACGAGTTTGACACGTGTGTGATTTAAGACAATGCTCGGACCCCTTCTATTTCCACTGCTGCCCAAGGAGTCAACGGCTAGTCTTACACCAGATTCCACACCATGTCCTCTTCCTCAACACCACCTCTTAACCACAGCTTGTCAAGTCTTGACATACATTTTTTGCTGATTGGCCACCTTGGCTAATGGTGTTCTCATGTCACTATCCTCTTTTACTAGCCAGGTGTCAGTTTTTCTCCCTTTACCTTGATGTTTAAGCGCAGAAGGGCCAAAGCAAAAAGATGAAAGAAGGTAAAATGCTATTACAGTAATGTAGCATGCTATATGAAAACATGCCCACAAATCAGACAAATACTGAGTGTACTGTAAAGCTGAGTGTAGGCCAGTGGGCGGTGGGTGCTAATGCAAAGCCCTACTGTTACCCACTGAAGGGGTGAAGCGCATTTTCACTTAGGTCAGGGTTCTGCACAGTGCTCCCAACACATGTCGAGACTAGATTACAGACTAGACTAGATTAGAGACACGGTTCTTAGACACTGAACTGCCAATCTTTAGTGCTAAATTACTATGGGACAGTTTGTGAGAAACTGATTCAAGTCTATGTGTATAGCTCTCGGCCTGCATACCCATATATCGTAGGTGTGAAGTGTTTAGTGACTGATAAAATGCTGTAGCTGATTATACTGTAACGGATAATACTGTTGCTGATAATACTGTAACTGATAATACAGGAGCTTTACTGATGGCCCCCGATTGAGTTTTAAACTCAATTCTGAACCTCTGAACCTCAGCGGGAGCCAGTGTAATGCCGTAATAGCTGGACTGATATCATCTATTTTCTTTGCATAACCCACATACAGTAACTGTGATGTGTGAAGTGACTGACAATGCCACAGCTGCAGGGTTAAGGAACGGCCGTGGCATGCCGGGGTGGAGTGGAGTGGAGTGGAGTGGAGTGGGGTGGGCACGGCACTGACTGCTGCACCGTCAAACTTGGCGGGTGTGAGAGAAGTCAAGTGTGTGGGAAGAACAGAGGAGGACTTGCCTCGTTTTGCCGGGTTGATTTCTTTATGACAGCTTTTAAAAATAAATACATTTATTGGGGGTTTGTAATGGCATTATTGAGGCAGGACAGTGAAGAATGGGGACAGGAATTTGAATGGGTGTATTAGGGCTCTTCACCACAGCAGCCCCCGGGGGGTGGTTTGGGACAGCTTTTGAACTTGGTCACCTGTGAACCAAAAACAAGAGAGAACAGTCATGAAATAGGTTAAAGAATTAGACATAGTCGCAGATACCATCCCCCCCCCCCCTCAATTGCCCCCTCAAAAGCCTCAATTGCCGGCAAATTCGGCGAAGAGGAATGTTTTATCAACAGCTATGTGAGCAGTTATTTTGGCTAACCACAGCTTTGGTGTCCATTTGTCATTCCGGCACATCCTGTTCATTTCATTTGCTTCGTGACAGCTTTAGTAAGTCAAAACACGAAAATTGGCGATTTTACGATTGTCGTGCGGTTTCTCGCAGAGAACGTTGGCTTTTTGACCTGCCAAGAGAAGTTGTTGTCAAGTTCAACGTTCACCTCTGTTGGGGAGGTCACATGTGGGGGTTGTGTGGGGAGTTGTGACTCACGGTTGCCGCAGCAACGGACAGTAGCCATTGTGAAAGCAAAGGATTCCTCTGAATCCTCACTGGCACAGACGGCTCAATCAATACAACCGGCGAGGTACCTTAGAGACTCCGTGATTCTCCTTGGCGTCTAGCCTTTCAAGGCCTTCTGCACGCAGGGGACTTGGGGGGGAGGGGGTGAGCTTAGATTACTGGGCCTGTCCTGGCAAGCGGCCTAATGACAGGGGTGGACAAATAGGTCTGTTGCTCTGTGACCAGGGAGAGGGAAGGCAAAAATGGGACCCCACTATATTGTATGTACAGTATATAAAGGTGGGCCCTTTTAGATGATTTTCTCCTGGGCCCTGCCAAGGGTGTAAATGATAATCAATATTTATCGATGCATCGATCCTATACCCGGCAATTTGAAAAATCAATGCATCTGTAAGAGAATCGATTTATCGTGTTTTGTTACTATTGTTATTGTTGCACTCATTTTGTGAGGCATTTTGTTTTGCCCATAACACTAATGGTAATTATAGCAATGGTACTCAAATAAAATGCATGCAAATATTACAGCTTTCGTTAATTTAATTTTTGTTACATATATATCCTAGCCTGTAATGTAAAAATATGGACCATTGAATTGAATAAAATCGAATCAAATAGAACCAAATCAAATCGAATACAATTGTGCGGCATTCCTCAGTATTGAAAATGATTGAATTGTTGTCTTAAGAAATCGATACTCAATTGAATCGGCAGCTGTCAGCGGCCATGACTGGCCAATGCAGTGAGAGCCTTGTGGCCTCTGAAAGTCAGCAAGAGTGGGTCTGTGAAGGCCGTTTACTACAGTTTTGGTCAGAAACATTATATTACACTTATTACATTACATTACACTTATCTGACGCTTTTATCCAAAGTGACTCATAGATATTTTACAGGGTATTGGTTACAGACCCTGGAGCAATGTGGGGTTGGGAGCCTTGCTCAAGGGCACCTCAGCTTGGGATGGAGGTGTAGGGAGAAGTAACTGTGGGATTTGATCTTAAAACCACCTCCTTAACCATTAGGCCATGGCTTCCCCCAGAAATCCTTTTCCCCCCTCTTTCCAGCTGGCATCACCTCACCTCTTGTAATAGGGGACAGGCCACAAGGGAACTGTCCTTAACCCCTTTGCACAGGGCCTATGCTATAACCGTACTGTCACCACAATTGTAATGACCAAATCTTAATCTGTTACTGAAGGCTCTCGGTAATGTCATACCAATGTTGTTATGATGTAGAGTCTTTTCAGTGATGAGTGAATGATACAGCCAGCAGGCCCATCTGATTCTGCACAAAGAGGCTACAAAACTCTGAATAGTTTTGTGTTTATTATCCCAACGCTTAACTCTTGAGGAATGATTCTTGGAAGAAACTGAGAGGCTACAGTAGGTTTTCTATTTCACACCTCTCTTTAGAGCAGGTCCCCCACCATCATGTCCTTAATCTTTGAAGCTAGCTTGCAACCTGCATTTGAGGCGTGCTGTGTGAGAACGCTTCAGAGATATGCCAGATATATTTAGCGCTTTGCCCTTCCTGGATATAGCTTTGAGCCTTGTTGCAGGTCTCACGTTTTGTGTGCAGCGGTGATGGTCCCACGCCATGTGTCAGTGAGTGTCATCGCTTCCTAAGAGCTAGTTGTAGAGGACCACTTGTGGAGGGGTAGGGACAGGGCCAGGGAGAGTGGGGGTTGGTGTATATGAAATAGGGCGCATGGATAGGACAGGTACGCTGGTATCTCTCCAAGCATCTGAACTATGGCCTATCCTTAGGTCTGTTCCGCAGAAGTGACTCTGATCATGTAGCTTCCAGCCAGTCAGAGCAGCATGTCATTTCTCTGAAGCCCAACAGTTCTGACTGACAATTGGACAATTTCCCATTGACAAGCCAAATTACTCTCATTCTAGAGCACATTCAGATGCTGAAGCAGGGGCATAGGCTATACAGTATGTAAACAAGCCATTACAAGCGAAAATTACAAATTTTACGAAAATAGAATGAGTAAATCATCCACACTTGATAGTAATAACGTTTCCATGTATTTTAGTAAAATGCAGTCATTGAATGAAAGAAAGTGATGTCGAGTTAGTAGCAGATGGAGAGCCCTAGATCGCCCTCTCCAGTAGTTAAACTTATCAGTGAAACATGAAGTAAGCTACCTCCAAAGAAATGTATAGGAAATTATTATTATTAGTGTAAGAGGTTTGGGCTATGGAGCTTTGGATGAATGTGCAATCACTGCCAGCCAGTGCCATGTGTGAGAGCAGTCCTTGCCAAGCTCGTGCCCTGGTCATCAGCACTGTCGGAAGCGGAACAGGCATCCTGCTGTTGTCATTCATTTTCATCTCGGGTTAGAGGTCTATTTTTAAGATAATCTTGGGGTAATTTTGTGTGGTTCGTTTTGAGAAGTTCGTTTCTTTTTCTGAAGTATATGGATGTTTTTTTTTGGGGGGGGGGGTTTCAAAGTGAAATGCAGGAAAGGAAGGAACGTGGGCAGGCAAAACTGGAGAGAGTTCATAAAAACAGGCTGGTATTTACAAATTGTCACTCTAGAACATACTTGCTTTCCCATGAGGCTTGTAATGACTGTGGGCAGTAATGCTCTTTGAAGCAATGTTCTTTGATGGGACAAGAAGACCAATTAAAACCATGTTATGGACCTCATACTTTTTACAAGAAGTCTATGCCTGGTCACTCTCAGAGCAGAAAGCTCTGAGTATAATACGCTACATGTGTGTGTAAAAAATAGTGTTATACTATATGTTTAAGAAATGTTGTCGTAGCTGCGGGCTCCTTGTTATCTTAATGACTTATGGCATAATCTTTTTTCTATCTGCAGAAATTGAGTGATAAAAAAGATTTAGCACGTTAGCTGTAAACTGTCTTATTTAAGTGCGGGGTTCCACCACCGACACCCGATAATTAATGACTCACAGTGCGCACACCAAACAGGTTAGCATGGGGTTGTTGAGTGGCTGTGGGGGGGTTGCGTGAAAAATGGGGGTTGTAGGGTTTGGTGGTATTCAGCTCAGAGGTTTGGAGTGTCCCATATGTATGTCCCAGAGAAGTTGGGTGTTACCTATATTGGTTCAGTATTTCACGTTTGAGTGGGAGGTATTCCTGTCCCTTCTTAACCCCGAGCATACGTAACTAACGTTTGAAATTTCTCGCCTCCATTACTGACATTTCTCACCTCCATTACTAGACTTCATGCCATTCCCTTCCTCTTTAACGTGACTAGCATAACTTATATATCATTCCCACCTGCCTAACCCACCTTCCCTGCCTCCCAAACCTGAATGTAACTAACGTACAGCTTCCCATTTTTGACTTCAACACTAGCGTAACTCAAGTCATCCCCATCCTCCATAACGTGACTAGCGTAACGTATATATCATTCCCACCTCCCTAACCTCCCTTATCGGCATGGGTGCCGCTAGGGGGGGGAGGTGTGTTACAGATTCTAAGGGCCCAAGCACTGATAGGGGCCCTTAAGGGGGCTCAAGCACTGTCAGGGGCCCTTAAGGGCGCCCGACATTTGAATCTTTCATGGGGCCCAAAATTTCTGGCGGCGCCCCTGCTTATCGGCCTCCCTAACCTGACTAATAATGGAGCATTGCCCTTTTTTCTTCAATGCTGTAACTCAAGCCATTCCCATCCTCCTTAACCTTAGCATGTGACTACTGACTAACCTACATACATATGTAACCTACATGTATGCCTTTACCACCTCCCTGGCAAGCTGTAATAAACATTGAAAGTTAACTACTATAGTACTACACTACTATGCCAGTATACGGGGCCCTTAGTAATACGTTACGACTTGGTCATTGCCATTCTGCTAACAGCTCATTTATAATGCCGCCCTTAAGGGGTTAATGCAACTTTCATGTGGAGGTAGCTTATGGCATTCTCACCTCCCTAATCTTAAGAGGTTAACTGAGCTAATAGCACGCATGAACTAAGAGGTTAACTGAACTAAGGCATGAACTAACTAACCATAGCACGCCTTCCTTCCTAATGTAACTAACACGACTGAAAAAACAACAACGTGTACATTGTAAGATTCAGCAACGTACTGCAACCCTAATATTACTGAAAAAGCATCAAGCCCTGCCTCTAACTTATGTCTATGAACAAACATGCCATGCTATCCATATAGTTAAGTTGTAAGCAACTGGTCATAATATGACATTTTTTGTTGAATGAATATTTGTTGAATCATTTGATTTTATATACAGAACATAGGTGTAAAACCAAATCTAATACTCAGTAAATATTTCCCTTACTAAATTATGCATGATTATGATGAATGCCAAGATTACATTACATTACATTACATTACATTATTCTTTGTTGACACTTTTATCCGAACCGACTTACAGTTGTTTACAGGGTATTGGTTACAGTCCCTGGAGCAGTATGGGGTTAGGTTAGGTACCTTGCTCAAGGCCAACTCAGCCATGGAGTGCAGTAGGGAGTGTTAAGGTGAAAATTGAACCCACCAAACTCTGATCTAAAGCCCTTCTTCTTAACCGTTCAGCCACGGCTGCCCCAAAGGAATAGTGTTGCTTTGTGATGAACTGACAGTGATGTGAGTTGGGCCACTCTGGATTTGAACCTGAATTTGGAGTCTGAGTAACTGGCAGACATTGAGACCTGTCAGCCACCAACATCTTATGATCATCTCCTGATTATGGCGATTGTCAAGATGACAATGGGGGATGATGAGTCAATGAATGTGATGAGTATGGATGGTTCATATGTAATGCTGACTATGAAGATGATGGTGATTATCATGGTAGTTATGATTGTG
The DNA here is from genome assembly GCF_034702125.1 of Engraulis encrasicolus. Taxonomy (NCBI): domain Eukaryota; kingdom Metazoa; phylum Chordata; class Actinopteri; order Clupeiformes; family Engraulidae; genus Engraulis; species Engraulis encrasicolus. The sequence goes on along the minus strand of NC_085877.1, from coordinate 11,687,521 downwards.
ATGATGATGATGATGATGATGATGATGATGATGATGATAATGATAATGGCCTTACGTATCCTCAGATCAGGGCTGTAGTGCTCAAGTCCGTTTTTCCATGGACTCGGACTTGTCTTGGACTCAGACACTGGTCTTGTCAATTATAATAGTCATGATTGTGATGATGATGACTACGATGATGAGGAGGAGGAGGATGATTATCAGATCTCAGATCTGAGAGGCCTGAGCTATGCTTTATACATAATGTTGATGATGATAATGATGCCGATTATGGTTATGATGACAATAGTTATGATGTGATGTGATGAGTATGATGATGGTGGTGGTAATGATAATGATGGTGATGATGATGAGGAGGAGGATGAGAAGAAGGAGGATGATGATTGGGAGGACGACGATGATGATGATGATGAGGATGAGAAGGATGGTGATGATGATGATGAGGAGGAGGATGATTATGTTGGTGATTGATGATGATGATGATGATGATGATGATGATGATGATTCCTATCCGCAGATCTGGGGAGGCCTGAGCTATGGACATCTCTGCAATGTTCCTCCTCCTGCTGGGAGTCCTGTGTCTTGGTCCTGCTCCCAGCTGGGCACGACAACAATTCCACGACTCCACCAACCAAGGTATGGACCGTGGTGTTTCCTCTCCTCTCCTCTCCTCCTCTCTTCTTTCCTCTCCTCTCCTCTCCTCCCCTTTCCTCTCCTCTCCTCTACTGCCCTCTCATGTCCTCTTTTGCTCTTCCCTCTTCTTTCTTCTCCTTTGCTTTTCTCTTGTCTCCTGTCATCTCTTTTATCTCCTCTTCTGTGCTCTTTTCTCTCCATTTTCTTCTCCTCTCCTCTTCTTGCCGTCTATCTACTCCTGTCCTTTCCTTCCCTTTCCTTTCCTTTCCTTTCCTTTCCTTTCCTTTCCTTTCCTTTCCTTTCCTTTCCTCTCCTCTCCTCTCCTCTCCTTTCCTTTCCTTTCCTTTCCCCTCCTCTCCTCTTCTTTCCTTTCCTTTCCTTTCCTTTCTTTTCCTTTCCCCTCTTCTCTTCTCTTCTCTTCTCTTCTCTTCTCTTCTCTTCTCTTCTCTTCTCTTCTCTTCTCTTCTCTTCTCTTCTCTTCTCTTCTCTTCTCACATGAGTTCCTCTGCTCTCTTCTCTTCTCGGCTTCCCTTCGCTCTTCTTTTCTCCCCTCTGCATATGCTTCTCCCTTCCCTCCTCTGCTTTCCTCTGCATTTCTCTTCTTTACTTTGCGTGTGCCTCTGACTCGAACTCCCTCCGTCTGACCTGCATACCGCACATTGCAGCCATATGTCTTATATGCAGGGACAGGGATGGATTGCTGCACGGGCCTACCCAGCCCAGGCCCAGGGCCCAAGAGCCAAGGGGGACCTGAAGCCCAGGCCTCTGCACGATTCCCATGTGTTACTAATGTGTTAAAATTGCACTTTTAGCAACTGTTTATTCTCATTTTCTTTGGGGGAGAAACCTCCAACACCCCAATTAACATTGAGTCTCTAAAACCCTCACAAATTTTGGAAACTAGCAACACCCATGGAGGGGGGCCTTTATTGTAGTTTTGCTTAGGGGCCCATGGAATCATAACCCGTCCCTGCCTTATACGCCACGCCAGCCAGCCACATGTTGGTCTCTGAGCCTGAGGAGGATCAGGGCTCATGTCTACTCCACTGATATACATAGACAAGTGATTCTCAAACTGTGGGCCAGGGCCCACTGGTGGGCTTTGAAATAATTTTCTAAAATTCAAAATAATATTTGTGTATTGTGGTACTGTTGACTATTTATTTGAGTTGTTTGAGTTGTTTTGAGTTGTTTATTGGGTCAGAGGTGGGCCCCGAGCATTGGTGAAAATGCCAAGTGGGCCCCAAGTTGTAAAAGGGTTGGGGACCCCTGATATAGACCTTCTCTAGACCAGTGGCTCTCATAGTGGGACCCAGTGGGACCCTGGGGGACCTTGGCTGACGCATTGCCAGGGGGCCTGGAAAAAGTTTGCTACAATACAATACATGTAATTGCTACAACAGTAGGTCTAACATTTAAAAAAATGTTCCCACATGGTCCTCACTTTTGCATTTAAATGTAAATTTGTGGTATTATTATATTATGGGGATGTTTTCTGCTCTGTTTAAGGTCCCTGGCACAAAAAAAGTTTGAGAATCCCTGCAAATAGACATACAGTAGAGCAGGCCTGATCTGATTTTCGTAGGATTTCATGGAAGCCACAGTACATTGTTGTCTAGCATTAGAGTAGGTTTATTGTTTTTGTTCGTTGGCAGTAGCTCGCTCTATGATGCTGAATGTAAAACGATGTGAAAATCAAAATAATCATTTTTGCATTGCTATTACGTAATGTTGTAGTAAAATAAACATAAATTGAAATGTGGAATTGAGAGAAATCTCCTCAGAGCTGCTGTGAGCTTAGATGGTTTCAGTAACTTTTTTGTATCATGGCTGATTTCAGTCCTCTGCCAGTTTTGTTACTTGACAAAAGTAGCAATGTCAATAAAGACTGAATGTCATGCGCATATATTTCATTCCAGGCTGCAATCTGAGTTCAGTTCAGGCCAGAGACACAGTGTTGTGAGAAATAACACTACGGATCGAATACGGAGAGTGCTTCCATACGACTCCAGCAGCAAGTATTATCAGAGAAGCACTATGCATGGAATAGTTCAATTCAGGCCAAAGATAGGGACACCGCTTATACCTACAGAGGTTTTGAAAAAAATGAAGATCTTTCTTTTCCTAGATGTGCTGGTAGCGTGGACATTGAATGCTCCAATGGACCCCCAGCCATATATTTTCATAAATCGGACTGTGTGTGGGGCCCTGGTGACACAGTCACACTTTACTCCCTTGAACGACACCCCTGTATAAATGGCACCACAGCGTTGTGAGAATAAGCACAATGCATGGTGGAATATGTAGAACGCTTACATACCATACCAGTTGGAAGATTGATCAGACCATTTATTACGTTTGCAAGAACTTTTAAAGGGCCATCTTGATGCAAACTGTGGAAGCCTGCTATTGACCAGAAATAGAAGTCATGACTTCTGGATCCTGTCTGGCAAATCCTTCGATGTGACTCTTTACCAGACATTCGTAGCAGTGGAGTATTAGCAAGTTACCATGTTGAGTCTTTTATAGAATATAATTTTCACAGTGACATCAATAGGACACCAAATGCCACCAACATGCCAACTAAAATGGAATGTCGACTAGATTGCAGAATGGTGAGTGTGTGCACTATTGCTTGTGTGCGCGTGTGATTGTGTGTGTGTGCCCGCGTGCGAGTGTGTGTGCTTGCGTGCATTCCTGTGTATGTCTGGCTGTCTGTGTGCTTGGCTGTCTGTGTCTGTGTGCTTGTATTTGGGTGTGTTTGTGTGCTTATGTGAACATATGCGCCTTTCCCACAATATGTGTCCACCTTCTGTCAATGTCAGAGCACCCAGTGATTTCCAAAGCAAATCAAACGCGACTTTCAGGAAACCCTATTTCCAGAATACTTACGAAATGGACAAAATGGGGGGAAAAGCAGTTCATAGGTCGTTCAGTCAGTCGGAAGGTCCACCGCTATGCAAACGTGCCGTGCTGCATTTGTCTGGTCAAATAATTTCCAAATCGATAGCAATATGAACGGTAAACAGTTTGCTAACTGATAAAAGCAAAGTCCAGGGCTAACATCCAGTGGTTCATTCACATATGTGCTCTTCATCGATGGGACACACATTACACAAAGCAAATACCTAATACACAGGCCTTTTTTTACTTTTGAGGAAAAGACTTGAGGTTGTTGTGAGTGTGATGAGGGAGAGATTCATGAGAATGGCCACAGTCGGTTTTCACAATTTTGGGTTTATATTTGTTTCTGTGTTTAAAACAATCTGATGAAAGCTGAAAACCTTCCCGAAACTGTCCGTGCAGTGAGTTTATAATGTAGAACCAACATTTTTGTTTCAAACCCATACTTTTGTTTTTGTGTTTTCACTGGTGGACATCCTTTTTTTAGTCCATACAGCAGGGCTATTCAATTAAATGTCACCGAGGGCCAGTTTTTCAAATTCCTCCCAGTAAAGGGGCCGAACATGGAATACGCATGTATGTAACCGCATGCAATGACCAAAGTGACGGTGCAAAACAAGCGGATAACTTTCCAGACAGAAGAGATATTCACTTTTCTATTTCTTAGCAGCCTTGACGGTCTATTGTGAGACTAGATATCACTCTCATGTGCATAGGAAAAATATCCCTAACCTGAAGTGTTAGTGATCACAAATTGCGCACGGACACTTTGTTTTCATTTTGTTCTGACCTCATGCGGGGCTAGAACCTTGCCGTCCAAGGGCCGCATCTGGCCCCAGGGCTGCCATTTGAATAGCCCAGCCATACAGCATATCTGTGTTGTGTCTATGGCTACAAAATGGCCGTTTTTTCCCCTCCTCTAAAAGTTAAAACACACATGGCCCCCATTTTGCCCTTTCACCCCTTCAGCCTAGACCCAGATATGTTGTGCCCATTTGCTAGTTCAGCCTTGGTGTATACATCTATACTGGCTGGGAAAGAAAATACACTGTCCCTCTGAAATGAACATGATGATGGGAGGAAGGATCAAGAACAGACACTGTAAAATATATTTGCTTAGCTCAATTAAGTCATCCTGTTTCTTTGACTGGGTAAAATGTAGCTGACTTGTGTTTTGTGTGTATAGGTGTAGCCAGATTTATTTTTAATTAATTGGATGTATTATTTTTTAATTTTCACAGGCTTTCACATATTTTCAAGTGGGAGTTGATGTATCTTATTACTTTGTTGTGAACGGTAAGCTTAATGCGTTCACTCAACGTGGCAGCAGTAGTGTTCATCTTCAAAAGCGATGAAATACAAGGAAAGTGTGTGTTTTCATGCATCCTGTGATCTCTGATAGGCGTACATGTTGGTAAACTCCCACCATTGACAATGTACTCACATCACATGGACTAAAAATGGTCCTATAATTCATAGGCCCTTTAGAGAGAGTAATGACACACATGTCATTGTGTCACGTTAGGTATCGCAACACTTGCTATGGCATCCATATCACTTGTTTGAACTACGTATACTGTAGGCTATGTGGTAGGTTTCACATTTGCCACGATTGAGCCTGTCATCTAGAGTAATTTGTTGTTTTCAAGCTCAAGGAACAAGGCCAGAGACAGTGATCTGAACAGGGTAGCATACAGAAATATTGTAAGACTGGTGGTCAGAAATGCTTTTCACGTTTGGACCTGTATAAACAGACTACTGTGTGGATATACTTGGAGTTGCTTGTTCTGGCAATGAGGCTGTTTATTTCAACTGCTCCCCAGCTTCGGCGTTCTGCTGTTTAGTGGGGTTTCGAATTGCATCTACTATTTATACAGATGGCAAAAAGACACAGATAGGCCTACATGTAGAACTAGCCCTAAAGTGCATAATATCGAAATATTGTAATAATTATTTTGATCAATTTATAAATCTTGATTATTGAACTCTTTGTATTTATTCACTTTGGATGTAACCGTTGTTTACCTCGTGAACATAGTTAATTGGTAATTTTTCTTAAAGGTTTTTTTCTTCTTTTTGTCATTAAATGTCGCACATGTGTAAACAATTCAAAACAAAAGCCTCATAGTTCACTCGCAGTACAATAGGGACTAGAAGATTCATTGTCTGAGATGATCATGTCGTCTTCAGATTGTTGGCAACAGCCACTGTAATCACGATTACAAAATGGCATACGCATGCCATGTCAAGTGTCATAACCGTGTCAAAACGGTGTCATGACACAGTCATGGATGAGTTGTAAACATTAGTGGAAAAGTGGACATTGTTTCGGCTGTCTTTACCAAAACCGAATGGCACTTAATGACAGTCATAAAATGTTTATGGCATAGACGTCATGTTTATGACATGTCCATGACTATGTTATGACATTGTCATGTCGTACGTATGTCGATGTCGGCGATGTCGGCGTCAAGCAAAGTGTTACCAACCAAACTAATTGCTCAGATCTAATAACTATCTCCAACCCACACATACCTAATCACCTCGCCATTGCTCTCTGCATTGTTAATCTGTCTTAAAAAGGACAATACCTGGGGACTCAGGTGCAAATCCAGGACCCAACCCTACCCATACCTCTCTCTCCAACTTCTTTCCTGTCACTTTCTTCTCTGTCCTATCCCATGAAGCCCCACGAAAAAATTTAATAGTGTAAAACGCATCAACAAACAGAGCCCCTCTTGCCACCCCTTGATCACTTCCTTATGTGTGTCGTTACTGTAAATTGTTAAAGCACAGTTACTGTTATACATTTGCTGCTACCAGAATGGCAATGACCAAGTTGATATGTATTAATGTTGTAGTGGTGTAACACACTACTATGGTAACCATGACTTTTCAACGACTATTACAGTGTTCCACAGGTGGAACAGAGTGCATGAGGCTACACACATGGCATGAAATGTCGATAACCATCAGGCCCCTTCTCACCATCCCTTGGTCACTTGGCCGCCATCCTCAGCCGTAATCTGGGGGTCATTGTAAGTCCTTGTAATCACCATTACAAAACCAGACTAATTGTTCAGCACTATTATCACTCCATGCAAGAGTATATTGCTTCCTGGTGTGTGTTAAAGTCATGGCATAAAATGGCGATAACCAGACCACCCGTCTCGTCGGTTCCTCTTGGTCAGTTAACTGCCATCATCAGCTGTGATGTGGGGGTTGTTGAAGGCTGGCTGGCCTGTTTGATATCGGTTTGCAAGGGCCTTGTCGAGGGCCGGCGTGGGATGTATATAGCTGTGAGAACCGACCCGGGAGCAGCAAGCGTGAAACATCTGCACACAAAGACCAGCTGCTGATAAGTTGTGCAAACACACTGGCTTTTTCCCCCTTTTTTTCTTCGGCCGTGTACCACTCTCACTCTCAAAGTCGTTCTTTTTTTTTACCCTGGTTTTTTTTTCTCAAAAGCTGTGCTTGATTTGTTTGCTTGCATGCTGTGACATTTGTTCAGAGAACCCTTAAAGCGGTGACGCATCTGAAGTCTCGATATTATGTAAAGAGTTGGATCAAAGTCAAGTGGTGAAGAAGCTTTTTCCATAACGGTGCAGAGTCAGACTTTGCTAAGGTCTTGCTGTTAGTCTGATTGACAAAAGACCAACAAAGGTCGGCGTCTGCGCCTTGAACTTGATACTCGTGTATTGCTTGGTGCGAGCACTCCCAAAAAGTAGTAATCACTCAAGATAATGGAAAAAAGGAGGCGCACACAAGACTTGTGTGAAAAAGTGTATTGAAGCCGAAAATATACAACAGAAGTCTAAGGTTAACTGGAGAGACAGACGTTTCGGAGCTAGTCCATTCTCAATGTCTCCAGTAGGAAGTGCGTGGCAGGAATTCCGGTGTTTTATAGGGTGACGTGTCAGTTCTCCCCAGGATCTCTCCAGTTCACCACAAGGTGGAACATCATGAAGAAGACCTAGGAAGTTTCCAGTACATAATAATAAATGCATAAATCAAAGCTTCAAGAGATCATAATGTGCAGACATACGTGTAAGGAATAACATGACAGTTATTTTAGAGTATTTTAGAGTATTAGAGAGGTAAACAATATAAATCGAAATATTATTGGAAAAAATTATAGGAAAATATTATTGAAAACAAGAGAGAACCAGTTCTTCATTCATCCCCAGTGGATGGACAGTTTTCAGTGAGAAAATCCAGAAGCACTCTCTCTGGAGTAGTCTTCTTTCCAAATCCCCTCCTCTGCGTGCAGGTGTGACGTGTTCAAGCACAGTATATGCGAGAGAGGACACGGGGTGGCCCGCTTCATTGAAATGGCGCGCCACCGGTGATTTTTCATCTTTGCGCCTGATGGCACTGTTGTGTTCGATGATGCGTGTCTTCACTGGCCTAATTGTCTTTCCCACATATTGTTTCTTACATGGGCAGGTGATGAGATAGACAACATTTCGGGTGGAGCAGGTCGTGAATTGCTTCAGTTTGTATGTTTTGTTGGTGACGGAGCCAATAACGGTATTTTTCTTGACCGAGTCTGATTGCTAGTCTAGTCTGATTGCTCATCATGTGCATGTCTGAGAAGGAGGTTTATCGAGTGGATACATTAGAACAAAGTAAAATACGTATTCTAGAGTGACAATTGTGCTGTCACAACCCATTTATCACATTAAATATCAGCCCTCTTGCAATTATTTGTGCAATAAGACAAACGTTTCAACATATGTCTTCATTCGAGTCCGATGAACACGTATGTCAAAACGTTAGTCTTGTTGCGCAAAAAAATCTGTGTGGCACCAGATTTTTTCCTTTTTTTTATTTAAGATTTATCAAGTCTTTCATGTCAAAGACTCTCGGGCATCTTGCTCTCTCAACTTTGCAAAAGCAAACTGTTGCTTTTCCTGAGCGATTCCTATCATGTTTCCAGGCACCTTATCAGAACATTTTGCCCCGCCTTGAATTTCTTAAAAAACAATTTACTTACTTAAAACATTTTTATTTGATGCCTGTCTGTATGTATTCATGCAGTTGGGTGCACTATGTTTGATCTGGTCAATTTATTGTCTGTATGCACTTGTGTGAAATATGTTTGAAATATCTTGCAATGTGCGTCATGTGTATGCTGCTAGACACCTTAAAGTTTTTTCTGTTCCCTAAAGCTAATTGTTTGTAACTCAAGCTGTTTTTCCAGAACTCTTCTTGAGTACAGCAACCTCACACCAAATAAGCAAAACTGTGTAGATACGTACATAGCAAAACCCAACATCAACCCACATCAGCTATTTTTAAATGCATGTCACACATCAACATCCATGTGATTCCCTAATGAAGACGAAGTTATACCTATTGTGATAATAGTTTTTCTACCGTGGTAATTTGATTATAGGTTTGTGCATCTGCGTGAAGAGTTTTGCCAAAGCTGCCAAAATGATAGAAAATGTGCAATCAAAAAACCTGCAATTTCCTTCTGAATTAATTAAGAAACTCTACTCTTCTCTAATCAACGCTGCTGCACTCTACTCTACTTTACTCTACTCTACTAGTCTACTCTACTCTTCTCTATTCAGCCAGATTACTCTTCTCTATTCTCCTCTACTCTATTCAGCTAGATTACTCTACTCTATTCTACTCTACTCTATTCAGCTACATTACTCTACTCTTTTAAGATCGATTACTGTACTCTATTTTACTCTACTCTAATCTATTCAGATAGATTACTCTTTTCAGGTAGATTACTCTACTCTACTCTATTCTACGCTACTTCTCTACTCTACTCTACTCTACTCTACTCTACTCTACTCTACTCTACTCTACTCTACTCTACTCTACTCTACTCTACTCTACTCTACTTAGCTCTTCGTTGTATTCTACTCTACTCTGCTCAGGTCAGTTGTTGCAGGGTTGTCTTGAACCATGCTCTGTTGCTCTGCATGAGCATGTTCTCGTCTCACAGTTGCAGGCAGGGCCCAGCCCTTCAAAGCCAGCGAGAGCGTAGTTTATTTATGCTCTGCGGCCTGGGCGAAATTAGGGAGAGGCCAACTCGGAGGAGAGGAGGAGGAGGCCTACTCCTCTCTTCTCCTCTGCTGCCCTTCCCTCTCTTTCGCTCCGGCCATTCCCCTCCTCCTCCTCTCTGCCCTCTGTTCCCCCTTACAAGTGGGGGAGGAGGTATTTGGAGGGCTAGTTTGGGGGACGGGAGGAGAGGCTAGGGTTGCGTGGGAGGGGGTGGTGGTGGTGGGGATGGATTGCATTGCACTTCTGCCTCCCAAAATCAGTTTGTAGGCCAAGCCACAGAATTATGTAAGTTGCGGCAGTGCCATGTTTGTTCTGCAGAGAGAGAGAGAGAGAGAGAGAGCGAGAGAGAGACAGAGAGAGAGAGAGAGAGAGAGAGAGAGAGAAATTTCCAGATGGAATAGGGAGGGCCTTGGTTGGGTTGGCTGAGCAGAGGGCATATTTTTTTGCGAAGTGCAGAATGTTGCATTACGACTATAGAAAAGTCGATCTTCTTTTGGTTTGCTGTGGCGGGCAAAAATACTTACCGTGGCTCAGTGTGGTTCACTGTTGTGTTGTCGTACTCACCAGAGTTTATAAGGGTTTATGCACTGCTGGAAAAGTGTGGTTCTAAAGACTGTCATCTATGATGAACTGTCCAACTAGACTAGCCTGAGTCTAGTTATACTGACTGCTCACTATTGAATCTGAATGCGAACAAGCTGTGAGGAAGAAGTAGGACAACAAGGACAACATACAGAAGAACCCTGCACTTCATATCCTTTATGGATGCCATATTTAAGAGAGAAAAAAAAATCACCTTCCACAGGAGAATTTATGTCAGCTTGAATCTTGGTTCCAATTCAAGCGCTCCAATTCAAGCAGCAAAGCGATAATCCCCAATAGGGTCAAAAAATGATTTATCGAAACATACAATAAATTGATGGTATAATCATCAGAATGCACACCCCAAAAGCATTGATACATTTGAAGTCTTTGACCATCATGTTGTGCAAAGACTTGGACCAAAGTCGAGTAAGGGGTCGGCCCATTGGTCCGACAGCCCATTAGCCCGACAGCCCGTAAGTCAGACAATAAGCCATAGAGGAGCATCACGCATCTACTGGGGTAGGCTAGGCTACACGTGGGCACGTCTTTTCAGGAAAAAAACGTGCCTTTACTGACTGCATTGTTTTGGTTTGGGCATAGTTCTTACCTTTCAGTAAAAAAATAGTGAATATTTACAAACTTATGACGCTAAAATAACTGTATACTGACAGAACACGCCTTTAATAGTGGTTAGGGTTAGGAATTGTTTAGCTTTGGGCATAGTTTTAACATGTCTGGTCGGACTAATGGGCTGTCGCACTAATGGGCTGTCGGACCAATGAGACGTAACCGTCAAGTAAAGCATCTGTCAGTGATGATGACCTTATCCCTGTCTTCCTCTAATGTTTCACCTGCATCTGTTGAAGAGTATTTCACTTCACACAAAATCTGTCATCTGTGAATTTGGTGGAAATACGAATCAATATCCATCCGGTTTGCTATTGTCGATGTGATGGATGCTAGCTAGCAAAGTTCCGGAGTAGAATATTAGTAAACCTTTCCCCCGAAGCCTCATACAAAAGTGCTAACCTTTAGCTCAGTTGTTAGCACACCTAGCTGTCATGTCGGAGGGTTATTGAGAGGTTGCAGGTTCAAGCCCTGCGTGACGAACAGTACAGAGCTGACCTCTGTTATACAATGACATTTACTTCCACTCACCAGCCAGCCCCAGGGGTGCCCCAAGAGGGCATAAGCCTTAAATATTTGGGTGATTTAGCTTTACGCTTTAGCGCCCATGAGACCTTTACGTGAATAATGATGGAATAATGACGGTATTACGGGGGATTATATCCATGAGGAATGCATGATCCACACAAGATCTCGCTCAATTTATCCCATTGACTTCCCACCACTTCAAAGGAAGGTTTTAAAACGGGGGGTAATGGGCTTAGAGGAAATGAGGTCGGACAGTTCAGTTGTTCCGCTGTGGCCTGAGGAAAGCTCCGGAGTCTCCTCCATGGTTAGCATCAGATTGACTGTGCCATCCAAGTGTAGCAAATGCCAGCAATGAGAGGTTGACGTGAAACGGTGGTAATCTTCCAGTATTCGTAGGCTTAACAGTGATGCTGCACCAAATAAAGCTTTTGGTGGGAAACTGTAGCTTGAAGTTTTTTGTTAAGGGCGTAAGAGTCTAGTGAATGACTAGTGCACCAAACTACTGTGATGTTTGAGGGAAGACAGCCCTCATGATTTTCCTACTGACTGACGGATTGACCCGTTGCAAAAGAATCACAAGCATAGCACCATACAGTACATTGTATTTTGCGATTTATTTTCGACATTTTAGTCTATTGACAGTCTCATAATCATCAGGTGTTGAGGATGTTTTGTGAAGTTTCCACAGACAGCTTTGAACAGGACAAAGTGAGGACAAAGTGATCTGAAAGGCCCCCCTCCCCACCCAATACATACAATGTAATGAATGTTTTTTCCCTGGGCCTGGGACAACGGACCCCTTTGCCCCACCCACTCCCCAGCTTCCCTGCCAGTTATGTGTTGAGGTGAGACAGCCCTTGTGCTTTTCCTGCTGACAGGTGGATTAACTGACTGCAAAAGGATCACAAACCTCACAAAGCAAGCCCACCCTGTACATTGTCCATATTTACCTCCGTCTTCGGTCGCGTTTGTTTTTTCTGTTTGTTTGTCAGCAGGATATCTCAAAATGTTATGAACAGATTTTGATGATATTTTGTGGTGTTGTTAGAAATGACAAAAGGAAGAAGTGGTTACATGTTGGTGGTGGTGATCCAGGAATTAAAAAAAATATTTTTCACCATTGCGAGACATACCAGTTTCTAACTCCCCAAAAGCAAGTCAGAAAAAAATGAGGGTGTAACATCAAATGTTCTATCAAACAGCTTCCTCGGCGGAGATCTGCAGTCTCTGAGTGCATCTCTAGTTTACAATGTTTACTTACTTATTTACTACATTTCGTGTCCTGACTATCATCATCAGGTGTGGGCAGCGGGAGCTTGGTTTGGGAATTTTATGACCATGTGCAACACACTTTCTCAAAAGGAGGTGAGCAATAAAGAGGATGGAAGTTCAGAAAACATTTAGATTCACTGATCAATAGATAGTGTCTAGATTCTTCGCACAAACTGAAAGGAGTCTAGTGACTAGTGCATCAGGCTAGTGTGAAACCCGGTATGTTTGAGGAGGAGATAGTCCTCATGCCTTTCCGACTGACAGGCAGACTGGCATCATGTAAATGCGTATGTATCTCTCGCCAGTGCATTCCGCGTGGAGGTGCTACGCTTTTGCAAGTTGCACCTAAGACGTGGTCTTCTTTTTTTTGAACATCTTTTTATTTTGAATTCCACAGTCATACAGTGCATCACTACATCTCCATTCTTATTAAGACGTGGTCTTCAATGCTGCGGAAAAGCACTTTTGTCACATGAGGACGTTTGCACAGGTTTCCCGGTGTCAGCGAATTTCTGTTGCTAAACGTGAAAATGCTCTGCTCTGCCTTGACCAAAACCATGCCCACCCATAACCTGCCAGTAAAGCAATGTTTCTGCTGCTTTTCCTTTTGTCACGAACAGAGAAACAAGCCAGGGAAATGGCACATTTGTTGCAAAATTGTGCCCAGACCAAAACCATCCCTAAACCTAACACCTCACAGGGAGTTGTGGAGCATGAACATGATACACAGTTCAAATCAGCGTGTTATCTTACTTACTTTCATGATGCCATGTTGTGACAGGAGGATGGCCTGGCTTCGGCAGGGGGGCTTGTCTACCGGTCGGGCCGCCTTACCAGCCAGTGCAAATTGATTGCTGGGAGCAGGGAAGCCGACAAGGGGGGACAAAGGGGTCAGCTGTCCTGGGCCCATGGAGATGGGGGCCCCATAATTGGGCCCTCATTACATTGAATGTATTGGGTGAGGGGGGCTTTCGGAGGACTTTGTCCTGGGCCCAGCCAAAGCTGTCAGCGGCCCTGGCTGGGAGTGTGCATTACACCCACATATGTGAGGGCAAACTTTGGCAGGATTGATATCCAGTTTCGTCCGTGTGAAATGAATGTGTGTACCGGTGTGTGTGTGAGGGTGTGTTACGTACAAGTTGTACTTTACAGGCTCCAACATGTTTATCTTCATCTTCATATATGTAGGTCTGCAGCGTGTGTGTGTGTGTGTGTATGTATGTGTATGTGTGTGTCTGTCTGCCAGTCTGTGGGTCTGCCTGTGTGTTTGCATGTGCTGAAATGTGCAAGTGGGTGTCTGTGTGGGTTTTGTGCTTGTGCATTGCATGCATATTTGCACATGTGTATTTGCTTTTGTGTGTGTGTGTGTGTGTGTGCGTGCGTGCGTGCGTGCGTGCGTGCGTGCGTGCGTGCGTGTGCGTGTGCATGTTGGTGTGTGTGTGTGTGTGCGTATGTGTGTGTGGTGGGGTGTTTGGCAGTTATTTTTAACACCTGTTTACATTCTGCTGAAAGTGTCTGGTCACTGTAACTGCACTCGTAACTGCTCCATATCCATGCAGCCCCTCTGTACATACGTCGATACCTTTGCCCCAAACCCAAAGTCCTACAATACTGCATGTTGCCAACAGAGATGTATAAAGTAGAAGTTAATATGGGGCTAGGTGCCTTGTCCAAGGGCACTTCAGCCATGGATGGAAGTGTAGGGAGAGGTAAGGGTGGGATCTGAACCTGCAACCCTCTGATCTTCCATCCAACTCCCTAACCATAACACCACTGTAACTCCTAGTATGTACTTCTTCCCAGTGGGGACGGATGAGTGGAGGCTAGAAAAGAGAGTCGGATGGAAGAGGGGTGTGTACAGACAGGGGACTTGACCTTACCAGCTCCAAATGTCAGGGAGGTTCGATTACCTTCTAAATGACCCTGGCATCAGCGCTGCCCAGGCCATTGGGTCGCGCCACATCATGCCCCCACCAAACGTACCTTGAGCCATCGCCCAGTTGGCAGAGAACTCGACAGAGACGACGGGAGGGAAGGCTGGCGGCATTCCAAGGTGCTGCAATGGTGTTACCTGTAGGCACTTGCTTTGATGCTCTGGGTCCCGCAGAGTGTGCTGGCTCGGAAATCTACCTAGCTACCACAATGTACGTAGGGGTCACACAAGGGAAGCAGTCATCAAGAAATTAGATGAAGAGACACTGTAGATAGAGCGATTAATGAGAAAGATAGATAGCTTTTAGGCTGGCTTGGAAATCTGCCCATCTACGTACTAGCTGCCAGATTGCCACAGTGTTAAAGGGACACTGTGCAGGAAATGGTCAAAAAAGGTACTGCAACTATGCTGCTCATTGAAACTGGGCTGCCTATTGCCAAATTTGATCTTTACATGAAAATTTACTAAGTAATAAACAAATATTTTCTAGTGTGGTCCAAGTACAGTCATTTGTGCAGCTAAAAATGGCTATTTTTGGAAATTCAAAATGGCGGACCATGGAGAAGATCCCCCTTTTCATGTATGAAAAGTGCAATTTTTCCAGTCATAATGAATACTTAGAATTTGATGCTGGTGATAAGTATTCGTGAAAAAGGTAACATTAGTGAATGGGCAGCATGAATTCTGGAAATAAACAACTAAAAATCTCACACAGTGTCCCTTTAAGTCACACAGGAGCACAGTAACAACAATTTAGATAGGCCTAGCTAGATAAGCTTTAAGTACATATGTACAGTGTAAGTATTCTGGCATATTTACATGCTGGGTATGTGTTTTAAAATACAAATGTTCACTAACATGCATGCTCCCTATCAAATAAACCATTTTCTTTTTTTGTTGGTCTTTTATGACTTTATTTGACAGGACAGTTTGAGAGGTGGACAGGAAGCGAATGGGGAGAGAGACTGGGAGGGGTCGGCAAATGACCCAGGCCGGGAGTCGATCCTGGGTCGGCCGAATGGCAGATGAGTGCCCTACCATTTGGCCACGGCAGGGCCTAAATAAACCATTTTCTATTCACTTTTCCGTTAGTATAAAATATTATACGGTGTTGCATGTGAAAGTGAAAGTCCCATTGGGAAACTCCAACTCCCATTGTCATTGTGACACAGCACTCCACAGCACACAAGTGAACACTGCAGTTGAGCATACAGAGAACAATGTAGTTGAGAGTTAAAATAATGTTTATACTGTTTGCAGATTAAAGGATCCAGTAGACTGAGTGGGAGGACATGTGATTGCCTTCCTGACATTCAGGCAGCCATTACCCAGACATAAAGTAGACCCCGCTAAGAGATTCAAGTGGCTGGCTGCTCTGCTCACAGCTCCCCTGGTGTGTGTGTGTGTGCGTGCGTGCGTGCGTGCGTGCGTGCGTGCGTGTGTGTGTGTGTGTGTGCGTGCGTGTGCGTGTGCATATGCGTGCGTGTGTGTGTGTGTGTATTTAAGTGCAAAGCATCGTGCCAGCTAACGCACAATGTGCTGACAGGAACTAAAGACATTCACACGCACGCTCTTATTTTTTCACAAGCACACACACACACACACACACCCACCCACACACACACACACACACACACGATAAGCCGAGCGCACCACAAGTCATGCTTATCACCTGCTGGAGTGTGTCATGAGTGAGAGACCTATTAACTGGTGTGCTATTTTAATTATGCTATTTTGAATATTAATGTAGTATTATATGGACCAAAGGAAAGAAACCAAATATTCAACACGTTTCATTTTGATGGCTCATTAGTTTGATTCTAAATTAGTTTGACTCTAAATTAAGGAGCTTTATATCAAACTCTTCTGTATCTAACGCTAGGGACATCTGCAAGCGAAACAAGCGAAGCGAAGAGAGGCGAAATTCAGTGTTTTATTCTGACAACTCAAGCGTCATCAGGTCCTCTTTGCGAATCAAATAGAATGAAACATTTATGTTGTTGATTTGATTGGCTGCCACAGACAAAATTCGCTCCTCATTTGCATAATATTAAACTTGGTTGAATATTTTCGCTTGGCTTTGCTCCTGTTGGCTTACTTTCGTCTCCCACGTAGGAATGAATGGCAAAGTTTGCTTTGTTTGGCCAAATTCGCGTGTGTGTGTCCCTAGCGTAAGGCAGTCTGAGCGATGAAAAGATCACAAGCTGGACATAAGCTTTTCAATAGCTCCAGTTGGATCATGTCATGCTTACCTTATGTTCTGTCTTTGTATTATTGTGGTTATGGCGGCTGAAGCAGCACAGCGTGCTGCTCCCGCGTTCAGTGTATTTTCTCGCACTTCGCCTGAAATACGCAAGACTTTAGATGTAAATGTGAGCGTAGAAGATGAACTCCTGAATTTTATTGTGGTGAAAATGAGGACGTTGAGTCAAGACGAAGTCATCACATTGGTGACAAACCATTTCACTTCTGAGTGGATTGAATCCTCAAAGAAAGTCCTATTTGAAGTTTGTACCAAGACGACACAGCGGCTGGTCTCGCACAAAGGTGCACAAAAGGACATTTACAACGTTGAACTGTGTTTGAAAGTATTGAATGAATGTGGAGACGATATACCAAAATTCGTCTCTCACTTCCTGGATGAACTGCCTCCTGTCTCATTTACTAGCATTGATGTGTCCGTTCAGCCCCTTCACTGGAGGGAATTTGAAAAACTGCACCTCTGTGTCTTTTAATGCACTACCCCAGAGCTACTGAGTACACCTGTTTTTGTCCCCTCTTGACTTTTTACCTTCAGCATGCTCATGTGTACTTGCACTGACAGAGCCGTCAGCCATTCCGTTATTCAGTGACTCCCAAACTTTTTCTGCTGGGAGCCCCTTTTTGGATCTACTAATATTTTCGTGACCCCTTCTCTCCCACATCACATCCCAAACGCTAAAACTTTTTTGTGTTGCTAAATGTTGCCATCATAGACATGCGTATGTATTTGTCTAGTTTTTATGCAAGCGTTCCCTTCTCTCCGCGATCCCCCTGCCGAACCGCAGCAACCCACTTGGAGGTCCTGACCCCCAGTTTGGGAACCTCTGCCGTAATTATAGCTGTCAGCTTAATGGAACCACTAGGATGCCGAATCCTCTGTATGAAAGTGTAAAAACATCCCTGGTGTGTGTGTGCGTGCGTGCGTGCGTGCGTGCGTGCGTGCGTGCGTGCGTGCGTGCGTGCGTGCGTGCGTGCGTGCGTGTGTGTGTGTGCGTGTGTGTGTGCATGTGCATGTGTGTGTACGTATGTCTGTGTGGGTGTGGGTGTGGGTGTGCGTGCGTTCATGCATGTGTAGTTTCTGTGTTGGTGTGTTCCCTATTATGAAAGCTATTAGGTCAATCTGCTTTGAGAACAGAACAAATCATGTTCCATCCAAAACGCTTACCTCTCTCTCCATCTTTCATGGTGGAATCAGCTGGTTAATGAAAAGAGGGCTTTGAAGTCTAACAGTGTCCCCACAGGCAGGCAAAGTGCGAGGGGAGGGATAGAGATAGAGAGAGAGAGAGAGAGAGAGAGAGAGAGAGAGAGAGAGAGAGAGAGAGAGAGAGAGAGAGAGAGAGAGAGAGAGAGAGAGAGAGAGAGAGAGAGAGAGAGAGAGAGAGCGTAAGGCAGGCAGGGAGGCAGGTGCGGCTGAACACTCTGTCCCCTCCAGCTGGGTATCTCATAGCCTTTAACCTGCTTCCCATCCCGCACCGCCTGGACGCCACTAGATCAATCAAAAAAAGCGCTGGCACTCAAGACTGAAAAAAAGAGAGGGGAAAAAAAGAAAAGTAAGCAAGAGCCGATGAACAAGCCGGATAGACATACAGTAGACCTTAAGTCCTCGGTCTGTGTTTTCTGGTGCATCTTTGACCATGTGATACTATAATAAAATGCTATAATTTGCCTTGTATACACAAACCAAACAAAGTCTAAACAAACTAAAACGTTGCTGGACTCATCAGTCTGGTCCACTCTTTCTTCTGTGTCATGTGAACATTTCCATTGAGGAAAACCTTGAGGGGCTGCATTTGCTATAAGCACAGATCTCAAATGCTCAACTGGCACTATTGAGAAGGACCAGTTGCTTAGGCCAGTATTTTTAAATGTGCTTCAAGTCATTTAGGATGAGTGCCTCACATTGTTAATTGTTGGAAGTTAAACACTGCTCCTACAGTGATGCTGAGTGGTTTTTCTAACCTTAAATAACATTTCTCAAATCGTTTCAGTGCTCATCAACTTGTACCAGTGATGACTTAGCATATAATAAGCTATATTCATCATAATCATCAACTAATAACTGTCGGTACGTTTCTTGTCTCTTAGAGGCTGTTTACACATGAGTGTGGAGATATTTGAAAAGGCTTTGGCTTTGGCCTCTCCGTGTAAACAAAGTTTTACAACGCTCATTTCAAAAGTCCGGATTTAAAAATACCCCAGTTAGAGAGGGCTAAAATTTCCCTGTCACAATGGAGTTTTTATTTTCATTCAATCGTCACGTTTACACATAAACGAATTTTAAAAATCAGCATTTGAAAATATCCACACGTGTAACTAGCACCATAAGTGTAGATGGGTAACAATTCAACATACTGTATTGTTGCTAAGCATTCCATCTTTTTTGCGCTGGTCCAATCCAGCTCAATGATTCGGTACATCAGTGGTCTCCAATTATTTTCACCCAAGAGCCAAATAACGGCATATTGTGCAAATGAGGAGGGCCAAATAAATCACCCAACCTTATGGTTACAAATAGCTCACATACAGTGTAGTATGTTATCGTTTGTTCCAACCTCATGGCGGGCCAAATGTTTACCATGCCCACACCGGATCTGGCCCGTGGGCCGGCATTTGGAGAGCACGGCAGTGCATGCCGCCTAGCTTACAACAAGCTGCGTTGCTAGACTCAGAGAAGGGGTAGAAAAACGGGAGAACGGTAAAGCCCAATTCTGTCAGAACCATTTCAGTCAAGAAACACAAGAGAAGAATATAAATGCAATTTCTTTTATTGAAATTATGAATTACATTTGGCGGTATAGCTCTGTTCGGAGGAACCCCCCTATTTCCATGAGCAGCATGGAAAAGCATTTAGTCAGGGGGCAGCAGCAGTTTAGGGAATTCTCACCCCAGCAGGACAGGGCGAGAGATAACCCCCCATGAACAGAGCCAAGCGACGTGACAAGAGAACATGTCACATCATACACGACAAGGTGGAGCAGGGGAGGTGGTGGGTAGCAAAAACCGAGCAGCATACAGTTGAGAGGAAGTGGATAGAATTTAAAAGGCGTGCCGAAGCCGTGTGGCCAATCGCTAGGGAAGAAAGATTATCAGCTGAGAGAATGCACCTGGATCAATTAGGAATTAATTAGATGAAGGGGAGGGCAGCAAGCTTCTTGACTACCATGGCCTGGCCAGAACTGACGTTAGTACTTTAATTTATTTAACTCCAGGGGAGGTGTGGAAATGAGCTTATTTCCACAAATAGTGGAATGTCTCTTGTGTTCTCAGTGGTCCACCTTCTTTTTTTGAATAAATGCAAACTTGACCTAGCCTAATCATAAACCTGCCAATGCCCCCTTGACCTCATAATAAGCTTACCAATGCCCCCAATGGTATTAAAACATAAAATAATGCCCAATTTGCAAATTAGCATCTTCCGTCTCAGCGGACTCCTTTTTAACCACCACCCCGCCCCCACAGGGGTCCCTAATGCACCCCCAGGGGGGTGTAAAGGGCGGGTTATGCTTCCTACTTGTGCCACAGAGTGAGCTTGTCGCAGCCATGATGCAGTTAATTTTGGTTTATGCCCTGTTTTGAAGCACGGTCTGCGCGATGTCATTCCACGCTCAAACTGCCTTCAATACAAAGAGTAAACTAGACGTGTCGGTTGTTTTTTAGCATCACAGACTCGACGACAATGAAAATGAAACATTAAATCTTTATATCACGTGCATGTTTGATCGCACTGGCAGCCACAGTGGTAGTTTGGAACAAAGAAGTGGCTCATTTGTCGAGGACGAAGCGGAATGTTTCCTCGACCTCGGAACCACTGTTCAACTGTCCAAATAACTTCAGCGTCGTGACTTGCAAGCGCATGTGTTGTCTTTGGTTCGTGTAAATAAATCAAACAACAAAGCACGGGCAACTTATTTAATGAAGAGCTCACAGTCCGTAGACCGACGAAGGTTAAAACAAGGAAGTAGCGCTTGTTCTCGACTCGAGGACAGAGCAGGCTGGTCGAGAGGACCAATCAGGGACCTATTTTCGCCGTTCGCGCCGTCGCTCCCTGCGTCGAGACACAATTTTGGGGAGGTGCCCCAGAGTACCTGCGTGATGGGGGGGGCTTCACTCCGTTAACTGCGCGGCTCACTGCATCACGACGCAGGGACGCTGGACTGGAGGCATAAACCACCCTTTAAGCCCCCGTTGAGAAACACTCCTTTAAAGCCTGTCTATGTGTGTGTGTGATTCGTGAGGCAGTGCTGCTAATGCTTTGCCTGGTCATCAAGAAAGGAGACTCGCCCAGCCACAGTGATTGATGGCTTGACTGGACTGCTGCCAAGACTTGGCTGATAGCTCGCTGCCATATCGCAGCATTCTCCTCGGCACACAAAATATTAAAAAGACAAACATCAGGCAGCAGGGGAGAGAGGTGAATAATCGCCAGAAGCAATGCCAATCCAGCATGGGAGCCCAGTATAGCAATAGAGTAGTAGTATGGAAGAGTAGAATTACTCACAGGAGTAAGATAGCTTATCCAGCAAATCCAATATGGCTGCCCAGAGAGTAGAAGGCCTGGCAAAGTAAAGTAGAGAAGCTTTCTGAAGTAACTTAACTCATGTATGGTAGGTGATTATTATAAAATAATGAAAACGAATGCCAATCAATCAGTGGGCGGCCAAGACACCCACTGACAGTACCTAGCACGCCCACGCATGTGTCAATTTGCACATACATAATTTTGTTTACACATTTGCTGGATGAAGCTGTGAAGGTAATGAGGGAACCTGGGCTAACGAGAGAGGGAGAGAGAGAGAGAGAGAGAGAGAGAGAGAGAGAGAGAGAGAGAGAGAGAGAGAGAGAGAGCGAGCTAACAGAACTCACCTTGTGGCTAATGAACTGAATACATGGTGTGTCTCCTTTAGGACAAACTGGCCTCAACGTTCTTCAGAAACTCAAGTCCAGCCGTGGGAGAGATTCATTAGCCTTCTCTCAGGTCAACAGGTCAATATAGAGAACTGGCTCACCCTTTGCTGAAGTCTGTTAACTTACTCAAACTCGGAGTTTGAAAAGTAGGGTGAAGTAAACAACAGCCCACACAGTAACATGTGTAGTGTTAATGGAACACTGTCAACATCCTTCTAGTAGGTCCTACTCTCACTAAGTGCTGAATTAACACTGCTGCAAAAGCTGCTAGGTTTTATCAGCCCAATACGTAAGAGTTACATCGTCTGCAGTAATACATATAAGTTCCAAAAACTAATTTCAGGGAGATGCCATCAACCCTCGACACCCCCGACACCCCCACCAAAAAAACAGCATTGTTAAAACATTTGTTCATGTCCTTTCTATCGTCCAGTCTGCATAGAACACCTGCCTTTTTCCTGGGATTTTTGAAGGGGCGTCCGATACTAAGTGTGCTTGCGCAGTCTATTTGAAGTATTCCACGCATGCCACATGAGTCTTTATCTTTCTCTGTCCGGCATTGTAATTGAAAAAACCTGCTAACTTGCTTTTAGTCTAAAATCAGGGATATTTTATAGGCCAGTCAATCTAGCGTTTGACCCGGGACAAATTGCAATAGTAATCATTCCATGTTTTTTGTATATGTCTAAATAACATTAAAAATCTAGCTTTATATTTAGTGGAACATACTTTTTTTCAAGGTCAAAGTTGGAGATTTCCCATTCATTTTCCCGTAGGAGGAGCCCTATCTCACGTCATTTCGTGAAGTATTCACGAAAAAAATAACTAAAATTCGTGGTGCATTCACGTTATTGCCCGTTTTTCGTGGTTGGGCTACGCTTCCGCTGCCTATTCATTTGGGGAGGGGGTGCTGACAGAACACTGCTGATACACTCGGGACTCATTCGACGCCCTTTTGGTACTTACGCCTTATGTCATACAACCCTAAACCTAAACCTAACCCTAACCCTAACCCTAACCCTAACCTTAACCCTAATTAACCCTAAACCTAACCCTAACCCTAACTTAACCCTAAACCTAACCCTAACCCTAAACCTAACCCTAACCCTAACCCTACATTGCTTGTTTGAAATGTTCGAAAGGGCGTCAAACTAGTGGGTCGCTAGGCAGCAGTCGGGCAATTCAAATGAATAGGCAGCGGAAGCGTAGTCCAACCACGAAAAACGGGCAATAAAGTGAATGCACCACGAATTTTAAAGTAATTTTTTTCGTGAATACTTCACAAAATGACGTGAGATACGGTTGGTAGGAGACAATATAGGAGATACTTGGGGAATAGGCTGAAATTTTAAACAATAAGATATCAATTTGAAACTTTCACAGTAATTTACTTAAGCAAAAACAAAGATTTTTTGTATTGCAAGTTGTCTGAAATATGATGATTAAATATGCAAATGAGATCACATCTACTTAAATATGTGATAAATTGTGCAACAACGGGCAAAACATAAAACAAATTGCAAAAGTAATGATTTACACTTTTTATTGATACTTAATCCACCCTACATCACATATGAAAAATCTACCTTCATCACTTTATTGGAACATACTTTTTTGAAGGTCAGAAGTAGCAGATTTCCAATGCATTTTCCCATTCAGTGGGTAAAATCGGATACTTTTGACCTTGGGAAAGGTATGTTCCACTGAGTTGATGAAAGTAGATTTTTAATATGTGATGCAGAGGGGTTGAAGGATCAATGTAATGTATGAACCATTATTATTGCACTTTGTTTTATGCTTGGTCTGTTACCACAGATTTTATCACATATTTCAGTACATATGACTTCATTTGCATATTTCATCATCATATTCCAGAAAACTTGCAATACAAAAATTGTTTGCCTGAATCTGAGATACCAACTGTGAAAGTTTCAAATGAATATGCCATAGTTTAAAATTTTACCCTATTCACCTTTTATTTCATATATCAGGGGTCAGGAACCTATGGCTCTAGAGCCACATGTGGCTCTTTTGGGAACTGTATATGGCTCTTACTTATCTAGGGTTGCCAACCATCCCTTGAAATACGGAATCGTCCTATATTTAAAAATAAAAGTACAGGTTCCATATTGAGTTGAAACAGGGCATGGGAGGTTAAAATGCATTAAAATGCAGGAAATTACATCTAAGAAATACACATTTTTCACGGGGAGGACTCCCAGACCCTTGCCATAATGAAGTCGACAGTTGGCAACCCTATACTTACCTATTATCAATAAAAATAACAACTTGACAGTATACTCTAAAATTGTTGGGCTCAATTGAAATGCATGCTTTTAATTGCATGCAATGTTTTTTAAAATGGCATGGCTCTCTTTATTTATTTATTTATTTTTAAATTGGCGTTTATGGCTCTCTCCAGCAAAAAGGTTCCTGACCCCTGTCATATATTCTCTCCCTATGGAGAAATGAATGGGAAATCTGCCAACTTTGACCTCGAAAAAAAGTATGTTCCACTAAATATAAACCTTATATAGATTAATATGTGATACAAGGGGGTTAAAGGATCACTTAAAAGTGGGAACCATTACTTTTGCAATTCGTCCCGGGTTTGGGTCTTTTTAGAGCTAGATTGACTGGCCTATTATCTGACTCGATGGCATCGGGGAGCCACTATCAAAATCAGGGAGACTCCCTGAGTTTCAAGGACACTTGGGATGTCTGTAGTTTATCCACCATCTAGTGACGGTTGCTAAGGGAAGAAAAGTCATGTTTTTAACCAACAGCATTGTTATCTTTAGCCCAAGTGGGTGGTAATAGCAAATATGTAGGTTACGGAAGTACATAGTACATTAAACCACATGATTGCTATGGCATGGCACTCTACACTCTGGCACTCTTTTTTGTCTGAAAACAATGTAGTTTGTACTAATGGTACCTGAATGAAGAAAGTAATTTTAAATCAAAGATTCTACAGCGTTAAATTGAGTTCAAATGGTTACTCATAGCCAATACATGCTATGGCCTGCCTCCCAGGCATAGGTCCCAGAATTTTAGACCATTTTGCTACATTTGTTTTTCTGAAAAGATTAGAGTTCTTTTTTTGCCATGTGCCACATACTTGATTGAACTTACATGAACAGCTGACTACACCTACAGCTCACTATGTGGGATGTCTTGTCAGTTAACCGGTTCAAAAATTGAGAAAAAGCCTCCATTCAAAAGCTGCTCATTGTGTGTGGAAATGAAAGGAGTTTTGCATGGAATGTATGTGAGTCACCTCTGGAGAGATTTAATTCACTCTTGTCCTTGGGGAGGAAAGACACAATGCAGTAGGCCTATGAACAAGTAAGCATTAGCAACCACAAAAAAACAAAAAAAAGATTAGAAGTTCCTCTAATGGTGTTTCCAGCTTTTCTGTAGTAGTTGCTTGAATCTTCACTTCCTTGTTTGTCTCATGCAGGCACGGACACACATGCACGCACGCACACACACACTCGCGCATTCACGCACGCACACACACACAAACACACACACACAAAGAGCACCAGAAAGTCTTTAAAAAACAAAATTCCATTTAGTCAAGAACGTTGCACTCTGTGGTAAGATCAAAGATTCTTTTCATAGTAGACCGTATCTGGTGAGATCTTAGCCTTTAGGTGATGATGATGATAATGATGATAGGCAGAGTTGTTTTTTAGCAATATTGCCTGGCATCACTGCAAACACAAGCTTGTTTTTTGTCTTGAAATAAAATTGTATTGATATGACTGTAAAATAAATGCAAAGGTTTACTTATTTCAGTAGCCTCAGTAGTAGTTTCCTTATCTCAGTAGCCTGCTTTAATGTGGACAGCATTTCATGGAGTGAAATAGTATGACTAAGACTAGCCTAAACTAGGGTATGAGGTCGCTTTTAGTCTGGGCTGAGGGTAAATAACTGCTGAGAAACTTTTCCAGTGGTGTTAGGCGACACGTTTGGGTTCAGAACAATTAACGTTGCCAGCAGGCAACTTTTTAAAAATCTTTTAAATAATTTTTAGGGGCTTTTTAAGCCTTTATTGACAGGATAGTATGAGATGCTGACAGGAAGTGAGTGGGAGAGAGAGATGGGGGACGATTGGGAAATGACTCCGTCCGGACTCGAGCCGGGGTTCCCATAAAGCCCAAATGTGGGGGGCATAGCGTGTTGCGCCACAGCACCCCCAACTTTTTGCAACCATCTGATATATTGGATGTTATTTATGTTTTTGCTGAGCAATATTTCTCTAAAAAGTTTCTTCACCTTATCAACGCACTGTATGTGTCAAAATCATGGCCCTGGGTTCACCTTTGTATCATAGATAACAGATAAAATAAAAACTATACTGCCCTAAATTTTCAGAACTCAGTAGCTTGAAAATGGTTGAAAATTAGTTAAGACCGGAAATTGGCTTTAAAATACCTTCTTTGTATTGTGTCAAAAAATGTTGGTCCAACTTTGTCCCTTTCAGAAAAAAAACGATTATACTGCGCTTTTTTGTTTTAAGAGGTTAGGTCGTACTAGCGTACTAGCCAGAGATACTGCACTTCTCCATTGAAACCATGGTTTTGGTGTAGACAGTAATACCACAACAGAACGCAGTATATTGATTTTCAGCTAAAAAGTCATGAGAATGTTGGGGTTTTTTTTGTTTTTTTCTTGTGTGCATACATTTCCACCATAAAAAAGTATTATATGGAAGTGTCATCACCACTTCTCCAACACCTCCAACACAGTTGCGCGGCCAGAAAGGAAACTTTAAAGCCTTTTTTCTCAGTTTACCAGTAAAGAGAGATACTGCGTTCTGAAATTGTACCTGACCCTGACCTGACCTGACCCTGATGGCCAAATAGTCGCCCTGAGTTCACCTTTTGTGTCATAAATATACAGAATAAGATGAAAACTAGAGCAAAATAAATGCCTAGGCCCCTGAATCAGAAGCCAGTAGATTAAGGGCCTAGGTATTTTGTTGTCCACTAATATTGCTTGCTTTAATTAAAAGTAATACTTTATGTGCTAATATTGCAGAAATCCACAGGACAACAAATACATTAACCATGTAACTGATACTGTTACTAACCAAATTACGGAATTATGTCAGCTGGTAACCTGTGGATATCCCGTTTTTTATACAATGTCCCTTCGTGACCTCCATTCAGTGCACCCTCCCCAGGTGTCCCGGCCCCCAGTTTGGGAACGGCTGAACTGGCCCTTGCCAACCATAGGGGCCCTTATGCAGTCTGGTGTTGTGTATTTCAGACTCTCTGAGGGCCTAACAGGCACGTTCCTATTGATCCCTTGTGCCAGCGTGCCAGCACCGCAAGGCCACTCATCACTATTCCACCGTCGACCGCCAAGCAGCAACATGATGAATAGCCCTGCCTCTCTCTCTCTCTCTCTCTTTCTCTGTTTCTTTTTCCCTTGTTTCTCTCTTGCCCTCTCTCCCTCTCTCTCTTTCTCGTGCTCTCTCTCTCTCGCTCTCGCTCTCTCTCTCTTTCTCTCCCTCTCTGCCTTCCTCTCTTCCTCTGTCTCTCACTCACTTTACTTCAGTGGCTTGCACAGAGCAGATCCCCACTAGTTACATATCTCTCTCTCTCTCTCTCTCTCTCTCTCTCTCTCTCTCTCTCTCTCTCTCTCTCTCTCTCTCGTTCGCTCTCTCTCTCTCTGTCTCTCTTGTTCGCTCTCGCTCTCTCGTTCTCTCTCTCTCTCTCTCTCTCTCTGTCTCTCTCTCTCTCTCTCTCTGTCTCTCTCTCTCTCTCCCTCTCCCGTCCCCTAACTACAAGTCATTGTTAGGGCCGTGCTGAAAATAGCGCCTGCATGCTACAGAGCTGGATTGTGTTGGTTGGGGAGGCCTTTGAATGGCTTAGATGTCCAGCGCAGCAGCGGACAGCAGTGGAGAAGAGGGGCGTGTTGGGACGCCAGCGTCCTGTTTCTGTGGCCATGCCACGTACCCCCCCATGCTCCCCCACCCCTCAACCCCCAACACAGAAATCGCCTCACGTGACGGGCAGCGTGTACACATGTGTCAGTGGCTCTCCAGGTCAAGCTGCAATTGGATGGCGGGTGTTGTGTGTGGGCGGGGTCCAGGGAGGGGGGGGGGGGGTGGGGGGGTCGTAAACACGGAACAGCTGTGCGGTGTCGTCAGGACAGTGGAGTCAGTGCAGTGGAGTTGTGGCCCCTGCTGCTGCTGCTGTTGCTGTTATGCCAATTTCTGCAGGACGCTATCAATGACGTGTCTTCAATTGAGTCAGTGGAGTTGTTATTATATGTGTTATATGTATGTGTGACAACGCCCCCCACATCTTTAGAGTAGCATATAGAGGTTCTAAGTCTAAGCCATCCGTTTGACTTCACTTTATTCATTCTCTCACCATTGATTTCTTGATATTGACTTTTTATCTGCACTGTATGCTGACTTTGCGTGCTCTGAAAGGTGCCGTGTGACCAATGAAATGCATGATTATCAGTACTATTACCGGTATCTAGTATTTAAAGGAAATGCCCTGAATGGTGTTTTTTCTTTATTACTAAGAGCAGAGCAGTACAAATGAATGGATGAATCCACTAACCTTGATGCGTTGTACTGTACGTCACACTGTCTGGGACGAATAACATAATGTTGCTGCCCAGCAGAAATCTCATATCGCCATCTTTCAGAAGCAAATTCATTATTTATTCAAGTATTTTTTTAAAATCTTGAATCAATGCGATTGTTCAGTTTCCATGAGTATATGCGTTTTATAAATGATTGAAACCCCAATTTTGATCATGGAATGTTTATTTACTTTGAAGATTTGTGGTAAAATAGAACAGAAAGATACAAGGAGATACAAGGTTACTGCCAGTCAGTGAGAAGTAATGACTCACATCACAGAAACTCTTTCATTCTTTTGGCCTGCATTTCTTTTTCTATTTTTCAAATGGTAAACGTACAGTATTTCTAAAAGACCGCAGCCATGCAGGACGTGCTTTCTTTTTTTTCTGCTTGAGGCCGATGCATTTCATCCTCTCCTCTCCTCTCCTCTCCTCTCCTCTCCTCTCCTCTCCTCTCCTCTCACCTCCTCTCCTCTCCTCTCCTCTCCTCTCCTCTCCTCTCCTCTCCTCTCCTCTCACCTCCCCGCCCTGACTGCCTGAATATTATTTTATGGCCACGTGATATATATCAGATGAAGGGGGAGAGACGGCCAGATCGGCAGGGGTGCATAAAGCTGGACACGTCAGGGATGGATTTAAAGACATTCCTGAAGGGGTGTGGAGGTGTTGGGGAGAGAGAGACCGAAGCTGTGAGAACACTATAGCCAAGTGTGGGATCAGAGAGAGAGAGGGAGAGAGAGAGAGAGAGAGAGAGAGAGAGAGAGAGAGAGAGAGAGAGGCAGAGAGAGAGAGAGGGGGGCAGAGAGAGAGAGAGGGGCAGAAACAGAGAGAGAAGCATGTGCGAAGCATTGTTGTTGTAGAATGTGTCTTAACAAGCATGATTGTGTCTGGCCATATAATTGTTGTCTGCCTGTACATATACAATGTGCTTCTGGATGTGTGTGTGTGTTGGAGAATGTGTGTCTGTGTGAGAAGATAAAGATAAGGGGAGAGAGAGAGAGAGCAGGGCCGTGAAACAATGTCTGTGCGTGCGTGTGCGAAGCATTTTTTGTGCGTTAAAATGCTCTTCATTTTTACAAGCAGTAATTTGCTGGCGTGCATATTGTGTCTGTCTATGCAGTTTGTGTGTGGATACGTAAATGACTGTTGGTGTAAATGGGCATCTGTCTGACTGTGTGAGAAATCCAGGAGGTGGCGTGGGGTGAGATAGAGAGCGAAGTGGTGAAACAATATCTTTGCACCTACAGTATGTACTTACATAACCTAGCCTGTAAGGTAAAAAAACTATAATAAAAAAAAATAAACCATTGAATTTAATCGAATCAAACTAAATCAAACTGAACCCAATCGTGCGGCATTCTTCATGATAGAAAATTATCGAATTGTTGGCTTAAGAAGTCAATATTGAATAGAATTGCCATGGAAGCATCCCTTGTACGTATGTACCCAAAATGAAAGGAATGGACACTGACATTAATCAAGGTGCAGTTGTTGACTTGAATGCTTGAATCCTTGACAGTTTTGTTTACACCAATCTGTGTGTGTGTGTGTGTGTGTGTGTGTGTGTGTGTGTGTGTGTGTGTGTGTGTGTGTGTGTGTGTGTGTGTGTGTGTGTGTGTGTGTGTGTGTGTGTGTGTGTGTGTGTGTGTGTGTGTGTGTGTGTGTGTGTGTGTGTGTGTGTGTTTGTGTTTCTGCCTTTGTCTGTCTGTCTTTCTATCTGGTAATCTGTGTGTCTGTGTCTGTGTGCGTGTGTTTGATGACATGGACCCAGGCTGCATTGCAGAATGACGGGTGTAGAACAGAGGCTCTTCTGCTTTCTCCACTCCTCAGTCACATCCCTCTCCCCGCGCCCTGCCCGGTCTCAACACGCGCGCGTGCACTCAACCACACACACGCGCGCCTGTGCACACACACATACACGCACGCGCACGCGGACACGCACACGCACACGCACACACACTTCTCGGGTTCTCTCTCTCTCTCTCTCTCTCTCTCTCTCTCTCTCTCTCTCTCTCTCTATCTCTCTCTCTCTCACTGCACCACCAGGAGCTCCAGCACCCCGAGACAGGCTGAGAGAAGCCCTTAGCAATTGAAAAGGGGGGCGGTGGGGTGGGATGAGGGTGGAGAGGCAAATCTATCTTGCTGTCATGGCCAGAACGCGGAGGAGGCAAGCTAAGCCTTCCCCATCCCCGGTTATGGAGTAGAGTTAGACCAGTGGTTCCCAAGCTTTTTCAGCGAGGACCCCCTGTTTTCGCGTCCCCCCAGCCACCATAGTCTTAAGCTAGCAATGGATTTCTAGCAATATTAACTGACAAAAAAATGCCTAGGCAATCCACAGGACAACAAACACATCTATTAACCATACAAGTGAATACTGTTACTACTGTTAGTACTAAGCAAATTATGGAATTATGTAGCTGTGAACTGTTTGAAATATGTTACAGTAGCTGTTAGCTGATTGCCTGTTTTTTATTTTTACCCACCTTTAGTACCTACAAGACCACCCCCCTAGGGGCCCCGACCCCCAGTTTGGGAAGAGCTGAGTTAGACAGACAGACACTCTGTTTAGGGGTTAATTGGATGTGTATATATATTTTACGAGCCCTTGCTCCGGTGCGTATGCGTAGAATGGTGGCATTCAATTTGAAAAGCCGGCGTGTGTTAGCGTGCGTCTCGGCTCAGGAAGGGATGAAAAAAATAAAATAAAAAAGACTGAATGCAAGTGGCAGCAACCGGCCTTCGTCTCTCTCTCTCTCTCTCTCTCTCTCTCTCTCTCTCTCTCTCTCTCTCTCTCTCTCTCTCTCTTTTTCTCTCTCTATCTATCTATCTGGTTCTCTCTCTCTCCATCCCCCTTTCCTTCAACAATCCCATACCTTACTCTGAAAGCAGCTCTCTCTATCTCTACCTCTCGCTCTCTCTTTCTCACTCTCTCTGTCGCCTGCGTAACCTCTATCTCTATCTCTCTCTCTGTCTGTCTCTCTCTCTCTCTCTCTCTCTCTCTCTCTCTCTCTCTCTCTCTCTCTCTCTCTCTCTCTCTCTCTCTCTCTCTGTCTCTCTCTCTCTCTCTCCCTCTCGCCAGTGGTGATTTATCCTTCCTTAGCTGATGCGAGAGCTGTGAAGGCGGGAGTGAGGAAGGATGGAGCAGGGGAAGGGGAAAGAGGGGAAGCAGGGAGAGGAGGATGGGGGATGGAGGTGTGTGGGACGGCTGGGGGTGGGCAGGGGAATCAATCGCGCTCGCTCCCCTTATTTATGGTTGCGCAAAAAGCAGACAGGCCCACTGCTCGGGAAACGAATGTGAGCCCGATTTGTTGTTGGTTGGGGTGGAGGTCTGAGAGAGAGAGAGAGAGAGCGAGAGAGAGAGAGAGAGAGAGAGAGAGAGAGAGAGAGAGAGTGTTTGTGTGTGTGTGTGTGTGTGTGTGTGTGTGTGTGTGTGTGTGTGTGTGTGTGTGTGTGTGTGTGTGTGAGAGAGAGAGAGAGAGAGAGATGAGTTGCCACAAACACCTATAAATTCAAGCTAAACCTTTCTGGAATGGGGGAGGGAAGCAAAAAAACACACACGTGTGAACAACACACGCTCGCACACGCTCGCACACGCACGCGCACACACACACACACACACACACACACACACACACACACACACACACACACACACACACACACACACACACACTCCGTTCTGTAAACTTGTGAAGCCTTGTCTTGGGAAGACCAAGGCTATACCTTGACCAAATAGAGCATTTCTAAAGTCTGTCGGCTAGACGGACAAAACAGGGCCGAGCGTCCTTGTCCTTGACCGTCTCCTTCCTCAGGTGAATACAACTCTATGCATCAAAAGTCATTTGGTTGGCAATGAGGAACATTCTTAGTCTTCAGGGTCACTCGCGACAGCAAATTGTGATTACATTCATTCACAGCTTTGCTTATATTGTATCATAGCCTATGTTATGTAATGATCAAGATGTGGCCAATGCTGTTTGGTCAGCTCTATCCAGTTCACTGTCTTTGCACGCACGTACCTTTACAGTAATTTGTCAGTGTTATGTCAACACTTGAAAAGTCAAACTTTACAGTCATAGTGTTGGTCCTACTTTTAAAATGTTGAATTAACACTACACTAAATGTTTTGTGTGGGTTCATCTTATAAACTTTCTCATCTTTGAAAATGTATTAACCTTGTGAAGCATATAGCCTGGGTCACTGGGATCACCTGGGTGCACTTTGACACTTTCATCTAAAGCGACTCAGAAAAGACTATATCAATCAGGAATATGAAGATGAATACAAAGTAGATGTCATAGACATAGTCATAGAAGTCATAGAAGTTAGTGCCGCCAAGTAGTAGGAACGTGTTGAGGAGCGGAGGTTGGTTTTCAGTTCCAATTTAATATCATAGATCCAGTTTACGTGTAATATCATATGGAACTCCCTCACAGCAACTCATAACAGTTATAAAAATGGTTAGAGCTAACTACCTAGCGTAATGCTTTACATTATATACGTGTAATGATGTGTGTAATACCTGTGTGTAATGTCTTCTTATGTTTGCTAAATACCTTAATTTCCCCCTAGGATCAATACATGATACTCTACTTTACTCTACTCTCTACATGACATTTGGTAGACGCTTCTATTGAAAAGTGACTTACAAAAGATGACATAAACCGCAATAAAGATCAGAGGCGAGAGCAGGTTCGCACACTGAAAAAGACGGTAAGGTCAAGCACAAGGAGTTTTATTTTTATTTTTCTGAGAGCAGAGTAGAGCAGACGTCTGCGGGTTCTGCCTTCATCAGTGGGAACTTTTTTGGTGCTGAAAAAATGTGTGCAAGTGTATAGAATATTCGGACTGAAGGGACTGGTGTGCTCACCCTTTACCAAATTATACGAATTACCATATTAGAAATCATAGGAATGAAGCAGTAGATTACTTTTACTAATTCTATCCCTTAAAAAACTGTGTATCCATACTGGGCAGCTATACAGATTCACCTTACTGTCCGTTCTCTTTTCACTTCCTGATTCTGTCTGTCTTTCTTTCTTGCTTGATAATGATGAGCTTGGCTTCACATGGTGTTGTTGTCATATGGTGGGTGTATATTGGGGAGTTGCGCTGTTGACGTGAAAGAGCTTTTTTTCGCTCCCTTCAAATGCTGACTTCGTACCCATTCAAATGACTGCAACTGCTATTGTGTAGGCACAGGTTTTATCTACCTTCTTCTCTTGTTGTCTGTCTATTCATGTCCGACTGGTCCTTGTTATCAGTGAAAGTGTCATAATACTGTAATCAAGGGTTAAACGAATAATAAAGGAGTGGAAGATCATAATCTGTCTCTCTCTCTCTCTCTCTCTCTCTCTCTCTCTCTCTCTCTCTCTCTCTCTCTCTCTCTCTCTCTCTCTCTGCCCATCTCTCCTCCAGACCCCCAGCGTGGTCCCCACCTGACGGGCTGCCACTCCCCAGAGCAGGAGACCTTCACCTGCTGGTGGACTCCAGGGAGCTGGCAGAACATGTCGGAGCCTGGAGACCTGCGGTTCTTCTACACCGTGCAGCTTCCCACGGAGAAGCCGTAAGAGACACAACACATCACTGAGTTTGGAGGAGAACTTGAGTTGCTAAATTGTTAATGTTAAACGCAGCCTTGACGGACCTATTCTAGACTTGGTCATTGCCATTTTGATGGCAATATGTAAGGTTATAACAGAGGCTCTGCGCAAATGGGTTAAATAACTGGTAATTCAAAATGGCAGACATGGAGAAGACTCAACTTTTCATATATGGAAAGTGTACAATTCCATGCGATATCACATGCATATACACATACACACATGCACATTCCCACATTCCCACATGAAGCGATCGTAACATACAGTAGCCTAATTTAATAAAATCAAGACCTAGCCTACTAGCGCTGGAAGACTGTAGTTCTACTTATCTGAAAGGTGTTATCAAATCTTAATGACCAGAACTCCATGGGTGCTTATCTGGTACAAACAGAGCTAAAGACAGTCAAAGATATTGATGATTTCAATCTTCCTCTTAGTGAAACATCACTTGATGATATTGCGATAATGCAGATGACACAAAACACCACAAATTTGGAGAAACGCCCAGAGGTGTAGCCTACTCATGCCAGGGTCTTGAGTCGCCTATTTCCTCAGGTTAAAAAGTGCGATATCGAATCACTGATCTCCATCATTAGAGTGTGTTCTTTCACAGATTTCTGCCAACTCATCTTCAGATTTGTCATGGAAAATGCACAATTGAGGGACTCTCCGAAGCTCTCATTTGTGCACAACAGCGTGCATACGACAATGTTATAACAGGTCGGAAAACTGTAGATCGAAAGTGAGGTGGTGCCTAAAGGGTTTACATTCAGTGTTTCCTGCAGAATCTTTGTTAGTCAAGGTGGTGGGGTGTTAAAAGTATATATTTTTTGGTTAAGCAACTTTAGAAATTACATTCACAACATGAAATCTTTACCTTTTCAGGGGACCTAGTCAAGGTGGTAGGTGTTTCTTGTCAAGGTGGCCGCCTTAGCATTAAGTGCTGGGGGAAACCCTGACATTTAAAAATGTTTATTTGTTTGTTCATGGAAGGACAGCTATGCAGTATAAGCAGGCAAAGGTTGCAATGTGCCTTTCTCTGTATTGAATGTGTGGCATTTATGCCATTGTGTAAATGTACACGTCAGTCTACCAGCCCACAGTTTTTGCAAATGTTTTTTATTCCCACGTACCCCCTAAGCCCTAACATCACATAGGGCCTACCACAGTTTGGGAATCGATGAGCTACAGTACTTCTCTCTCTCTCTCTATCTCTCTATCTCTCTCTCTCTCTCTCTCTCTCTCTCTCTCTTGCTCTCTCTCTCTCACACACACACACACACACATTGGAACAGATGCTGCGCTGAGCTCTCTTCCCCACTGCTAAATACGTTGAGTTAATGCTCTCTAGCTTCCCTCAACACCCAGGAGGAAATTTGACTACATGCCTCAAATATGACACGTCTTACACACACACACACACACACACACACACACACACACACACACACACACACACACACACACACACACACACACACACACAAACACACACTGCTGTGTGGACATTTATTCACGCAATTAACATATTTGCAGTGCTAGTGCAGGCTCTGCTAGATCCACAGCTCACAGTAGCCTAATGGCATACGTAGCTCTAATCTTTGGACATATGT
Organism: Engraulis encrasicolus; assembly: GCF_034702125.1. NCBI lineage: Eukaryota > Metazoa > Chordata > Actinopteri > Clupeiformes > Engraulidae > Engraulis > Engraulis encrasicolus. The sequence goes on along the minus strand of NC_085877.1, from coordinate 11,652,017 downwards.
GTTTGTAGCCTCATAAAGTGCATTTCCGACGCTGCAATAGCCATTGAAAACACTTAACTACTGTAAGGCCCTCCTCATCACGCTTGCTGCGAGCTACCAATTGCGTGTTTCACCGCGAGCAACCGACTGCACGAGCTTGCTTTAAAAGCAGTAGACCAAGACGCAAAATACTGGCGGTGTCATCCAGGGGGCAGAGAGCGCGCAGCATTGCGATGCGGAAACACAGATGGTAAGGAAAACAAACAAAAACACAAAAAGAAGGTCTCACCTGGCAAGGAGACAATACTGCTACTGCTCCTACATTTGCATGCTCCTTTTTCAAAGTGCAATGGGGAAGTGTGATCGCAAATGTTAGTAGCCTAATTTAGGACAAGCTCAATGAGACGCTCTTAAAAGTTGCTGCCATTGTCGTTTTCACCAGAAGCACTCGCGTGGAACTGTGCAGTGTTACGCCCCCAGCGCGTTTGAAGATATTGCACCTAACGCACGTGTTTGGCTGATGTCTGACGCGCGCAAAATTGAATGAAATAGCCTATACTGTACATGTTAACACATTCATGCAGGAATTGTGCCCGCGCACGCGTATCCTGCAGCAAGCATACCGAGGGCCTAATACTACACTACTACTACCATCCATCCTCTTCACTCTGAGTTTGAACTGCTGCCCTCAGGGAGGCGCTACAGATCATTCATTGCTAAGAAGAACATTTATAAACATTCTTTTATTCCAAATGCAATTTCCACAGTCAATAAGCTATGGAAAAGCTAGAGATAAGGTTTTGAACTAATGCCTGACTTGCATATGATGTGTGTGCTGGGAGGGGTGGTTGGAGAGGGGGTGGATGCAGCATTTGTATGTGTGTTTTTTGTCTATTTGTGCCTATCTGTGTTTATATCCTGTTTTTTACCCTGTGAGATTTGGTGGTTGGTCCGCTGGAGACTGTCACCTTTTTTTCTTTGACGAGTAGTATATACTATATCTATAGGCCTACTATTGGAAATGTCGAAGGTCTTCATCCATGCATATAGGGATGTAAACGATGTCTGTGAGGTATGCAATGCTTGCAATACATATCTGTTACAAGCATGCCATATGCTTCGCAAAGGATGTAATGCCCTACTACATGCAAGAAGAAAAAAAAATAATACATAAAATATTGACTTACAGAAAGGGCTCTTAATCATGTACAGTATGTACATATTTGAGAACTTATGATTTGTGACTTGGACTTGAGTCAGACTTGACTTGGCAATATTGGGAATGACTTGTGCCTTGACTCGAAACTTGACTTGACTTTACAGTTTTAGCTTGCAATGACTTGCAATGACATGTCAAGTGTACACATTTTCTGCATTTGTATATGAAAACGTTACACGAAAAAATGAAAATTAATTGATTTGCCCTTAACCAGTACCAATAGAGCTCGAAAGTGACGTCACTTCCCCCGATTTCATGGGACCTCAACAGCGTTTTTAGCCAAAACTCGTAGCATGTAATCCAATGGCGGTATTAAAATGGCATTTCGATCCCCTTCGAGTTGTGCCACGAGCTCCATATATGTTGTTTCTGATATTTTTGCTTAATTTTTCGTACGAACCCCCACATTTTTTAGAAAGCTGTGTTTCTTCACATTTTTCATGCCGACGGTCTCTGAACAAAACATTGATACTTCTGCATGAATAATCTTCATCTATCATCTTAAACAGCATATTTGTAGCCCAGCGCATATCATGACTGAGATCAGAAGATATTTACTCGCTACCACGTTGTTAGATGGTCAGCTTAGGTCCCGTGAAACGCGGAACTAAGGGGCGGGACTTTCGAGCTCTATAGGCCTAAAAATGTTTTTGTTAAGAAGGCGACTAGCAAAAGGGGGCATGCCTAGCAGTGTGGAGAGGTAATGAATTTATGACTAAAAGTATCTGTCAAGATTGTACATAGAAAACATGGTGAGAACATGTTAAGGACTTGGGAAAAATGAGACTTACGTGTAACTTGTGACTTGACTCGGACTTGAGACTTACTTGTGACTTGCAAATGGTTAAAGGCCATGTGTTATGCCATAGTGTAGCACATTGGTAGTTAACTTTTCAATGACAATGGTGGAACGGCATGCGTTATTGTAGCCAAGCCGTGCCCTCCTAGTGACGCAACAGCTTCAGCGTCGCTACCAGTCAGGTCAAGAGCAATGCAAGTACTTTCTGAGTTCCCTCAAATACGGGAACTCCTCCCACTGTTGGGAACAATCATTATCAAACCAAGGGAGGCCATTTGGGAAATGCCGTATTAATTGTTATGCTCTTGGTCAGACCAAGTCTCGAAGAGATTTGAAAGTCGATGATAATCAGGCTAGCATTATTGGGCCACAACATGAATTGACGTCTTCTTTTACTTTTGTCACCTCCTGTCCCAGGCCTCGGCCCAGGGAGTGGCACGAGTGTCCTCAGTATTCCGCCAGCCGACCAAACGAGTGCCACTTCAGTCGCAACTACACACACGTCTGGGTGCCCTACTGCGTGGAGCTGCGGTCCGTGGAGAGGAACGTCACCTATGACTGGAAGTGCTTCAGCGTCGAGAACATCGGTGAGAGGGACCATCTTTTTTGTTTCAAATGTGTTTACTTTGGTTTTCCTTCAAAGGACAATAACTACCATAAAATATGAACAGCGAAAAAAACCTAAACACTCACACACTTAAACACACCAGGAAATATAAAGTAAATGAAGGGTTAAAATAGGTAATGGTACAGATAATGAATGCTTTGGTATGAATAGTTTTTCGATTCACAATTTCACAATTTTCGTTTCAAAGAACATGTGTGTGTGAAAATAGTAGTTGAGTGAAAGCACAGGTAAGGGATACCTGCATGGCGTTTCTGCCTGATGCACCTCTGCCGGTGCCAATAGGGTAACTGCGGCCGGGTCATCAGCCGGGACTCGAGCCACCCTTCATTGTTGTTTCACTCCATTATTCCCAAAACGTCTCGTGGTGGTGGAGCAACGGCAGGGACGTCTCCCTGCCGCCCCCCTGCAGCTACCCCTAGGACCCCTCTTTCCCCCATGACCTGTCCCTCCTTCTCAGCCACAGCCAGAAGCTGGCTCTTTCAGCTTCTTCTGCCAAGTCCCCCAAAATGTGATGCATATGGCTAAGGGGCCGTAGTGTTCCTCTGGGGACCCGGGTTCAATTCCGGCCCAAGGTCACTACCATCATTGGAGAGGTTGGGTTCTGCAGTGTCAAATGAAATATGATATGGCAACCCCCAAAAGTATACATGCTTTTGGCAACTTACATTCACAATGCCAAACCTTCATCTTTTCAGGGCGCCTAGTCAAGGTGGTTGGTGTGTGTTGTCAATGTGACCTCCTTAACAATAAAGTGCTGGGGGCAAACCCCTGACACTCCATACCTTATGCCAGTTACAGCACATATTTTATCCTTTTTGTAAATTGTGATTTAAAGTGGTTTTTGAAACACTCAAGGACATTAGACAAAGATACATACTGTAGGTCAGTGTTTCCCAATCAGGGGTACGTGTACCACTAGGGGTACGCGAGCACACTGCAGGGGGTACTTTGAAAACTGAAAAAATGTATGGAACATAGTCACATTGGGATATAGAGCATGAGTGAGGGGGTACTCATGGTATGACAAAAAGGCTTAGGGAGTACGCAGGACAAAAAAGGCTGGGAAACACTGCTGTAGGTTGTCTCACTGTTCATCCTTAACCAACAGTTCTCCCCTCTCTTTCTCTCAAATGTGTTGCAGCTGCCTTTCTCACACTGCAGTTTTGTCACTGGTCCTGCTTACAGGGTTAAGGTGAAAAGGGAAGTGTGCCTCTTCAATTTCTTAGTGGCCTCAGCCAAGTTGGCCATATGGCGAACCCGAAAAAATAGAAATCTTGGGGAGGGGACAACAGACCCCGTGGACGTTTTAAAGGGGATGGTGGGGTGTAGGGTCAAGGTGGAGTTCGCATATTACAAATTGGTGAATGATGTGGATTCTTTTTTGGGCATTGGGAGGATTGCTTTGCTTAAAAAATGATGATGTTTTGAAGGCTTTGTAAAAATCTGAATCTTTTGGTCCAATAAAGGACTTTTTAAACCTCTCTCGCCCTCACCAGTCAAACCGGACCCCCCCATCAATTTGAACTGGACCCTGCAGAACATAAGCCGCTCTGGGCTCCTCTTTGACATCATGGTGCGCTGGGAGCCGCCCCCCACCGCCGCCATCGCCATGGGCTGGATCAGTCTGACCTATCAGGTCCAGTACCGACTGGTGAACAGCTCGCACTGGGACGTGGTGAGTAAGAGTGTGTGTGTGTGTGTGTGTGTGTGAGTGTGTGTGTGTGTGTGTGTGTGTGTGTGTGTGTGTGTGTGTGTGTGTGTGTGTGTGTGTGTGGTGGTAGTGGTGGGAGGGTGCTTCTGTGTGTGTGTGTATGGTGGGAGGGAGTTTGTGTGTATGTGTGCGTCTGTGTGATGGAGGGTGTTTGTGAGAGTGTGTGTGTGTGTGGGGGGGGTAGTTTTGTGTGTGTGTGTGTGTGTGTGTGTGTGTGTGTGTGTGTGTGTGTGTGTGTGTGTGTGTGTGTGTGTGTGTGTGTGTGTGTGTGTGTGTGTGTTTGTGTACGTATGCGTGTGTATGTGCGTGTGTGTATGGTGGTGGTGGGGGTTTTGTGCGTGTGTGTGTGTGTGTGGTGATGGGAGGGTGTTTGTGTGTGTGTGTGACTGTGTGTGTGTGTGTGTGTGCGTGCACACGTGTGCGTGTGTGCGTGTGAAAGTGTCTGAGTCAGGCGGTTCCTGAGAGCTGGTCTATGTTTGTGTTTCTACAAGGATTTTTGGGAACATAGCACTGCATATATACAATGGGTCTGACCGTTCATGTGTTTGTTTGCAGACATATGCATGCCTGAGTACATGTACTCTACAGTACGTGTTTATCTGTCAGCGTGCGTACGTGCAGAATCATTTAAATGGTTTGTGGTTTTCACAAAGATAATTAGTGGTTTAAACACAAAAATTGAATGGAAGTATTTAATCCTATGCTGATGCTGAGGTATTTCTGGGTCATAGTAAGTTCCTCAAACATGTCTGACCCCAAACGTACCGTGCAGTATTGCATTTTCCATGAAGCACAGTGACACATAAAACTCACACAACATAGTGGCCTAATAGTTTAACATACTTACTTACCTTTGCATACAGTGCAGCATTTTCTAACCTCATATATTTAATTGGCGTCAGATCAGTCATAAATCCATACAAGTTATCATACTAATAACCGTAATAATAATGAATAAACCTCAATTAATAAACCACTATTGTCATAGTGGTATATAATATATTAGAATACCCGAATTAAGCGAAAATAAACGGATGGCGAGAAACTTTGTTTCAAATGTCTACAACCACTCACTTTCACAAACGTGATTTATTTGCCTGTTATCTGCAACTAATTACCATGACCTATGTATATCATCTTTCACCAGATGTATTTTTAAACCCAAAGATTTCAACACCATTTAAAAACAAATTGTTTCCACTATTGATATATCTTGGAACGTTTTTAATGCCATATATTTACAGACCTACAGTTGATTGTTATTTTCTGACCTTATCCTCTTCATACCCTCAGAAGGCTAGTAAACTTCTGTTTTGTTATGCACGTCAGAAGAAAAGGTACTGGCGACTAGAGAAACGTCAAACTTCAGAGAGACAAAAAAGAAGTGCCACACACTGCCAAGAAGTTTTATTGTTTTGACAAGATTTCGTCCCAATCGGCCTTCCTTGGTCACATGCATAGCATATGCCTGTCCGCTGCCATTTTCTATGTAACGGCTATTGACCGCATGTCAGGGGAGACGGAAGATGTTTACTGAGGTCAGATGATACCTCGACCTTTCTCAAGGCCGTAAATTTAGGAGTGGTAAAAAGGACTCTGTGAATCACAAGCGCCAGAGAGAAAAGTCTGAAGTGGAAACTAGGGCTACGTTTATTATTCAGTATTATTGGGGTATGTTTTAAAGGTGCAGAATAATAGTTCTGGCCAGTCACAGTATGGAAGTTGAAACATGAAAAGAAATTGTCTCTTCGGTTTGTTTCCAAGACGTTGCGTTCAGCTGTTTACTGACGGACCAAACTGACACTTAGACTCAACTGAAATGGGACATTCCAATGTCTGAAACTGTGATCACTCACTCAAAACAGGTTCCAACCAAAAGTCCACTGTCAGTCCAGTTTTAGGGTTAGAACGGAGGTCCAGTACAAGAGTCTACTTAATGTTTAACCCCTTACCGCAAAGCCGCTGTTATAACCTTGTTGTCACAGAAATGGTAATGCCCAAATCTTAATCGGTTATGTAAAGACACACTATAAAGCCCTGTAGACAATTTGGACATTTAAAATGTGATTAAAATGTCTAAATCATGACACAAGCTTTTGTCAGCCATTTTTGTCATGTATACTCACAGACCACCCAAAAACACACATATTGTGCATTGGAGGGAGTAGATTAGAAATGTAACATTTAAACGTAAAAACTTATTTTTACCATTTGGTACTCAATACGTACTTGATACTCACTGTGTTAAGCTCAGGCATTACCGTAGTTAGTTTGGACACTCAAGGGTGTATACCATGGAAACATCCATGTTATTTATTGAACAAAAAAATCAGAAAAATGAAATGTTAACTAAAATGTTACTCTAATACTCTAATTAAAGAATGACCCAGGTACATTGGTCAGTAACTGTAGCCCAGTTACTCAGTGAAATCGCTTGTGTTGGAAGGAAACTGTAGGGAGGTTTTTTTTTTTTTTTTTTACTGTATTTCTATTTTACTTTTGACACCTCTGGTCATCATTTTCATATCCTCTCCACAGATTGACCAGGACACTTATACTTACCAGCCCATCTACAGTTTACAGACGGACAAGACCTACGAGGTTCGTGTGCGCTGCAGGATGCGCACTTATGAGTTCGGGGAGTTCACTGACACCATCATTGTGCGCGTGGCTGATATACTCAGCAAAGGTAAGGCTTCAGAACATCTCAACATTGCCATTACGTTCAGAGAATATTTGAGAGCCATTAGTGGTTAGTGAAATGTGTTAAATTATTTACTTTTGTATGAAGAAAATGTATAAATAAACCATGCAAAAAGGTGCAGGATAAAAGAAATACACATAATGTAAAAATGTGAATGTTGAACAATTGTAACAAAATAAGCACTATGGCGAGAAAGGAAGAAAATAGTTGCATACAAGAGCTGAATGTATTGGTATTAACACTGTGTACAAGGCTACGATCCATCATGAATATGTGTTTAGGCATTACCACATCCTCCAACAATTGAATTGAACCCCTTCACTGCACAATGTTAATCACGTGAAAGCTTTCTCCACCATGAGGGCTATTTGTCAATGGGGCACAAATACATTTCAGCTTCACTGTGAGTTAGCCTGCTTAGAAGAAATACACTCCTTTTTCATTTAATGCTGAATCGTCATGATCAGATGGTTTAGCACAATTGCTAGTAGAATTTAGAAGAATTTAATGACTAGTATTTTCAGTATTTTCCGTTGCTTTTTTATAAAGCCATTCCATTTTTACCTTGTTGTTGTGTATTTTCTGTAGTTCTTTTATAGAGCAATTCTATGTTTGCATTTTTTCTTTGGTACTGTAAGGTACATCCTTTTTTGTAATTCTTTAGTAGAGCATTTCTACATTGACACATTTTTGTCTGTCATTCGGTGGTTATTGAGGATTTTATATGCAGATTGCTTTGGGGTCAAAGTAGTATATCAGCAGTACTCAATTACTGTCATCTTATGGGGTTGCTGCAGTGTGTTAATTTACTCTGTCATGAAGTGATGAATTTGGATATTAATTAAAAGACGGCCATGTTCTGTTCTCTTAAGCCAAGACCTTATTAAGGAAATACCTCAAACCAGAAAAACAATCTTAGCTATGAAAAAAAAGGTTGATAGAAAAAAGTAGTTTTTTTTTACCAGTGTGTGTGTATGTTTGTGTGTGTGTGTGTGTGTGTGTGTGTGTGTGTGTGTGTGTGTGTGTGTGTGTGTGTGTGTGTGTGCGTGTGTGTGTGTGTGTCTGTGTGTCTGTGTGTGTCTGTGTATATCCTTGAGACTTTTACCTCATGGACTATTGATCACTGTGGTGCCACTTATCTAGTTCATGTCTGAGTATCTTTGCTACTGGTAAATTTGTGTCTATGGAAACTTAATTTTGAATTGTGGGCACAGATAAAGAAGTAAACTGTGTGTGTCCTTGTGAGAGAGAGAGAGAGAGAGAGAGAGAGAGAGAGAGAGAGAGAGAGAGAGAGAGAGAGAGAGAGAGAGAGAGAGAGAGAGAGAGAGAGAGAGAGAAAGAGAGAGCGAGACAGAGACAGAGACAGAGACAGAGAGAGGGAGAGGGAGAGGGAGAGAGAGACAGAGAACATGCCTGTGTTTAACTCACCATGTCTATTATAAGGGGTGCGGGTATGAGAGAAGTACTTCAAGAACTGATATAATTTGCTCTCTCTCTCTCTCTCTCTCTCTCTCTCTCTCTCTCTCTCTCTCTCTCTCTCTCTCTCTCTCTCTCTCTCTCTCTCTCTCTCTCTCCACAGATGCAACCTTCCCCATGACGGTGTTGATGGTGTTCGGCGTGGTCGGCATGGTGATCCTACTCATGCTCATCATCTTTACTCAGCAACAAAGGTAATGGCGAGAGACAGACAGACCGACCGACAGACAGACAGACAGACAAAATAGTGGAGATTCTATTCGGTCATAAGAAGACAATGGGGGAAGACGGTGAATTTTGACAGACAAGTAAATTAACTTGCTGAATTAATTTGCTAAATTAAGCAAATGGCGTTTAGGACTCCACTTCAAAGTGACCCCATTGGTTGCTTGGCAACTTGTGATGCCAAATGTACCAGTCAGAGCTACTGTAGTTACAGGAAACTGAAAATCATGAGTAGATGGAAGCATGGAAAAATGGAAGCATGTTAAGACATGTTAAGACGCAACTCCGATTAATTATTGACTGTTCTTAATCGGATTTACTCCCAAACATGTTATATTCAAAATCAAAAGCTGCACTCTTAGGTATGAATTTTATGGTGGTTTATTGGTAAAGCACAACAGACAGACATTTCTGCCGAAGCCATCTTCAGCATTGGGGTGTCATGCTCTCCCAAAAATAAGTATTCATTATGACTGGGAAAATTGCACCTTTCATACATGAAAAGGCTTGTGTGTAGGCCTCAAACCCTGACCTCAAACACTGGGAACCCAACTCAACTGTGAACTCAACGAAAGATTCGGTAACACTTTACTTAAAGCCAACATTATAAGCGCATTTATAACAAATTATTACGCATATTATAATTACTTACAACGTATTATGACTACACTCCTACTGCTTCATGATGCTTTATATTAACAGTTATGAATAACTATGAATCTAGCTTATAATGCTTTATAAATCCAAGGGTGTCATGAGTCCTCATGACTGGCTATAAACTACAGGCTGCCTGATGGGGCTTATAGTACATTATGAGTACCTAAACCCCTCTATGCACAGACCTGGATGATAAAATGTCATAAAGGCTCATATGATGCTATAATGTTTCATGTGAGATCATAAGTCGTCAACGTGTGCTCTAAGTAAAGTGAAGTTCATATGGATGCATCTATAATGCACTGTATAACGCACATCTATAATGCATCATAATGTACTGTAAGCCCCATCAGACAGCCTGTAGTTTATATCCTGTCATGAGCACTCATAATACCCTTCGATTTATAAAGTATTATAAGCTACATTCATGGTTATGCATTACTGTTAACATAAACCATCATGAAACATCATCGGTGTAGTCGTAATGCTTTGTAAGTAATTATAATGTACATTATAATTTGTTATAAATGCGCTCATAATGCGCTATAGATATGGGCTTCATAGAAAGTGTTACCAAAGATTCTTTTAATTCTATAATAGACCGTCTCTGACTCAGCCACGCACTTCAAGTGAACTACACTTACTTCACTTTTCTTGCGTGCGCGTGTGTGAGTGTGTGCATGTGCGTGCATGTGCGTGCATGCGCGTCTGCGTGCACATGTGCGTGTGTATGAGAGAGACCTGTACTGTACAGTATGTGTCTGCTTAGTCTCGTAGATAACTGATTTCCTGCATTATTTGTGTTTTCACAGGCTCATGGTCATTTTGTTGCCCCCAGTTCCTGCTCCCAAAATTAAAGGAATTGACAATGAACTATTGAAGGTAAAGTACAGTGGTTGAATGCTTGCTGATGATTTTGTGTTTGTGTGTGTGTGTGTGTGTGTGTGTGTGTGTGTGTGCATGTGTACATGTGTGTGTATGTGTTCGTATGCTTGCTTGCAGTATTGCACATCGATGTTTACGCAAGTCAGGTTACTGTATCAGTTTGGTAAGCAAACCAAGCATATGGTAGAAATGATTAGCTAAATAAAACACTTGACATTTCATATCATGAGCCGGGAAAGCACAGGCAGTTCCTCAAATAATGAACTGCTATTTTGATGAATGGCTGGTGTTACAGTTGAGGACGATATTATTAGCCCCCCTCCTGAAATTAGATATATCTCTTCATTGATCATTGAGAATGATCATTATTAATAAATGTATGTTATTCTGGAAACAAATACACCATGGAGATAGTATCCAATAAGTTAAATTTGGACTTTTCCATTTTCACAATGAGTTTAAACAAAAAAGCGTAAAAATGGCAAGGACAAAATTATTAGCCCCTTTATCATTAATAGTCAATACAGTGCCATTTATGAACAAAAATTGACACCAGGCACTTTGATTAGTTGTTAAATATGTTGGCACATGTCCTACCAGGGATTTTGACCCATTTTTTTCATTGCAAATAGTTAAGCTGGTCCAAATTGCATGGATGTTGAGGATGGACATTCATTTTCAGCACTCTTCAAATACTATCTAAAGGATTGAGGTCTGAACCACTCCATGACCATGGTTTTAGTATCCTTGAAGAACATTTGAACTATTTTGGATGCAAGTTTTGGGTTATTATCTTATTGAAAGATCCAGTGAAGATCTTAACTCCCTCTATGAGCATATTTTTGCAAGGTCACTTTCCACATTCTATCATAATTTTCAGTTTTTATGGTGCCGTACACCCAAACAAGGTTTCCTGTGGCTGAGGCTGCCACAGAATGATGCATCCACAACCATGTTTAATTGTGGAAACCATCTTATAACGATTCAAGGCCTATCCCTTTCTTCACCTGACAGAAGCAGAATTCATGCATCAAAGCAGGTGCAATTGAATATCATCAGATGAAAGCAGAGATGTTCAAAACTCATTTTTGACTTTCAAATGTTCACAGGCAAAGCTCAATAACACTCTGATATGCACTGCCTTTAGTAAAGGGGTTCTTCTGTGATGATGGCCCCAAAGCCCAATATGATGACAAGCCCTAACAACTGTCTTTCTTGGGGGGGGAACCTCCAGGTGAGGCCAGGTCAATAACAATCATCTAGGCAGGTGTCCAATGCTTCTTTGGTCTAATGAGGCTAAGCAGTTTCCACAGTTACACATAGTGGAAGGGCATCAAGTTTAGTCTGTTATTCAGCCTCAGACACAGGGAGTCTGGGTCTGAATCTGGATTGCTGGGTCTTCCAACAACATTGTAACCCAAAGCATACATTGAGATTAGTTCAGAGGTTCTTCAAGGACACTAAAACCATGATATTGGAATCACCCGCTCATAGTCCAGTCCTCAATCCCACTGAGAGTCTCTGGTTAATGTCTATGCTCAGCATCCATGCGATTTGGACCAGTTGGAACACTTTGCAGTGAAGAAATGGGCCAAAATCCCTAGTGGGGCATGTGCCAACCTAGGTAGCAACTTATCAGAGCCTGTTGTCAGTCTTGGTTAATAAATGGCGCCATATTGACTATTAATGATCAGGGGGCTAATAATTTTGTCCTTGTCATTTTTGCCCTTTTTTGTTTAAACTCATCGTAACAATAGAAAAATCCAAATTCAACTCATTGAACATTATCTCCATCAGTGTATTTGTTTCCAGAATAACAGAAACGGTGAATAATGGTCATTCTCACTGAGAACTCAAGAGAAATTTCAGGAGGGGGGCTAATAATATCGTCCTCAACTGTATATGCCTTTCGCCCCCACACTAGTATTCAAAGCAAGTGCAGCATTAGAAATGAAACATGATCTATGTTTTTTTCCTCCTAATACCACTCTGCCAATGTATTTTTTTCTCTCTCTCTCTCTCTCTCTCTCTCTCTCTCTCTCTCTCTCTCTCTCTCTCTCTCTCTCTCTCTCCCTCTCTCCGCCTTTTGCTTTGTCTTTCTATCTTCCTGCCCCATTTCTCTCCCTGTCAGCATTTCTGTCTCTCACTCCATGTCTCTCTCTGTCAACCGCCACCTCGCCACCATGTGCTAAATCTACCTCCACGTCTTCTTCTGCCTTTTCCAGAAGGGGAAGCTGGACGACCTGAACCTCATCCTGAGCAGTCAGCACATGATGTATAAGCCCGACATGTTCCCAGACGAGAGCTGGGTGGAGTTCATCGAGTTGGACGTGGACGATCCGGAGCACGACCCCGGCGACAAGGCAGACACTTCGGACACGCAGCACCTGCTCGGGGGCGGTGATGTCGTCGGGGGGCGTCACGGCGGCCACCGTCAAGGCTGCCTGGGCTCCTCGCACGCACTCAGTCTCAAGGACGACGACTCTGGCCGTGCGAGTTGCTACGATCCGGAGCTACCCATGGAGGCCCTGCTGACGGCGGCCCTGCTGCCCCAGGCGGAGCAGGCTAAGCTGGGTAGGGTGGGCGCTAGGGAGGGTGGTGGTGGTGGTGATGATGATCCAGTGTCTCATACCGACTCGGCCAACAGCACCAACCCGAGCCCCGGTGGGGGGACTCCGACCTCAGGTATAGGCACGCCGGAGCACCCAGGTGGACAGCCCCAGCAGCAGGGCCAACCGCAGGTGAGCAAGCAGGGGTGACTGGGTGACAAAGACAAAGTGCAGCAACTACAGCAACATTGAAACTGAGAAAAATGCCTTCAAAGCCTTGGTATTGGGTTGTATTTTTTCGTTCATGCAAATTTGACATAGGAATGTCTTGAAAACGGAACACCTTAGGACCATAAGGCTTTGTCACAAGATAAAGACGCTGTCATTTTCAGTCTAAACTCAATTTTGACAAAACATGTAGTTACTGCACTTTGGCTTTGTAGAGCAGAGTAGTCTCATAATGTTCCGCTTGTGTGCCATTCTGGTAACAGCAAATTTATAACAGGTGTCATGTGTTAAAGGGACACTGTACAGGAAATGGTCAAAAATGGTACTGCAACTATGCTGCTCATTGAAACTGGGCTGCATATTGCCAAATTTGATCTTTACATGAAAGTTTACTAAGTAATAAACAAATATTTTCTAGTATGGTCCAAGTAGAGTCATTTTTGCAGCTAAAAATTGCTATTTTTGGAAATTCAAAATGGCGGACCATGGAGAAGATCCCCCTTTTCATGTAGGAAAAGTGCAATTTTTCCAGTCATAATGAAGACTTAGAATTTGATGGTGGTGGTACGTATTCATGAAAAAGGTAACATTAGTGAATGGGCAGCATGAATTCTGGAAATAAACATCTAAAAAGCTCACACAGTGTCCCTTTAAGAGTTTAGGTAGATCTTTTTTTACTCTAAGGTGCCCTTTATTGTAAACAATGTGCGTTTGTCTCTTTCTCCAGTCTGCTGGCATACTCCGTTATATTCTTATCTGCCACAGACACCTGACAAAGACCTTGTGGAAATGTCAAAACATTGTGCTGGTTTTCACCAAATTAATGACAGTAAGGGAACTTGTACGGTGTGCAGGTTTTTAATAATATCCGCCAACCCATAACAATTTTTTGTTGGGATGTGCATGCACTTAACACTTTATTTACCATATTTATTTTCCCCACACAGAACGTAACAGGTAGAGGTGTGTCTCTGTGGCTCCGTCTCATGTCATGGTGGTGTATTACCATAGTAGTTAAAGGGGTATGCCACTATTTTGGGGCTTAATACAGTTAAAATTGTTGGCTGGGGTTTATAAAGGTGGTAAAGTGTCTTATTTTTCATGTTAAGCAAAATAGTCTCATACCCCTTTAAGTCTTTCCAGTGACACGTTAAGTGTTCCACATGCGGATAGAACGTGAGCATACCTGTCCCTTCCTCCAGTCGGCTCATTATCCAGTTTTTCTCCCCACAGATTGTAACAGGTGGTACGGGTGGTGTGTCGGGGCCCAACTGGGCCACCATGGACTTCTATGCCCAAGTGAGTGACGTGACCCCGGCGGGTGGAGTGGTGCTCTCTCCGGGCGCCCTCCTCGCATCCCAGACCTCCTCTTCCTCCTCCTCCTCCTCCGTCCCTGACAAGAACAAGAAGAACAGCGAGAAGGACCAGGAGATGAATGAGGAGGAGGACAAAAGAAGAGTTAAGGAGAAGGAGAAGAAGGAGGTGGAGGGGGGGATGACGCCGAAATTCCACCTGCTGGTGGTGAACCCAGATGGAGGTTATGCGTCGGAGAGTGTGGCCAAGGATCCAGTCATCGAGCCACCACAGCAGGTAGTAGAAGCAGTAGTAGTAGTAGTAGTAATAGTGTAGCAATAGTGGTAGTGTAGTTGTAGAAGTAGTAGTAGTAGTAGTAGTAGTAGTTATATTAATACGTAGTAGTAGTAGTAATAGTGTAGCAATAGTGGTAGTGTAGTTGTAGAAGTAGTAGTAGTAGTAGTAGTAGTAGTTATATTAATACGTAGTAGTAGTAGTAATAGTGTAGCAATAGTGGTAGTGTAGTTGTAGAAGTAGTAGTAGGTATATTAATATGTAGTAGTAGTAGTTCTAACAGTAATAGTAGTGGTAGAAATAGTAATAGTATAATAGTTATAGTGGTAGTATAGTAGTGCAATAGTGGTATAGAAGTAATAATCGTAGTATAGTGCATCATAGTAGTAGTAGAAGAAGCAGCAACAGTAGTAATAGTAGTGTAGTAGCATAGCAGCAACAGCAGTAGTAGTTGTAGTTCTAGTCAGTGTTGGGCAAGTTACTCAAAAACTGTAATACATTACTGATAACTGATTACATGTCTTTTCAAAATAATCCCTTACACTACAATATTACAATATTTAAAATGTATGGCATTACACTACTTTTGCATTACTTAAGTGACTTTCGCCAAAAGAACTGGAGGCCTTAATATGGATCTGGCAATTTATTACAGTGTGAATCAAGCTCATGAGACAAGACTTTCTCACCTCCAACCCAGGGGGTGTTTTGGCAGCATGCAGACTAAAAAGCAGTTTCACAAATAGCTTGTTTCTGACCCACCACACTGAATACCACTAAAATCCAGGTCATTGTAATGCATTTGTAACTTAAGTTATTTAGCATTGCAACTAAGTAAATATTGCAGATGTTTGCCCTGTAATGCCTGCCATTACTGCATTGCAGCAAAAAGCAATGCATTACAGTAATTGATTACTTTTGTAATGCATTACTGCCCAACACTGGTACTAGTATTTGTAGTAGTTGCTGTTTTAGTAGTAGAAGTAGTAGTAGTAGTAGTCGACAGTAGTAATAGTTAGTAATAGTATAGTACCGTAGTAATTGACCCAGTATGGGCAATTACCCAATTAGAAACACACACATGCAATTGAAATATCAATGAAATACAAAAAGTATAAATGAAGTATTGATTGGGGAGCTGTCTCTGTTTCCTATCCTATAGGTGGCACCAGGCGGCTACACGACCTCCCCAGTTCCAATTCTGTCACTGCAGGACGAACATCCTCCTGGAGTAGACCCAGCCTCGTGCCTGGCCTCCTCCACCACCACCACCCCCACCACCACGCCTGGGGACTACCAGAGCCCCTACTGCCTCCCCGACGCCATGCCCACCTTCATAACCACCCCCACGCCCTCCTCCATGCCTCCCGTGTCAGACTACACCGTAGTGCAGGATGTGGACGCGCAGCACAGCCTTCTGCTCAATGCGGCCTCCCCCATCCCTCTTCCTCCAAGCCACCAACAGCAGTCGCCACCCCCCAACTCTGGCAAACACCTGCCCGCCATGCCAGCTATGCCCATGGGGTACCTGACCCCAGAGCTGATGGGGAACCTCATGCCCTGAGCATGCATGCCCTCTATGCATGCCCCCCCCGCATCGCTCGCTCACCCATCAACTCTAACTCTAACTCGCGACCTCCCAGTGTTGTTGTCTATGCTGGGGGGTGGTGGCTACAGGAAAATAAGTCAGAGTGGATCGGTCATTGTCGGTCAGGCAAAAGTCGGGGGTTGGCAAAAGTCTCTTTTCTACCTTCATTTCGCTTCAAACCAAAGTCGCAAAAGGAAATGTTTGGGCGCTGGCACATGAGAGGACAAGGCAAAGAAGGCTCAGAGAAGTTTTCCGGGACACTAATTGTCCTTTTGGACCACTGCAGCAATGTAGTGGTGTTTGAGATGGTAGAAGGAAAAAAGAGAGGCCCAAAAGCTAAGAGGAGGAGCAAGGCAGTGTTGTTTCTGGAGCCAGCTGGCAAAACGTATTGTATTTCGCTATCAAATTACGATGCCTGGGAAAAATCCACACAACCCTGTTTCAAAAGACAGCTCTCTCTCTCACACACACACACACACACACACACACACACACACACACACACACACACACACACACACACACACACACACACACACACACACACACACACACACACACACACGAACACGCACGCAAGCAAGCATGCACACACAAATACACACATACAGGTAGCATGTGCACAACCATAGTGGTGCACATAGCACAAAGTCCAGATGCTCAGCAAACGTAGACATTGTCAAAGTGCCCATAAGCACACACCCCCACTCATGCACACACATTCACTCACACACACACACACACACACACACACACACACACACACACACACACACACACACACACACACACACACACACACACACACACACACACACACACACACATGCACGAGCGCACACACACATATGCACGAACGTGCGCACACACACAGACAGACACACACACACTCTGAGAGGTGATGATGACACAACTTCTCTGTGAAGATTGAATTATGAAGGAACCTTTTCATCGAACCTCCAAATTATATAAACAAAAGACTATCGGTTTAGTAAAAGAACACTGAGAGTTGGCTAACGTTAACGTTGACGTTAATATCACTCTATCATAGGATAACTCTGGGAAAAATGGACGACAACATACAGCACACTGACACAAACACAGCTGTAATCACAACTGTTGAAGACATTCAAAGTTCTCCGTTCATAAACAAGGACACTAAGCTATGGGGTTTTATTGTGGGGAAACCAAAAGGAACACCTTTTCTTAATCAAGCTATTATTCTGGCAAGAAATTCAGATCATGAGCCCGGATCGTTATAGTTGCATTTCTCTCTTCCCCCTTTGAGAATTGTGAAAATGCAAAACATATTTTTTTCGACATGTGAAACGCTTTCATGTTCAATATTACCATATTGCCTCGAATGAATGATTGCTTTTTTTATACTCTGAAAAAAAAACCTTGGGTCTTAATCTGAAAAGAATGTTGTGGTTACGCTGGTTGCTGCCTTCTTATGCAGACACAGTGGACATGAGGGATACTGTCTCAAAGCAAGCACAAAACGATAATCTGTGTGGATAACCTAACTCTCACTAGGGCTTTTTCCATCAAAGTTATTATAAATTAGTTTTAAACGATGCCCA
Source organism: Engraulis encrasicolus (assembly GCF_034702125.1). Lineage (NCBI taxonomy): Eukaryota > Metazoa > Chordata > Actinopteri > Clupeiformes > Engraulidae > Engraulis > Engraulis encrasicolus. The sequence goes on along the minus strand of NC_085877.1, from coordinate 11,634,199 downwards.
TTTAAGAGTAGATGCGACAGACATGACGGAACAACTTTGTTGCATGAACTTAATTTGCGTGGCAGAGGTGGATTAGCGAAAGATAATTCGATATAAAGGTGATGGAAAAGGTTTATAGCAACATAGGAAAGCCACATGGGTGCAGAAGCTGTGAATGGACCTATATCAAGTGATCCAACAATTTCTCAAACATGTCGACAGTTTATTTTGTGCCTAACGGATAGCATTCCCTCTTTCCTTCGTTCTATTCACATACTATGCATTCTATTCTGCTAAAATGTTTATTGGAAAACCACTTAGCACATTAAACAGATGCAATATAAATAGGGACATTTTAATTAGCTAGAATCGTTCTGTTGACGGAAAAGCATGCAAAGCCATATTAATACCGCTAGATAAATAATTGGACGTGAGAAAATGTGCTTCAAAATATGTTGCAAAAAGGACTGATGGAGTTCCACATAGAGTTCCACTGAAGTCCACAGCCATCTGGAACATAGGCCTGATCAAGGCAGCCAAGAAGTAAACGGGCCATTTTCATTGAAATTCACCTGATTATCCACCACTACAAGAGCAGCACCTTTACTATTTTGGTAGCAGTTGCTAATGCTAAATCATTCAGAAGGGCTATGGGCAGCCTAACAGGAACTGGCAGACAGGAAATGCTGTGGGTGCATGACAAACGTTGAAATGGATGGGGTTGGTCGGCATGGTAATAACGTGGATAGCTCTGCATAGAAGTGGCTGTTTCGTTCACACAACAAAGGCGACACGATTACAACTGTGCTGCCGAATCTAACACATATCCATTATTTAAAAGAGGAACATGGGACAGTTTTGAAGGCTTTTATTGGTGTTGTCACTGTTTTCCCGACTGGATAAGGCCTTCCAAGGAGGAAATCCATCTGACGAGAGTCGGGTTACTGCGTTTAGGCACTTTTGAACAGAAGGGAAGGAGAAGTGCATGACAGGCTAACGCTAGTCTGGTACAGCAGGTAGTAGTATTGGGCCTACAGTCTGTAGTTTGACTTTGAATTTGAAAGTACATAGTTATTTTTTAACTTACTGAGGGAAACGTTCCTTGTAGATTTGTCCTCAGTAGAATATTACACTGTAAAAAATTGCAGATAGTTCAATGTAAAAAAGGAAGTTGCTTTGCAGCCTTAAGTTTGTAAGTTAACATGAGAAAGCCTCGAGTTGAGTTAAGTCTCGAGTTGACGAAAGTTACAAACTTAAGGCAGCAGGGGAACTTACTTTTTACGTTCAACTGGCTTGCAGTGCTTTACAATGTGGATCAGGGATACTTTATTACCCAGATGTAGGCTAACATTAACCAGTGTAGCCAATGTAGCCAGTTCATCTGTAAACTCGGACAACCACACTCTGACACTAACATGGCCGTCTTCTAAGGGGAAACGTCCATTTTCAATGTGAAGTTTACCATTTGCAAACACTATAATTACACGGGCGCGATAACTGGAATTTGTGCCAATGTATTTCAAAGTATTATTATTTAAGACTTGTTAACATATTTTTGTTTTCATGTTTTAATGGTCCTTTTTTCTACCTGTGTTCTATGATCACACAATATTTTATTCTAGAGATTGATTTTATTTTTCTATTTGGCCTTACACATGGAAGTGCCATATGCACCCTTTACAAAGAAAATTGAACAGGTGGTAAAGACACCTGGTCTGTTAATCCCTGTCTATCCCCACAAAGCTTCAGGGGCTGTATCGTTACAAAAGTTGTAGGAATATTTACAGGATTTAAAGGAAACATATACCGGTATGTCAACCATATTTACATCGAAAAGATTAACCTGACGTATCTGAAAAAGGAACGTATGCAGTCTAGAAGGGACAACAATATCTTGTATGTATATTTTTTGTAACTTATACTGTAATGCCTATATAGTGTCTATATTGGATATTGTAAGGAAGAGCCAACCCTTCTTTATTCATAGTGGTCAATATTCTCCCGCCATTTTATGACTATATATAGTGTAGCAGGGGCAGCTCAGCTACGGCCAATTGCATTGCCTCAGTGGGGAGGTGGAGCTGAACTCATACAGGTCTCCGGCCTGACCCTAATTACAAATGCTACATATATGAGCAGGTCAGATGCAAAACCTTCTGACAGCCATTAAAAATATATATTTTTTAAAATAATATTTTTCCCTAAGTAATCTCAATCAAAAAGCCATGTAAATGTTATCTTGTGATGTCCAAACAAAACAAGACTTATTTGTTAGCTTACTAAATGTATAGAAATACAGTGTATTTTTTTGTTAATTCATTGCAAATGAGGGTTTTGCATCTGAACCCTTGATATATATATAGCTTAAATATGCAGCAACCTTTAATGGCTGTCCATAACTAGCTAAACAAGGCAGAGGGTCTTTAAAGGTGTAACTTTGGTGAAGACCGTGCACATGCAAAAAAATAAGCTAGACAGAGAAGAGTGGAAATGAAAAATATGTGAAATAAAGGTACAATCTTGTGGGTTTACATCCTTTGAAGGGTATTATATCTTTTCTATTCATGGGGAAAAGGCACGAAATATCAAATGGCTTTATGGCTGTAAATATAAAACCAATACTGTAAAAAGTGAAGCATTGAACATGACTTCAGAAAATTAAGCAAAACAGGCTGCATGGAACTTTTTATGTCGACACAGTTGAACTTCACAATGCTATGTGGTGTATACTGTAAATTAATGATTGAAAAAAGTTCCCCCGGAGAGCATTCAGTTTGCCACCGTGGACGAACCCCCTAACAGTTCTCGAAAGAACTTATTGGTATACCGGTTTACCTGTGTATGTGACAACAACCCAGGATGAACCCTGAGGTGTTCCGTTCCTGAAAAGGTTAATTGAGGAACCCCTCGATTTCTACTATGGAGGAACCCCAAACAGTTCTCTGAGGAACCTTCCGGTAAATGTGACAAATCGGTTCTTAAACCCGGATGTTTTCTTGAAGGTTTGTCAGAGAACCCTTCAACCCAAAGGTTCTTTGAGCGCCTTCTGAGGACGCTACTGTTGAAGAACCCTTAGAGATTCTATGAGGAACTTTTGGGTTCTTCCCAGATCCTTAAGGTTCTTCCGAGAACTTTAAGGTTCCTGGACGCTGCAACTGAAGGCTCTTTGAGAAAGTTCACATTTTTACAATACACCCTATTCATACACATTCCACTGTGAAGTTAAACTATCACGAATTAAAAAGATTCTTGCAGGCAGTTCAAGCTTGCCTTAACTTTTACATGTTATTTCCTTACACAGTATAAGCATGACAAGCATTGTGCCAATGTTATGTACTTTATTTCTTTCAAACAATACTTGCCTTATTGGTGTATATTGAGCCTGAAAACTGAGTGCTGCTTTTTTATTGCTGATGGAACCAGCATGTCAATGTAAAAAAAAAAAAAAAACGTATGGTCTTAATGGCTCTCTATTTCATGCATAGTCCAAAACTATTTTTACTATGCAGCCGTTGTTATCAATGTATTCTCCCGTGCTAATGTCTGTTGTTTTGTTTTACATCTGTGTTGTTGTATGCCTTTTTCTGTACTGTACAGACAAAACAATATATATATGAAGAAAAATCTCTATCTAGATGTTTAGAGGGAAAGTATTAACATTTTTAGAGTTTTGTCTTGTTTAAATGTTGATACATTTAAAAGTGAATTTAGCTGTATTGGCAAATGGATGCAAATGAGAGATGCATGTGTGTTGAGAGAGATGATGTAATGTTTGTCAAATGGTCTAAAACTTATACCTGCAGAGTATGCTACAGTGTTTTTAGCTGAATTCTTCTCTGACAACTGCTTGTAGCCTATATCATTTACATGCAATTTACATTAAGGGACTGTGATGCAGAAGAACAGTCTTTCAAGGGTGGAAGTTCACACCAATTAGGAGCTTTTTCTATTGTCAGTGCTCGTTTTATTTTCAGAAGTGTGAATTCAATGCAAGAGAATGTATATGACGCTAAAAGCGTTATATCTAGGGGGAATCTGTGCCAATGAGAACTGTTGGTTAAAGGAGAGTACGTTTTGTTTTACACCTTCACATGATCTGAAATAAACATGTTTAGAATAAAAAATATGTGGCAATCAATAATTTCCCTCTTCATCATCACCACCGCCACCACCACCATCATCAGCTTAACGTTTGTTTCATTTTTGCTTTTCTTATTTTTTCATTATTGCTCTTCTTCTTCTTCTTCTTCTTCTTCTTCTTCTTCTTCTTCTTCTTCTTCTTCTTCTTCTTCTCCTTCTTCTTCTTCTTCTTCTTCTAAACCATCATCTCCATGTCTTTTTCATTAACGCTTTTCTAGTTTGCTTGCACTGAAGGTGTTGCGATATGTTTTGTGAGTCACAACACATCTTGTTTTTGTTTTTGTTTTTGTTTTTTTAAAGCATAATAATAATAAATACATCTCATTGTGACATCTAGCTCTTTGTCAATTGGCTCAGCAGATGTCTTAAATTGGCGATATAGGCAAGACGATGGATGCAATAGACAGGATGAGGAGTGCAGTTACTGTAGCGCTATTACAGTACTATGCAAACACTTTCACAAAATGTCCTGCTCTTGTCTCAGACAAGAAAATGGGTCTGCACTGAGTGCTTGACAACCTCCCCCCTCCACACACACACACACACACACACACAAACAAACACACACAGCACACACACACACACATGCACACACACACAAACACACGCACGCACACACACAAACACACACACACACATGCAGACAAACACACACACATATGCACGCACGCACACACACACACACACATGTGCGCGCGCACACGTGCACACACATACACACACAGGGCCGCTGACAGCTTTTACTGGGCCCAGAGCAAAGTAATCTGAAAGGACCCCCCATCCAATACATACAATCTAATGAAAACCCAATTCTGCCCCCCCCTCTCCCTGGGCCCAGGGCAACTGACCCATTTGTCCCCGCTGTCAACTCCCCTGCACACACACACCATCCTCTGCTCTGCCCTGTGATGGCGAGATGTGTGTGTCATTTAGAAGGCATGGTGTTTTGCAGGGAGTGGGGCATTAAACGAGTAAAAATAAGTGCGAGGGGGGTTAGATGGATGGATGGATGAATGCTGGATGGATGGATGGATGGATGGATGGATGGATGGATGGATGGATGGATGGATGGATAGCTTTGGCAGGCTGAGAGAGAGGTGTGTGTGTGTGTGAGAGAGAGAGTGTGTGTGTGTGTGTGTGTGTGTGTGTGTGTGTGTGTGTGTGTGTGTGTGTGTGTGTGTGTGTGTGTGTGTGTGTGTGTGTGAGAAAGAGAGAGTGCGTGTGTGTGTGTGAGAGAGAGAGAGAGAGACAGAGGGAGAGAGAGAGAGAGAGAGAGAGAGACCAAACAAAAGAGAGAGAGATAGTCTTGCGTGCGTGGGATCCATAAAGTGTACAGCACAGCAAGGCCTCTTATCTGGGTGGTATCTGCGCTCCGCCTAGCCGCTCGCCACGCTAAGTGGGTACAGAGGCGTGTTTGGCGGACCTTCTGGCTCGGAAAGCAGATCGGGCAATTAAGCAGGGCCCTGTGTACTTAGCAACACTGCGTGGGGCTGATTGAATCCGAGGGGCAGACTCTCACAGACACACAGGGCTCTGGGAGAGCAGGACATTGCAGGTAATTGACCATAAGTCACTGCTGGACCCTGTGTGTATTGAATCTTTGAGGCCAATTACGGCCCATCAAACCGCCCGCCGTAAGCACCTTTTATTGCCTCGGGTTTGCTGCTAGCTTCCTGACCTTTTCACTCTATTGCTGGTTAAAGGGGTGATTCAGATTTTCTTTTTCTTTTTTTACTTTTTCTCTCGGCTTCCGGCTGCTAAAGACCACATGTGAGAAAGAAAGTCGACACTCACACACACACACACACACACACACACACACACACACACACACACACACACACACACACACACACACACACACACACACACACACACACACACACACACACACACAAAGTGCCTGGTCTTTTCATGATAAGACTTGTGCAGACCTACCATTTTGTGTCCATTAAAAAGCTATGCTTTTCCCAAGGTTTTTTCAGCGCAGTAAAGGCATGGCCTTTTGGTTTAATTTCAACCTTGGTGACACCACTTGGTCAACACTTTTAGTCATCTTTAAATATGTCAAACTGCAACTTTAAATGTTGCAGTTCAACATTTAAGAACTTGTATATGTGCCCAACAAGCCAAATCCTATGCTGGGTAGCTTCCATATATAACATGTTGCTTGCTCTGACTGAAAATGTGGGAAACCAAGAGGTCTTTGAGTGCCATCTGTTGATCAGTATAACCAACTGCAGCCTAACGATGCCCTTCTCCCTAGCTGTTGAAAGTTATATTTGTTGTCCATGTTTGCTGATAAAATCATCTGAAAGGGCAGTGGTGTAGTCTACGTAGAACGTGGGTATACGGAGTATACCCACTTCTAAATTTCAGGAATTTCAGTATACCCACTTAAAATTGATTGATCCATTGTTTTGAATAGCACAAATATATACAGTATACCCACTTCAAAAAATGCTCAAATATACAGTATACCCACCATTAAAAAGTAGACTACACCACTGTGAAAGGGCCCTCTCAATACATGCAAGCAATGCAATATAACCCCAAATTCTGGGTCCCCCTTCTCTCTGGACCAAAGACAACATATCCACCTGCAGTTTTTATCATGCTATGTGGGGCTTACATTAATGCAGTGAATGCACAGAAATGGCCCTCGAGGCCCTTGAGGTTGTCCGATATCATTTTAATGTTATGCAGTTCCACATGCAATATGACATGTGTTGTGAAGAAATGTTAGAGATTACATTTGCAATGCAATTAAGTTACATTTTCGGGGGACCTTGTGAAGGTGGGGCCTGTTGTGAAGGTGGCCACCTTCAATATAGGCCTAAAATGCAGGGGGAAATAGTGGTCTGTGTTCATACTACATACTACAGAAAAATTGAAGTGGCCCCCTCGCATGAAAAGGTTTCCCACCCCTGCAGCAGTCCAGCTGCACTTTTTTTTCAGTGATGAGGGATGGAAAACACGACCTACAATATAATCAGGACACCAGCAAAAAAGAAAAAGAAAAGTCTAACCCCATAATCACCCTTGTTTTACATCACACATAGTCATGCAAACAGAGGAAACAAGCGTATCACCACCATGTGGTCTACCGTCTACATTTGACTTATCAATTAGATAGGACAACATGGTGCTTACGCTTACTCTAGGTTGCACTTTGCATCGTCTACACTTTGATGTGTCTGACAGGGAGCTTCAGTTTAGACTATTTCTGAATATTCCCCTCCACTATGATTTAACACAAATGTATGGTTGTGTGTGAACTTTGTGTTGACTTCTAAAAGTTTGTGAGACTATAGGCCCTTGTTGTATGCCAATGTGATCTTAGTAAACTGGTACTGCTGTGAATATTCTACATATTATGCAAAATATAGGCCTATAACTTTTGGCCGACTACCCATAGGGAAAAGATATACAGTACCAGTACATAAATCTAATACAATGATTAATGTATACAATATACAATTCTTATATGGTCCATCTCTTGTATTACATTTTATAAGATTTGAATAGCCATGTACTGTATGTTTTTAATGGGTCTCCAAGGGGTAACACCATACAATTCATATGTGATATGGCCATAGTCATATTTCTATTTTCCTCTAGGTTAGTGGCATCTGTAGTAGTAAAGCTGCAGGAATTAGTTCTATGTAAAGTTCTATGTAAAAAGGAAAAAAAAACACACCACTTCAGATCTGTGCAATACAAGGCTTTACTGATTGTGTTGCAAGCTTTCGTTTGCTAGAAGTTCATCAGACAGAAATCATAAAACAGAAAACACACACTGTATTACCGATCTGTTTTTTTTAAATTTATTATGCTTCATCCAGTGTCCTCAGTCCATCAAACCAGCATTTCATCTTTCAGTTTTCCAAACAGTCACCATTCACACATTTTTCCATACAAGGCATCAGGTTTTCCAGAGAGCAAAATTCTTTCCTGGAGACCATCATTTAGTATGCAAAATGTTTCCCTCTAAACTGTGATCTTCTTGTCTAGCGTTTCAATTTTCCCTCTTTGTCTGGTCATTTCATTTTGAGTAAAACTGGAATAACATACTGTATTTGTTTCGCGCGATTTTGGGCCGTGTGCTTTGTGTGTGCACATTTCTTGCATACCATAAACCACTCACACAAGCATAACTAGAATAACTGTTTGTTCATGATGTTGGGGGTATGTGCCTTGTGTGTGCACAGTTCTTGCATATATAACTCACTCACAAAAAGCATATAAGAAAAAAAGATGTGACATTTGAAAAACAAACTCGTGTGCAATGTAGCATTTAAGTAACACAGTGTATTGTAGCTGGATAATTTCTGTATGCAGTTGATGCATGTGCCTTGTTAAGATATATTGCTACTGCATAGCTTAGCTGCTCCTTTGGTCCATCAGTGTGTTAGTCATTTCTGCATTCAGAGAGAGAGAGAGAGAGAGAGAGAGAGAGAGAGAGAGAGAGAGAGAGAGAGAGAGAGAGAGAGAGAGCTTTCTCTTATTTTACTACAATCCAAAAAAGGACTACTCACTAGACCACTAAAACCTGATTCTAACTACTTTTTAGCAAAAACAAAAACAACCAAACAAAAAAAAACAATACCATTCTGTCTTGTTAACTCTGAAGGTATTATGTCTGATGTCATCTCTCCCCCACTCTATGTTGCATAGCATCCGCCAAACACCACTAGCGCATAGTTTTTGTGCCTGACTTCATTATTGAAATAAAGAGTATTTTGGGGGTGAAATGGCATCTTCATAATACCCCAGTCACTCCAACACTGAGGCAAGCACCAAAGAAAACCACCATGGACATGTTCTGAAAATGCCATTTTTTATGTCTCTTTTTTTTTGCAGGGCTAAATTCTGTGTCTTTAGGCTTTAGGGCTTCCTATTAAATATCAATGGAATGTCACAATTTCCTGTATGCATTTTTAGGGGAACCGGTAATTTTCCACAACCTCTGTCAAAGCATCTTCATTAAATCCCATACCGATTGTATTATTTCTTCTATTTCTGGACTGTTTGTATTTTAAGGGGAATTGTTAATGTCAAAAAATGCTGCAACCTCTGGTAAAAGAACTGTATATCATGATTGAATCCCGTAAAAACACAATTTCATTTTCATAATTTAATTTCTATTTTGCCTTTTTTTAATAAGCCAGATTTGACTAACATGCAATGGTGGTCAGTTCTGTTGTTTGCCGCAGTGTCTGGGTAATACTTCTCGGCAAAGATGTTACTAGCCAGGATGAGAGAGGCACCTCCAAGCCACCAGCAACGAAGACCAGGAGACAGATCATCACAGCACTGCCACACATGGTGGAACCAAAATGGCTGTACCGTACACCAATAATGGCAGCAGCACTGTACCAAAATGGCCGACCGTACTGTACCAACATGGCTGTACGTACACCAAAATGGCTGCAACACCAAAAAAATGGCCGCCTGCTTAGATCTGGTCCTGTCATGTTCAGGTGGTGGAGGCGCCCGTCTGGGTTCAGGATCAGCTGGACTGCCTCGGCGGCTGCTGGGGGTGCCGTCAGAGCCGGGGCAGCGGACGTCACTGTCAGGTCTCCCTGATCGTGTTGTCATCGCTGCCACCGCCACTGGGGCTGGCGCTCTGTCACCTACATGAGGCGGGCAACGCCTCGTCACAGCGTCAGAGACCCTCGCTCTCGCCCTCCAGCAGCTGCCGTCAGTGTCAGCATCAGCCGGCCACCTGCAGGCTCTGGTCGGCCGCGTCGGGCCACTCTCAGCTGTGACGCGAGCGTCACCTGGGCGCCTGCTGGGGCTCCACTCACGGCTGCCGCGGCTGCCTGAGCTGCTTCAGCTGCTTGAGCAGATCAAACGTTGCCCCACCACCACCACCACCACCATCACCTCCCTCACTCTCCTCCACCTGCCTGGCCTCCCTCACATGCCTCACCTGACCCTGGCCCTGGCCCTGACCGAACCTCAGACCAAAATCCAGCTCCACGGGGACCTGCACCTGGCCCTGCCCCTGGTGGCTCGAGCCTCCAGGCTGCCAGTACTGCTGGTAATACTGCTGGTAGTTGCTACCACCACCACCACCATGGCTGCTACCTCCACCACCATGGCTGCTACCACCACCACCCTGACGCTGGCTGGGGTCGTACTGCTGACGATATTGGTCGTAAGACGGCTGCTGCTGTTGTTGCTGGCCGCCACCGTGACCACCGTGACCACCGTGAGCACCGTGACCCTGGTTGTGATTCTGGCCCTCGCTGGATGGGGGCGGGCCGTAGCTGCGGCCGCGAGCGGTGTTGTGACCATCGCCACCGCCGTGGCTACTGTGGTCATGGCTACCGTGGCCTCCGCCACCATGGTTACTGTGACCTCCACCGTGGTTACCGTGACCTCCACCGTGGCCGTGGTGGCTGTGATGGTCGTGATGGTGGTGGCCATGACCGTGGTTTGGTTTGTCGGTCACCGTCTCGGGTGGATTCTCGCACTCCTCCAGGGACATGTCAGCCTGCACGGAAGCGGACATACGGTGAGTAAGTAGGTAAGTCAAGTCAAGTCAAGTCGGTTTTATTGTCAATTTCTTTACATGCACTGGTCATACAAAGAATTGAAATTACGTTTCTTACTTTCCCATGCAGACATGGACTTTAGGTGTGGACATAGGTGTGAACATAGACAATTAGACATAAACAGTACACATACACTACACCTAGGTAAGCCAAGGTTAAATTTTGAGTTGGTAAGCTGAGTTGAGTTGGTAGGCTGGACTTGAATGATAATAGTATTACCAATTATTGTATGATATTGCTATGCAGGAATGTTTTCTATCCTAGGGTAAGAGGAGTTAAGGGTGGGTGGGTTATTTTAGGTACAGGGTATTAGTTACAGTCCCTGGAGCAGTGAGCATCGAGAGAGATAGGGAGTGGAAGGGTGGGATTCGAACCTGCAACTCTTTGATCTAAGGTCAACCTCCTCAACCACTAGGCCATGCCTGCCCCAGTGTTTGGGTATTGAGATTTGTTTTTAAAAAAGCAAATACTGTACCTCCAGGGAGCAGTTTCCACAGGTGGTGTTGCAGTATGTCTGTCTGATGGCATCCTCGATGTAGGGTGTTGTGAGGATCGAGTAGGGAAGGGATATGTGGTATGTTCGACGTCCACATCTGTAAGAAAGAGACCAGAAGGTATAAACTTAGATTAAAGACTTCAGTATAAGTGTTGTTATTCTGCACACATCGTTAGTCTACACCTGTGAATAAATATGAAAAGAAGACATATGTGCTGCACCAGCTTTCATTTTTTGCTTACTATACACACCTTTAATATTGTGTATGCATTCATTACAAAACAAACAATTCTGCGAATTTGTGATTAATTTTCACCTTTTACTATTATTATTTATATATATATTCGTTATTTATTCATTGTAAAATATAAATCAGTACTACTGGTCGGTCTCCATGAGTATATGTGTATGATAATTTTTTTAATAACCAACGTTAATGTTGAAATAATTATTTTCGTTAAGAAAATAGCGATTTATAAATTAATAGGTAGAAAAAAATGAAAAGTTGAGAAACAAGGTCTTTTTTTTTAATGTACCAACTCCTACCTGTCGTAAATCAAGAAGTCATCCTTCTCGCCGTTGAGGATCTTCCAGATGTCCTGGGGGTCGTCGGCGCTCTGTGCGTAGAGGGGGATGTGCTCCGACAGCTTCTCTGCCAGCTTGTGGTGTTGTCTCCTGGCATGCTCCGCCTTGTCGTTCACCACCATGTAGGTGATGTTCTTCAGGCCCTGCTTCTCCAACTTCAGGCGCAGCCCGTCCAGTCTGGTGCAACCAAGACAGTTGGTGGATTAACATCATGGATTATAAGCAGTGGTTCCCAAACTGAATTAAATAAATAGAATATAGCTGACTAATAAAGAAGAGAAGTAAAAGGCAAATGTTGGGGACAAAATGTGCTGAGCAATAATAAAACACTATAAAATGTTGTAAAATTAACAGGTATCAGAATGTTTAGACCAAAAAAACGAGTGCCATATAATCAGAAGGATTAGGGCACGCAGATGTGGTCCTTGGCAACAGGAGTGAGGAAAAACTCTCTTGACATCTAAATTATGTAATGTAATGTAAAGAAACCCCCCTTACTTGGACGCCTGCACCAGGCAGAAGTGTCAGCTGGCATATTATATAATAATAATAATACGATATCACCAAAAATCCACATCATTGTGTCACATTAAAAGGGGGTATCCATCTCTGCTTTAATGAAGTAGTTGATTAAGATGCCCCTTACTTGGACGCCTGCACCAGGCAGAAGTGTCAGCTGGCCTGCAGCAGAGCCACCACCGTGACCCTGCCTGCCGCCTCCTTCATGGGCTCCAGCTCGCCGATCTTCCAGGAGGGCGACGCCTCGCAGCCACCCGCCGGGAGATTCAGGCCCTCGTCCCGGCCCGGGTTGGGAACGGGCCCGAAGCCGTGGCCGAAGCTGGGGATGTGCTCCCCGAAGTTGGGGATGTGGTGGCCAAAGTTGGGGATGTGGTGGCCAAAGCTGGGGATGTGGCCGGCATGGCCGTGGGAATGATGGCCCCCTGCAGATGTGCCCGGAGAATGTGCTTTGTCACACTCCTCCAGTGATAATTTGTCCTGCAAAAAAGAGGAGCATAAAGAAAAAAACATATTAAAAACAAGGGATCTCAGACATTGCTATCTGACCCCCTGGCCAACACTACATGCACATGATGTGATGTTGGGTGCTTGGTGCCCCCTGCAGATGACCCTAAATACTGCGGGCGGACAAACAGATAAACATACAGATAGACAGGCAGGCACGCTGGCAAACAGACAAACAGATAAACAGATAAACACTCAGACAGACAAACAAACAGATAAACATATACAGACAGACAGGCAGGCACACAGGCAGACAGACAGGCCAAAAGATGTAGCCATATGGACATTAACACATTCAGCTCTCATGAACAATTAGTTCAAGTAATGTCTCTGAAATGTCTCTTACCTGGCCAATGACGTTTGCAATAACAATTGTTTTTGTTTTTAATACTACTTTGAATGAGAGTATGAGAGTGGAGAGATAGGAATTATACGGTACATTTTCTGCAGCTTTCCAGCGTGTGGGAGTTCCATAAAATTAAACCACTGAGTGTAGGCAACATAATAAACAACATAACAACATTACCCACCTCTGCAGCACAGCTTCCACAGCTCTTCTTGCAGTAGGTCTTTCTGATGGCCTCCTCGATGTGGGGCATTGACAGGATGGAATATGGAAGCGATAAGTGGGTGGTGAGACGTCCACATCTGTTGGTGAAACCAGCGAAACCAAGCTTGCTTTACAGGATTTATGCAAAGAAGATGCATAGAATGTCACTACTAAGATATCAATTTTCACAATCTTACATAGTGTACAGGTAAACCTGACATTTTTCTTGTGTATAATTGTATACATAAGAAATTGTATAATTTAGAGGTGCATGAGAAAAAAAAATATTATTGAGAACTGCTCAAGTCAAAGGTGGGATTGACGCCTCAATTAAAATATCTTTAAAATGATGACAGTAGGTGGAGCTCAAAGCGTTGGTTCTGATGCATTGGTGGTCACTGTAGTCATCAAGATGGTCGTCTCCCATCTTAAAAGGCTTCGCCTCCAATTATTATCATCATAGAGTGTTAAAGAGCACACAATGTATCATAGAGAGCACACAATGTTTGGTGAAAATCCTTCCACCCATTCAAAAGTTATTGTGAAAACAAAGATCAAATGGAGAACAGAGCCAGAACATGCCTCTGGCCTAGCACATTCAGGGGGTAAAAAAATGAAAAAACTCCTACCTGTCGTAAATCAAGAAGTCATCCTTCTCGCCGTTCAGGATCTGCCAGACGTCCTGGGGGTCGTCGGCACTCTGGGCGTAGAGGGGGATGTGCTCCGACAGCTTCTCTGCCAGCTTGTGGTGGAGTCGGCGAGCATGCTCTACCTTGTCGTTCACCACCATGTAGGCGATGTCTTTCAGGCCCTGACTCTCCAACTTCAGGCGCAGCCCGTCCAGTCTACCCCACAAAAACACACAAGTACAAACATGCATGAAGGTTGAACATCATTTGGATCATATGGATTTCTCCCTCTTCAACAGCAAGTGTAGCTGATCCAGTATGTCCCACAAAAACACACAAGTACAAACATGCATGAAGGTCCATGAAGGTCCATGAAGGTCTCAAAGACCATCCTCTCCAACTTTAGTAGCAGCCCATCCAGTCTGTCCCACAAAAGCACACACATAAAAATAGAGATCTTTGTGGGAACAACATGCATTATGCTGACCTCCAAATAACTGATGTTCTAACCCCAACCTGCAGTCTCCCAAGAACAAGTTCAAACATGCATGACAACACAACATTGGATTTCTTACTTAAGAATCTACTGAGATTTAGCTGACAACCTGCATGCTCAAACATGCATGGAGATCAAACATCCACATGGCTTTTTCCAGGAGGATCTTAAAGTATATAAACCTACATTATACAAAATCTGACCCACTAAAAACTGATGTTCTACCCCAATCCACCCCAATATTTTTTCTCCTGGTAAAAGACTTTAACCTGTAAACCTCTGATGGCATGGCTAATGTCTAAAGTCTATAACCATTATCTGAAGATCTCAAGATCCGAAGAGTGAGTCCTTACCTCTGGAGGCCAAGCACCTTCTGAATATTTGAAACTGACTCTTGAGAGCCCTGACCTAAACTATTTGGCCACAGCTTCACCACCCTCCCGACCAGTATCATCTCCAGGGCCTGACAGCCACTGCTAGATGAATGGTTGGAGTCCAATAATGGTGTATGTGGGCCAACTCTAATAAACATTTGAAATGATCTCAGGGGGTTAATAAAACTACTCAGCAGGCCAGATTTGGCCATCGTGCCTACGTTTGGCATCCCTACTCTAAATTTTCTAATGTAATGTAAACAGCCCCTTACTTAGAAGCCTGCACCGGGCAGAAGGATCAGCTGGCATATTATATAATAATAATATGATTTCACCAAACATCACATCACTATGTCCCTCTCTGTTTTAATTCAGCAGTTAAATAAAAGGCCCCTTACTTGGACGCCTGCACCAGGCAGAAGGATCAGCTGGCCTGGAGCAGGGCCACCACCGTGACCCTGCCGGCGACCTGCTTCATGGGCTCCAGGTCGCCAATCTTCCACGTGGGCGCCGGCTTACAGCGGGACGCCCCCGAGCCATCGGCCTCCCCCCTGCCGCCCTCGGGCAGCAGGCAGAGGGCCAAGCCCAGCACCAGGCCCCTCCACCACATGGCCAGCCTGGCTCCTCACCTCACTCCTCCCTGGTCGCGCTGCTGGACAACAACAACACACACAGACACAAAACAAATGTTCATATCATGCAGGAAGATAAAAGAGTACTGGATATGCAATGTGCTGCTGGACAAAAAACAAGAGTAATCAGAGAAGACAACATGAACTTGGCCCCCTGGCCAACACTGGACTGGTCACACTGCAAGACAAACGACACAGAAACAAATGTACATGAAGAGAGACAAAACAGTGCTGGATATTGGCCATGCTGCTGGACAAAACAGACAAAAACAACAGCAATGAGAGATGGAAACCTGGCCTCCTGCTCTACCCAGCGCTGGATACACGTGTGATGTTGTGTGTTTGGTGCCCCCTGGAGACGGCGCAAAGCACTGCGAGCAGACAAATAGACGCAGACTGACAGAAAAGCAATACCCTGCCTAACCTCCTCTGGAGGGCCAGTCATGAAACAAATAAAACAGTACAGGATATCTGTCTTGCTGCTGGACAAAAAGACAAAATCAAAGTAGGTGTTCGTGCAGGAAAACAATACTGGCTATCTGTCAAGCTGCTGGACAAAGGGACAAAAACAGGAGGTGGGAGTGAGGGTGTGTGGGTGTGGGGAGGTTGTAAAATAACAGAGCGTGCAGGAAGACAGAACAATACTGGATGATTTTGACAAAAAATATATCCAAAAGAGACAAGGGGCTTTTGCTTGGGTGTTTTGGGGAGCAAAACATGAGAATGTGAACTTAAAATGGCAAATGAAAACCATAGCCTACGCCTTGAGGAAGAAGAGATTGTGCAACACCACGACAGGCAAGAATATGAACAACGTTGCAGCTGCACAAAACCGTAGATGCAAAAAATAAGCAAACTATCTATCTATCTATCTATCTATCTATCTATCTATCTATCTCTTTATCTCATAATTGCTTTAGGTCTGCAGACCAAATTAATTTGAATAGCAATATAAACACTCTAGATAAAATTCTGATAACAAACATATCATAAATTCAGTCCAGCACATGCATGCATTTATAATCAATCTTTCAGTGCCAGTATGTCTGCAGACAAGCTATTTTAAAGAGTCTGAACAAGCTTTCAAACTATGTTTACATCTTTTTGCAGTGTTTTTCCCCCCTGGTTTAAAAAAAACCCAGTACTTGTCCCGGGTTAATCCAATGGCCATGATCAAAGTAACATCTGTCATGATCCGTGTGTGAGCCGTGGGGCTAAAACAGAACAACACAAAGAAAAGTGGAACAAAAGAAAGAGATCTGTGGGCTGACTTACTGCGTTGAACAAGTCAGGTCTTCAGAGCTGGTCTCTCCCTCTACTCTCCACAAAAACATTCCTCTCCCGCGCAGCCCCCCCTATTTATACCCTGCTTGTTTTTCTCCTCGGAATGGGGGACAAAGTTCAACCTGGAGGCTGCGCACAATTTTTTAGGGAAGTTAATTTCTCTTTTTTTTCCCTTTTGCAATGCCTCAATGTTTTTTTTCAGTGACTTTGAAAGATGAAACATCAGTTATCATGCATGTGTTACAATACAGGTGCAACCTTTTGAAGTGTTGATGAGTGTTTCTCTGTTTTATGCATTTTCTAGCGGTTGTGCAACCTGGTGTTGGAGGCTTGGCTTGTTTCTGGCTCTTTTCTCATCTCCCTAAATGGGAATTGACATGGAGGGCTAGAACTAGGGTGGGGGGACAGGACGGGACAGGATGGGAGTGCTCTGCATAGACTACGCAGCTTTTATTTGTGAAGTGATAAACACCACCCCTAACCCCCAACCCTGAGAACTACAGAGGAAACCACACCACCAGAACCAGGTCCAAGCTCTGTACACAGAAAAGTTATACAACAACCTGAGTGCAAATTCAGGAAGATGGAAGCACTGTCTTCTTGTTTTCAGTTGGATTTTGTACCGCATCAGCACTGTCCTCTTTGCAAGCTCAGCATTTTTTAAAATAGGGAACAGGTCAATACTTTTCCACTTACAGCAACATAACAGATATTTTCAAAAATACAATGTATCTAGTGTCGGCTGCTTTGACCGCAAATATGATAAAACAAACAACACAAAACTGACTACAGTATACCATATGGCATTGATAGAAGAGACACAGTATTGAAAATATGAGCCATAGTTGCAATTGTGGTGGTGCAATAATTGTGTCGTCTGTCCACCTACGTACATTGGATTGGATACTATACTGGATATGCTTTGTGTAGTACAGTAGTTCCCAAACCTTTTCTGTCTGGACCCCGTTTTGGACCTAACAATATTTTTGTAAGTCACAGGTAAGATAAAGGCATTTATTACACATTGAGGTGAATATTGTCTCTAACAATGTATTGAAAGGTTATAAAAGCATACTGAAAGTTTTATGCCAACAGTCCCCTCTCTCCGCGACCTCCTTAGGTCCTTAGGGGGCCTGACCCCCAGTTTGGGAACCACTGTGCAACCAGTGTGCAGCAGTGCTGCAGTGCCGATTACTGTGCAGTATGTGATTGTATGCAGCTATTGGCAGTTACTTGATTTGTAACTTAAATATAACAGGGGTCCGTCCATCTCCAACTTCAATCAACATCTCCTTAATCAATATACATAGTTACATATAAAGTAGATCAAAATAAAAAGACATCTTACATTACTTACAGCCTACTATGTTAGATAAGTATGTCAAATTTTACACAGTGGCCACAAGACTCCTTCTGACTTGGCATGCTGTAAATGTTTGACATGCTGTAAATTACATGTTCTTTCAAAATAATCTTTAACCTACAAGAGCACACTGACCTGGTGTCAACGGGTCCATAAACTGATTAACTGATACTGTCTACTACAGTAGGAGGCATTTTGTTCCACGCTTTTGTGACTGCACCATGATCACTCCTCCTTGCACGATCAAGCAAGAAACACCTTGGAAGTTCCATGGCATGCACATAGAATGGGAAAAAAGTGACTCTATAGCCCTGCAAAGGCAAAGTGAAATAACTATGCCAACTTTGAAACTGAGGAAAAAATACATTGAAAGCCTTGGTAGGCCTATTAGGTTGGATATCCCCTTAAGATGCGGCTTTATACATTTGTTGTTACCAGTATGGTAATGACCAAGTCGTGGTGCATTCCTAAAGGGCCTGTGTTGTGTCATAGTATTGTAGTGCTATGGTAGGTACATTTCAATGACTATTACAGCGTGCCACTGGAGGTACGGCGCGCATTAAGGGGCTACTGTAGTTACTGCAAATGTAATATAGCAACGTCTCTGAAGCGGGATACATTCGTGTCAGAAGATAAAGGAGGTGTAATGAAGACCATTTCAAGTTTGACATAATATGTAGTTACTGCATTTTGGCTTTGTAACTTAGTTTACATGACAGTAATGAGAGCAGGCCACATAGACTGCCAACTTTTTTACAGAGCTCATCCGAGTCCTCAGGTTGTCGTTAGCAGATCACGTCTGACCTGGTTTGGGCTATACGTACCACACATTGAGCAAGAAGAAATATTTCGCAAGGGAACAAGGAACATCGGGTCATGCCGGGGCAGAAGGTGTCAGCGGGTTGAGCAAGAAAACGTTCTTGAGTTTTCTTTACTTATTTCGCTTTTTTTTTGGTAAAACAAAATGTAGATGCTAGCGTTACATTTTACTTTTCAGGTTTAATTTTAGGTGTTTTTGTGTTCTTTCCCTCTCTCCCTCGTGTGTGTGTGTGTTTGTGTGTGTGTGTGTGTGTGTGTGTGTGTGTGTGTGTGTGTGTGTGTGTGTGTGTGTGTGTGTGTGTGTGTGTGTGCAAGCCCGCCGACAGGGGAGGACAAAGGGGTATGTTGTCCCAGGCCTAGGGAGATAGGGGGTCCCCATTACATTGTATGTATTGGCTAGGGGGCCCTTTCAGATGACTTTGTCCTGGGCCCAGAAAAAGCTGTCAGCGGCCCTGTGTGTGTGTGTGGGGTGGCTACCAGAGAAAGGGAGGCCTTGCTGGTACAGAATGTGATGAGGTCAGATCAATAACCCTTCTACACACTGAGGTAACTTTTATCAATCAGTAATCCACCGGCTGCAGTAAAAGGCAATCTATGTCAATAATATGACATCAGCCAACAGATCAGCTGAGGAAACACACACACACACACAGATGCACACGAACATGCGTGCGTGCGCCCGCGCGCGCGCGCACACACACACACACACACGCACACACGCACAGGCGCACACACACATACATACACACTCAAACACACATGACAAAACTTAGGTTAACTAAATAAATAAATATAAAAAAGGAATGTTTTTATATGAGGGCGTGCATGGTTTAGTTTGTAGAGGGAATGCTTCTTGCCGCGCCAATGAACTCAGCCAGTCATTTCACATGGCATGGTGCCCACTAAGAAGAAGAATGACTGTCACACCCTGTTAGCTGTACCGAATAAGTGATATGGAAACATAATGAACAAAACACCAAAAACGGGACTGAGTGTCTCGGAATGAAAAACAAAGATGCCATTTCTGTAGCATTCCTGACTCAAAACAAGTGTCCCTGCTACATGAAGCAGAATGTCACATTGGGCTACAAAACAAAAGAACATAAACACAAACGCTGATGTGTGCATCTCTATAGCAACTCTTTCTTTATGATCTGGGTAATTGACGTTGTTAACTTTGCAGTGTTTCCCAAAGAACATTAGTTATTCTCAAGGTGGCTGGAGGGTTAGGCGGTATCAATGGCTGTCCAGTTTCATAATGAAACACAACAGGCCTTAATAGTTTTTTTTTTTTTTTTTTTTTTAAGTAGAGCAACTGTAGAAATGACATTTCAATACAAATTCCCTATCTGTACAGGGGAGCTACTAGTCATGATGATGTTAGTGTTTGTTGTCAATTGGTGGCCGCCTTAACAATAACTTACAGTTCTGGGCCCTCTCTCATGGGCCCTAACATTTAGGCTCTAGTGGAAGCACCCTGCTGATTTAGAATAGGCTATTCTTTATTTGAAGGCTTTATTTGCAAAACGGTGTATCTCCATTTTATAGAATGTTGGGAAATTGACATTTTTGTATTGGACATTCCATTGAAATGCATTGCAAAATGCATTTTATATAGCTCAAAAAAGTATGTTCTCAAAATATTTGAATGGCAAGAATTCACACATGGGTGATATGACCTCTGAACAGTCATTTCCAATAATAAAATGCACAAGTCAAAAAATGGAGACACACCGTTTTGCAAATAAACCCTTCATTTGTAAACCAGCAGTAGCCTAGTTCGGTGGTTTTCAAAGTGGGGGCCGGGGACCCCTGGGAGGGTATGCTAGGGGGGCCGCGGAAAGTTGGTAGGGAATATTAAAATAAATTATTGAAGAAATTAGATAATCAACAGTGTATTGTGATTGCACATTCTACTTGCACTAACTCAAAACAAACACACACACACACACACACACACAGATACAACACACACACACATACACACAGATACAACATACACACATTGATAAATCCCACCCACAACGCTGTATCGTGATTGCACATTCTACTTGCACTAACTCAAAACGCACACACACACACACACACACACACTGCACTGACTTAAAAGAGTGCACACACACACACACACACACACACTGAACTAACTTAAAAAAAACAAGCACACACACACACACATGACCCATGGGCACCGGAGGAGGTGCGACAGGCAGCAATGCCCAGCAAGTATTTACAGTTACCTGTACAATCCTATCACTATGTCAGAATCGTCAAAATAGGACATAATTGGAAACGCACAACACTACCTCTTTTAATATACGTTCTATGTATGTCTGCTGTTGCCCAGTCTTGCACTTTATATGTCTGTATGGGTACTGTATAGGTAGGCCTACTCTTGGTGTAATGTGTGCTTACTGTCTATGTCGAATTGTAGCCTATACATAAGCTTACAATGTCCACATGTCCACACCTAAAGACTATGTCTATGTCTGCAAGGGAAGTGAGAAACGTAATTTCAAATTCTTTGTATGACCAGTGCATGTAAAGAAATTGACAACAAAGCCGACTTGACTTAAAATTGAATAACTACTGTTCACCAAAATAAACCAAAATTGAGGGACACAATACTCCCATCAGTTAATTTTAGCCTATATATCCTAGTGGGGCACTGACTCACAGGCCTAGGACTGTGGTTGTGGGGGGTGCACAGGAAAAGTACTAGACCAGTGACAGTGGATAGAAGGGCACGACCCACGTAGTCCTAAAGGGGGCCTTGGAATCTACCGGTAGGGCTATATGGCAGGGGGTCCTGTTCAGTTTTGGGAACCCCTGGCCTAGTTTGCCCCCCCCCTCACACACACACACACACACACACAATTGAGCTAGCTATGGAGCTCCCTGGTGGCGCTGCACAGAACTACAGTCGGGCAACAGTGCCAAAGTGTAAATGGCCTTGTGTGTCCATATTTACAGTTTTTCTCGATTGGTTTGGCTAATTTCTTGAAACCGAGATGACATTTCTATAAATTTTGGGTAATTTGGCTAAACATTCTTACACTTCTGCACAACAGTTCAGATAACTAACAAAATGTCATATACCTCCCAAAACAGCTCATTCTTGCATCAGCACTAAACCTTCTCCCACATAAATAGTCAGTACCATAAAAATGGCATATATCCTTCTCAATTGGTTTGGCTCATTTGCATTCATTTAGTCATTCTGTCAAAATAAACTGGATGGTTCAGCATAACGCCATGGATCCTCATCACTTGCTCATATCACTCCAAAAACAGTTTACCCGTGTGTCGAAACTAAATTCCTTCCACAGAATGCCATTTGAAAAAATGTCAAGAAATTAGCCAAATAACAGAGGAAACTGTAGTATACACGGTTGTAAAATTATTTTCTACAAACTAGTAAAGCTTAACAATATCATCTGGCCTGTTGAACAGTGTCATGAATTTACTGTTTACAGTAAAGAAATTCTTAAAATATTATGTCCTTGACTGTTTTGACAATTGTGTAGACTACTTGCATATGATGACTCACACAATTAAATCAGGCTGACATGTTTTGGTGAGGGCAACCATTGGACTGAGAATTGTCTAATTCGTTTAGATAAGACAGGTCAATTTATTTGGAAATTTGCTAAATGTATGCTCAATGTGTCAACTGTAGGGTACTTGTATAGCCATCTGCCGAGATGTACTAAACATTTGAGACATGTACAAAGCATTTGAAATTTGATGAAAGCAATGAAAAATGCCATTCTGTTGTGGGAAATTGAAAGTTGGTTTGGAGATTTGTCCGTGTTGTTTTGAGAATGTCATCTCAGTTTTGAGAAATTAGCCAAACCAATCGAGAAAAACTGTAAAACTGAACAAATAGCATAGGCTACTCACTTCAGACAATTATTTAGTAGGCCTATTGTCCCTTGGATGAAGAACAAAGGCTAGAGGCCAATGTAGAGTATGCGGCTACTGTTCCAAAATAAAACAAAATCACAATATGCGTTTTGAGTGTATGGATGAATACAAATCTGACCGATTCATAAGCCTACACCTGAACTTTGTAAACATCAATGTTGCTGTCCCATCATCTGTTTTGGCTGAGAACAAGCACGTGCACGCACGCTGTCCTGTGTTGCCTGGCAACTTCAGTGAACGAAAATTCGTCGCAAAGGCTTCTGGGATTTTGAGGCCTACTTGGAAAAACGACCGCCCTTTTCTGTCGAGCGAAGTAGAAGAGCATAGGGACCATTGCCGGAGACACGTTGTCATAGACTACTCTAGAAAGCAGCGAAACCCTTGCAGAGGTAGGTTTTTACAACTGAGACACCTTCGTTGTTGCTACGAATGTCCATTTGAGGGTGAAAATGTCCGATTAAAAGCAGATTTTAATGCGCGATTTGATGACGTAATGCAAATGGTCAAATAACAAATGGCGAACGCATAGAGAGGCCTGTTAGGTTTGGGCATGAATTCCTTTCAGATGTCGCTTTGGCTCTATGTACGGCATAGGGATGTTCCCTTAGGTTTTTCGAAGATATGTGGGATAATTATTTGTAAGTCTAAGTGTGCAATGTGGCACGATTTCCATGCATTTCAGGTTTGCTTGGGGGCCTTGATGGCTAAAGTCAGCTAGCATAACGTTAGTTGAATTACCCCTGTCATTCCTGTAGACTGCATGCATAGTCTCATTGGTTAACTAGAGGCATGTGTTCCACTGGAGGGGGCTCGGAATGGCAGCTTCTAAAGTAAACTTGTACTAGATTTAATAATATTACCATACACCCTCAATGATCCACAAAAACGGAACCTACAAAGACAAGCACACATTCTCTTGTGAAGTTTGGAGTTAGCCTACAACGGATAGCTAAGCTGCACTTCTGACTGAATTCCTAGAGTCTATCCCCCATTTCTCATTTTATTAGGGGCCTAATGAACTCTCTTACACATACCACGTGTAAGCAGAAACTGCACTTGTGGTGCATACATCTTGCAATCGGATTAACGTCGGTTAAACCATAATGTTGTCATGTTGTCAGCTAAGATGGCACACTTCCACACCACCACACCACAGAGAGGCAGGCCTTTGACCATACCATCATCAACTGTACGCAAATGTGCTTCATGTTTCAAACGACCTTAACAGCGAGATTATTCTGCTGTGGCTGTGTTTTGTGCGAACAAGGGAGAAGATTGAGCCATGGCTGAGGGGGAGGTGGTGGACTATGGGCACGAGTTTCCTGCTCATTACAAGGTGATGCTGGACAAGCTGAATGAGCAGAGGCAACTGGACCAGTTCACTGACATCACACTCATTGTGGATGGTGAGATGCTGGCATTCTCTCTCTCTCTCTCTCTCTCTCTCTCTCTCTCTCTCTCTCTCTCTCTCTCTCTCTCTCTCTCTCTCTCTCTCTCTCTCTCTCTCCATATTGTACTCACGTTAAGAAGACACTTAAGACTGCCTATTGCGTGATCTGTCTGTTTGCGTTTCTCTACAGTACAACAGCAACTTAGAGCTATTTTCCTTACCAAAGCTACTGCCTGATTTTTTTCCACTTCAAGAATTTGCACTAATGCCATTGATTGGCAATGTAGATCAGAAGCTTTAGTATGTACACTGTGGCACTGACCACACATTGTGTGCTTCAGGTGCCATGTACTGTGGGTGGTGAGCTGTGAAAATCAACACGTTTTTCTTTTGCCTGCAGGTCACCAATTCAGAGCCCACAAAGCGGTGTTGGCGGCATGCAGCCACTTCTTTCACAAGTTCTTCCAAGACTTCAAGCAGGAACCACTGGTCGAGATTGAAGGTACGAATGTTTACTGCTGCACCAGATCCGTTTAGCTTAATTTTCATCTTGTTCAATAGTACTATGTAATGTCATGTGTCCAGAAGCTTCACAATAGAAAATTATTTATTGGGGGGAAGATTAACGTCATAATCAATTGGGTAACACCGTGATCAAGCAGATGACCCCAAGCATTGCTAAGCACTACTGTTAGTACCGGTATTTGCCTTTTCTTAACATTCTGGACTTTGCTGTCTTTTCTTAGTGCGTTATGTTCCCCAAAAGCAAATTAGCAGATGTATTATTAGAGTATTCTCATAGCATTCTGCCCAGTCCAGTAAATTAAAGGCAATACTAATTTGAGGTTCAATTTCCAATTCTAATGTTGCTAATAATTAGGAAAACGGAACGACATGGTGATCAAAGTCAAGTGTTTTTGTTTTTCCTCACAAAGTTGATTTTGCCGTCATAATTTTCTGGGCAAGCTGAATAGTAATGAAAGAAAGCTGCTGTATTTCACAATGTTAATTTTGCTTTCCTGGTTTGCAGGAGTGAGTAACTCGGCTTTTCAACACCTGATGGAGTTCACATACACGGCCACGTTGTCGGTCAACGGCAGCGAGGAGGTCAACGATGTGTGGAGGGCGGCCGAATACCTCCAGATGCAGGAGGCCATCAAGGCCCTCAACAACAGGTCAGTCCCCCCAAGCCTGGTTAGGACAGTGTGGTACTCAATAAATCAGGAGGAGAGTTGCATAGTGGCCTGAATATAAGAGAGCACGCACACACACACACACTCACACTGAATGTAAGAACACGCATGCACAGACACACCCCTCCTTTTCAGGTTCATTTTTTTTTGGGGGGGGGGGAGAAAGCTTTCCGTTTTCAATTACATCCGGATAGTAGGAAATGGCTGTTTTTTTGTAGATGTATGATTTCACCAGTTATTAGGTAGTCCTATTTCAGCAAATTTTCCCATTGAGTAATAGGAGGTTAGGAGGTTTGATTCTAGATAAAGGTGTTGCGGTTGCTGACATTCATGATAATTTTGCTTGTAGCCTCTTCAATTCATGCTGTATGCCTGGAAAGCCATGGCATGACATGATTTTTTAGGTCAGTCCCATGAGTCATGTGCTGAGTTCAGGTAGCTGTGCCCTAATTATTAAGAGTTTTTCTTGGGATTGGAAGGTTGCCAATTTGAATCTCGCAGCAGCAGAAAGAATGAGGGTAGTATACTACACTAAGGCACCTAACCACACCTTTGCTCCAGGTACTGTAGACGGTACCCATCACCCGAATAATTCTATATCGCTTGGATAAAAGCATCTGTGAAGAATAAGATAATGATACATGTTGATGAAACATAATGATGTAAAAAAAAAGAGTCAATTGTAAAGCTTATCATTGATCCCATGTTGTTAGACATACATTTGACAGCAACAAGTGGCAACTCCACTTCTAACCTTTAGAGGGACCTAAATTCTTTGCGTTGCTTTGTAAGTGCAGTGGTAAATCAGTCACATTTAAGAGACGTGCCTGTGTCTTCACTACGTATTGGTATTAAAAACTAAAAAAAGTCTTTGAATCCGCGCCAAGGCAAGCTAAGCAGGGACAGCCTGACCTTTTCAAACCATAATAACAAACATCAGGCGGAGGGCAAAGTGGATAACTAGTTCCCCATTTATATTTTGGGTTTGGCCAACAAAAAATGACAGCAGAAGTGATGTCACAAACTTGGTTGCTGACTCCACCATAATGATTGACGCTCTTTAAGCATGGTGTGAAGCTTGTGTCCACCTGCTTACCAGTCAATGGCAAAAAAAACCCTCTCGCAAACTGAGCAAAGCATTTTGTTACAAGAATACCCTCTCTTTCTCCCCATTTATAAGGGAAGGAATACAAATAAGCACCCAAGCATCTTCAGCAAAGCCATTATTGCCCACTCTTGTATTGTGCACATTTGTATTCCTCTCATTATTACATTGCTCTACATAACACTTTGCTGACGCTTTTATCTCAAGTGACTCACAGTTATTTTAAGTACAGGGTATTTAATTAGTTACAGTCCCTGGAGCAGTGTGTGGTTAGGTGCCTTGCTCAAGGGCACCTCAGCCATGGAGTGAGATGGGGAGTGAAAGGGTGGGATTCGAACCTGCAGGCTGCAACCCTCTGATCTAAAGCCCTCTTCTTAACCACTTGGCCATGGCTGCCCCCTACTTATAATTTTGCACTAAATCCTGCACTTCAGCTGCAGATGTGCCGCGACCTTTGACCTCTCATCATTTACATGTACAACAGAATGAACAACAATGCCACGCTGGTCACCACCCGGGTGCTGGCATCGACCGGGTCATCAGCCAAGGCCACTAGCAGCGGCAGCAAGGCCAAGAAGCGCAAGATCGCCGAGACTTCCAACGTGATCACGGAGTCGCTGCCCTCGGTGGTGGAGAGCGAGAAGGTGGAGATCGAGGTGGAGATGGGGGACGTGGTGGAGGCCATGCTGGAGGAGGTGGAGCACTATGCCCACTCGGGCGCGGCCCGCACTGGGGGTGCCCACGCCGGCGCCCGGGCCTCTTCGGACGACTCGGCCCTGGCTCTGCTGGCCGACATCACCAGCAAGTACCGGCCAGGGGAAACAGGAGGTAGCGTAGCTCCATGTACACGCCCTGCTGGCATTTTATGAAAAAGTGCTGTTTTTGTCACATTCTTTCACACCAACGAAAACTGGCAACCTCTGTTACTTCTCTCCTGTCTCGGTAGGTGTGGAGCGTTGCTCAGATGTCCACGTGGAGGAGGATGGTGAGGAGGAGCTGGTCCTACACGAGGAGACGGTCATGGCACCCAAGGCCCTGGAGAGCATCGAGGTGGTGGAGGTGAGTGAGACACTTCTCCACAGGGGAAGTTAAATGCCACTTGACCATCCACACATCCCATGACCGCAAGATGAGACAAACACAAAATGAATACAAGCTGAAAAATTAAGTAAACAGTCCATCGTAAAAACACACAGAATCATCACAAGACATTAAAAAAGCACTTGGAGGTGAGGGAGTGAAGCTGCGTGTACACCAGAAAAGACCTGCCCTACCCGAGTAGCTGAGGTTGCTGAAGAAGTGTCGACATCAATTCGCTTTATTCACTCTGGACGTGACACTGACATTGATTTAACTAATCACGGCTCTGGCTTGTCAGCCTGGGACATTCGGAGATGTGAGCATTCCCATTGGTTTTCGCCGAACTGTGTCATAGCTTATTACCATAATATTAATTATTATTATCATAATATTGCTTTTGTCGCATTAGTTGCGACCCTCCATAGGGAATTAATGACTTCCGTTGGTCAGGTAGCGTGAATCGCTCTCGATGTACACAAAGCTTGAGTATTGAGTAAGAGACTTTTTTATTAATCCCGAAAGGAGAAATTGAATGCCATCTCACCGTCTACACAATATATATAACAGCAAGACAAGACAAACACATATATGAATACGAGCTAAAAAAAACAAGTAAATAAGAGAGTCCATCGTAAAAACACAAAGAATCTTCACAACATTTAAAAAAAGCTCTCAGCTGTTAAAAAGTCTGATTGCTACAGGAACAAAAGAACAACTAAATCTTTCAGTGGAGCACTTGCGTAGGAGTAGCCTTTGGCTTCTACCACTTTTCGTGAACATGTTGAAAAGTCGGTGGTCGTCCATACTCAAACACTCTGTTTACCTTTCTCATCATCAGGTCCAGATCTCCCAGCTGGATAACCACCACGGCGGTGGCAACCAGATGTTCCGCTGTGACAAGTGCGACCGCGTCTTCAAGATCTTCTACCACCTGAAGCAGCACATGAAGAGCCACGAGGCTGGAGTCGGTGTCGATGGTGAGTCCAGGCAACCCCATGTGCTTTACAAAAGATAATGAAAATAAAAAAATGTAAATATGGCGTTCAGACAAAATATGAAATGCCAACACAAAAAAAACACACACGCTCATATATTTCTATAATGTACAGTCCCAGGAAAAAGTTTGTACACCCTTTGAAATTTCTTACCTTTCTGTCAAAATTGATCATAAAACATGGTCTGATTTTCCCGGAAATCACAAGAAGGAACAACCAGAGTCTGCTTTAACTAATTCAACCCAAACATTTACAAGTTTTCATATTTTCATTGGCCATAAGATGTAAACATTCACAGCAGAGCAAGGCATAAGTAAGTACACCCTTGCATTCAATAGGTTTTAACCCCAAGTTAGTCGCAATAACCTCAACCAGATGTTTCCTGTAGTTGCACATCAGATTAACAAATTAACAAAACAATCTGGATGTATCTGGTCTCCCTCTTCTTTAGAAAACTGCCTCTCGTCAGCAAGGTTTGTGGGATGTCTGGAGTGCATAGCTTTCTTGACTTCATGCCATATAATCTCAATTGTTTTTGGTCAGGGCTTTGACTGGGCTATTCCAGAACGTGTATTTCATTATTATGAAGCCATTCTTAAGTCGATTTGCTTCTAAAGTATGGGTTCTTGTCACATTTCAGCACCCATACTCTTGTGTGCTTCAACTGTGTGACAGACTACCTCACTTTTTTCTGTAAAATATCTCGATAAACTTCTGAGTTCATTGTTCCACTGATAATGGCAAACTGAAAAGGGCCTGAGGCACCAAGGTAGCCGCATATAATGATGCTCCCGCCACCATACTCAAAGGTGGAGCTGATGTTTTGGTGAAAGTGTGGTTCTCCTCCAAACATGACATTGTGTGTTCCCCTGAACAATTCAACTTTGGTTTCAACGTTGGTCTACAGAATATTTTGCAGTAATTCTATGAAGCATATAAATGCTTTTTCGCAAACCTCAAAGGTGCAGCAATATTTCTTTGGACAGAAGCTCCATTAATTTTAGATTGGCTGAATGAATCCCATTTTTAGCTATTCTTGGTTACATCTCCTCTTCTGAGTATGGTGGCGGGACCATCATTATATGCGGCTACCTTGGTGCCTCAGGCCCTTGACAGTTTGCTATTATCAGTGGAGCAATGAACTCAATTTTACTGTGATATTTTACAGAAAAAACGTGAGGAAGTCTATCACACAGTTGAAGCACACAAGAGTATGGGTGCTGAAATTTGACAACAACCCATACTTTAGAAGCAAATCGACTTTGGAATGGATTCATAATAATGAAATACACATTCTGGAATAGCCCAGTCAAAGCCCTGACAAAAAACAATTGAGATTATATGGCATGAAGTCAAGAAAGCTATGCACTCCAGACATCCCACAAACCTTACTGGCGAGAGGCAGTTCTCTAAAGAAGAGGGAGACAAGATACAAACAGATTGTTTTGTTAATCTTATGTGCAACTACAGGACAAGTCTGGCTGATGACATTGCAACTAACTGAGGGTTAAAACCTACTTAACCCAGGTGAAAAACCCATATACTTAAAGTGTACTTTTTTTGACCGTACTTAGTACAAAGTGTACTATTTTCGGCGATTTAAAGTGCGCTTCATTGCACTATTAGTGCGCTGAAGCACTACTAAAGCAGTACTTCAGCACACTTGCAGCACACTGAGGATGCTAAATTGGCACCGCTTTTGGACAACTTTAAGTGCACTACAAGCATACTTTTGAAAGTATGCTCCAAACACGCTTTTCATGCATTCGTATGGCATTAATAGTGTGCTTGAGTACACTTCTATAACATTTTATTGTTACTAGAAGTACAATAAAAGTATATTAACTTCATGCTTCTTTGGACTACATTGGAACATTTTAAGTCTGTAAAAAGTATGTCATATTAAGTATTGTAAATATATAACAGGTATGCTTGAAGTATATTTACAGTACACTCCCAAGTACATGAAATAATATAAATGTAATAGTACAATCCATGCTGGTCCTCAGAGTTTGTACATTACACACAGCCACATGTCACAGTAGTGATACAGTATGCATGCCTAGCACGACTGACATTTACAATCATTGCATTGTTACAGAGATTTCAGATACACATTTCACTTTATTTCATTCTTGTTCCACCTTCCTGCAATTGATCATTTGAATTGATCACTAATGATGACCCTTCATTCTTTGTTTGAACAACTAGTTCCGACTTACCTCTCACCATAATGTCATGGGAAGTGTGAGCCTATATATACCAGAACATATACGTGACCATCATAATGACGGTGGGAACATGGTCATTTTTTGTGTACCACTTTAAAATTTTAAAACTCCTACAATAAACGCAGAATATAACAATGAGTAATATTTTCATGCAAACCAAAGATATTCCTTAGAGGTCAATGGCTTTCTGTTTGAGAAATTGAGCTCCAAGAAGTGCATTACATGATGGTACATGCATGATGATGCATGATGGGTAAATGCACTTTGTGTAAGCACACTTTGAATATATTTGGATGAAGCACAATCATGGTGCACTTAGAAAAAGTATACTTCCAATATGTTAAAGTGATTTACTTTAAAGCGCACTATAGAAAATCACACTTCGAAGTCACTTGGGTGAAGTATAATCAAAGTGCACTTAAAAAAAGTGCAATTGCAATATGTTATTAAAAAATACACTTTTAGTAAGTTCACTATTAGAACACTATTAGTATATTCCTCTAAATACACTTTAGCCAAACATCTTCTAAGTGCACTTTATGTATGGTTCGCAAAGTGTACTTTCTTTGAGAGCAACTTAATCACATCTAATTTTAAGTACACTTTAAATAAGCATATTGTAAACATACTTTTTCTTAGCACAAAACGTGTGAGTGCACTTTTAACATGCTAAGTACACTTCAGTTGTGCTTTTATTGTACTAAATTGAACCACTTTTTCACCTGGGAATGCAAGGGTGTACTTACTTATTCCTTGCTCTCCTGTGAATGTTATGGCCTTATGGCCAATAAAAATATGATGACATGTAAATGTTTGGGTGGAATTAATTAAAGCAGACTCTGATTGTTCCTTCTTGAGATTTCTGGGAAGATCAGACCATATTTTATGATCAATTTTGACAGAAATGTAAGAAATTTCAAAAGGTGTACAAACTTTTTCCTGGGACTTGTATGTTTTTGGGAATAGTAAAATGCTATTACAGTAATCCATTCGTATTTCTTTGCCTTTTCGCCTCTAAACGTTTCGGGCAGAGTCCTTCCAGTGTGCAAAATCTGAAGAGTGCTGTCCTTTGCTTCCTTCATTCATTTATGATTAATGTTGGATTCAGTACCGGGTTAAAAACTGAGAATCATTAGGCGATAATGCGAGTGGTTCTCCGGCAATTTTCACGTTAACCATGCACTGTTTTCCCAGGTAAGCCGTTTGTGTGTCGGCACTGCGGCAAGTCGTACGCGCGGGAGGGCGCGCTGAAGCAGCACGTGAACAGCTACCACTACGAGGCGGAGGCGGAGGAGCTGTCACGGAGGCACCGGCCGCAGAAGAAGGTTCACGTGTGCGAGTACTGCGACAAGCAGTTCGACCACTTTGGACACTTCAAGGAGCACCTCCGGAAGCACACGGGTAGGTGTGGAGCGAAGGGGAGGTGCTTTGGTCAACTCTGCCAGAAGCCATCTGCTGTCCTTCTGTCCCTGTGTCTTGTCTGTCGTTTCCCGTGTGTGTGTGTGCGCGTGTGTTTCTGTCCACCAGAGGGCGGAGGTGTTCACTTTTCTAGTTGTCCATGTAGACTAGTGTTTCTCAACGGGGGCGTTGGGGAGCTCTAGGGGGCATTGTGAAGGATACAGCTGAGAGGGGGTGGTGCTTAGTTGCCATTGGGGGGGCAATAGTCCATTTCATTTTTTAATACTTGGGGTGGGGGGGCTTGTCAGTCATATGATGGAGCGTTTCTTCAAAAAGGTTGAGAACCACTGATGTAGACATTCTAAACATTCTAGATGTTCACAATATGTCACTCGAAGGAAGTACAGGTACCTGTGGAGAGGTTTTTATTGGTTGCCTCGGCTTTAATTTTCCTGCTTGTGGTCAATGCAGTCTGTGACTGTCGTTCTGTCTACCTATGCAGTGCCATGATCGTTGCAGCAACATGCTGGAGGGAGTAGGTAGTTTGTACCGTTGAATGATAGACAGCGGTAGAATTATAGACTTGTTTCATGAAGCCATTTATATCATGATGGGGTCCCAATGTAACTCTTGAGCAGATTATGTAAGAGGTCCTGGAGCCAATTTTCAATAGAAAAGAC
The DNA here is from genome assembly GCF_034702125.1 of Engraulis encrasicolus. Classification (NCBI taxonomy): domain Eukaryota; kingdom Metazoa; phylum Chordata; class Actinopteri; order Clupeiformes; family Engraulidae; genus Engraulis; species Engraulis encrasicolus. The sequence goes on along the minus strand of NC_085877.1, from coordinate 11,601,267 downwards.
TCGCCTTTACATCTTTATCGATTGTGGTCTTCTCCCAAGTCAGTTATTAGTTGTTCATAGCTGAGTCTCCATGTATTGATTACGTGATTCATATCAACACACTTAGTAATTGTGTGTAAGAACATGCTGGTCCCGGTAGCATGGTGTGTGTTTTATAAGGACACACAGTCCATTGTAGTATAGCAATCAATAAGATTTGTGTAGCCCATTCTCATACATAATTGACATCCAATGTGCTTGAGAGGAAAGAAAGAGAAGAAAAATATAGGAAGTATAAAGTGTGCAAAATATTATAGGGAGTAGATAACTGATTTAGAGTAGATTTTGGCTAAAGGCAGATGAAAATAAAGTTTTTTAATTTCCTCTTCAGGAAATTGCTTATCTCTACAAGAGAAGGCTTTTTTTCTGTGTTTTCAGTGTCTAGTTGGACAGTATAGTCATATTTAACATGGAAATGGAAGTCTGTGGTACCAAATAAAACCTCATCAAACATACCTAAGCACTTAAAATGAATGTAAAATTCACCAGAGTGCAAAATGGCTAATTGCGTTCAGTTATCACTTGTGACTTGATGCTAATTGTATCATTTACTTCCAGTGATTGTGCTACGCTATGCTTATAATGGCAGTCTAAGTACTGAAGACACTGAGAAGAAAAATGATATGCACATTCATGTGTAATACTTGGAAATACTGCAAGTATGTGAAAATCAAAAATGGACGGACTCTGTTCCTTTCAGTTAAAAATTAGCTTGTAATATCGGTGTGTGTGAAAGAAGTTTGAATTAATATGCATGTAGTATGGTGGTGAATGAACTATGTATGTTGCGTGTCCTCCTTCCCTCGACAGGTGAGAAGCCATTTGAATGTCCAGACTGCCACGAACGCTTCGCCAGGAACAGCACGCTCAAATGCCACATGGCGGCCTGTCAGAACGGCGCCGGCGCCAAGAAAGGACGCAAGAAGCTATACGAGTGTCAGGTAAGAAGCGGCTGGTTTGGTGATTTTACGCAGGTTGTGGATTTTCAACTATTTCAAATATCCGCATGCATGTAAATAGCACCTAAATGTCTGCCCATCAAGTGTGCAATGGCCCCTAGTTTTGGAACCTATGCACCAACAGCTGCCCAAATACACAGTATACGCTCCAAAAAAAGTAGATCACACCACTGCTTACAAACCCTCTTTCTCCCCTATCCAGGTGTGCAACAGCGTCTTCAACAGCTGGGACCAGTTCAAGGACCACCTGGTGATCCACACGGGCGAGAAGCCCAACCACTGCACCTTCTGCGACCTGTGGTTCACACAGCCCCGCGACCTGCGCGCCCACCTGCGCGACCTCCACGGCATCCAGGACGACTCCATCACCAGCACCACCGCCGCCTCCACAAACGCCTCTGCCTCCATCACCAACGCCGCCGGGGAGGAGGTGATCCTCACAGAGGCCTCAGCGTTGGCCGAGGGGGCCGCCGCCGCCACCACCGCCGCCACGGAGTTAATCCTGACCACAGAGGATGGTATTCGGGTGGAGCACGTGACTGTGGAGCCCATGGACATGGTGGCGGTAGAGGAGACTCTGGTGGTGGAGGCGGAAGCCGTGGTTGAGGAGGAGGAGGACAGTCACATGTCGACCACGACCACCACAACAACGGCTGTGACGGAGGTGGTGGTGCAAGCGGCACCCACAACGCAGGCCTCCTGTCCTTCGGGGATGCTAGAGTCCCTGAAGAAGGAGGAGGACTTGGAGGTGGAGGTGGACAGACTAAACGAGGAACACCAGCAAGACCATCACCAGGAGGTGGAGATCCAGGTTGGGGTTGCAGACGGGGAGGAAACACACGTGACTGTGACAGAGGAACACTTTCACTCTGAGGAGCAGGTGGAGACAGTGGTGGGGGTGGTGGAGGATGCCGTGATTCAGACGGTGCAAGTATGAAAGCTCTCTCTCCATCCGTCCCCAATGGGGATTTGGGTGGGGTGACAATGTTCAGAGAGCTATTAGGGAGCCTTAAGTCACATCCCTCCATGTGGCGTAAGATCTGAAGAAGAAAAAAACATGCAGCAGATGGGAGCAAAGAAAAGATCAGATCATCTCAAGTCAGATCACCACGTCACCATGTTAGAAAAGGTCTCTCCATTGGCTTCCAATGTAGATATTAACGCCTGATACCCCATTGACCACTCCTTTGAATTGGCAAGAATGGCTCAAGTCAAATCACCACCATGTCTAGCCGGTATGACGCTGCCACTCATAGATATATAGACACTAGATGGCAATTTCAGCCTTTTGGCATGGCCAGACTCTGGGCACCGCTGTGTGTGTGGCTAGTATCATGATATTTTTCATAGATGTTACCGCCACCTGCAGGATAATGTGGGTATCGTCTTGTCACCAATTGATAGCATTACGCCGCATAAACATGGTGCCGATCTGACTTCAGTCATTTGTTCCAATACAAAGGAGTGGTCAACGCGGTATCTAGTGGTCATATCTATGGCTGCCATCAATTAGTGAGAAGGCGATGTGTACATTATCCTGTAGGTGGCAGAAAAACAACATCTATGAGAAACATGGCATACCGGTGGACCAAGATGGCTGCGCCCAGGGTTGGGCCACACCAGGAGGCTGGCTGAACACGGCATCTATTGTCTATATCTATGGACTCCCATTAGCCGTTTTGTTTTGCTTTTGGATCCTAGGCCCCATGGAGAGGTGTGACTCAGACTCCCTATACATGTTTCTCAATGCTCCTTGTTTCCATTTTGTTGTTCTTCGACATGAAGAGACTGCTCCAATAACAAATGAATGATGATGATAATGATGATGATATTTATTTTAAAAAATACAAAGGTCCTACTTCCACGTCTTCCCATGTGTCTGCATTTGTCAGGGCTTGTGAGGTCACGACACGATGTCTATGCTTGAATGGCGTTCCGTTGTTTGTTTTTTAAGCAGGAAATGCTGGCAGAAGGATCACGTTTTTTTTTCCCATGTGTTTGTTTATTGTTCGCTTTCGTTTTTTACCCTTCCCCTTGCATTTCATACTATACCTCCAACACCAGACTCCAATCCCTTTACTTTAGCAAATGACTATGTAATGGCAATGATGAATCCAGTGGTTGACTAAAGAAAAGGAAACAGTTCCACAATGAAAAAAGATGCTTTATTTTTGTATGCTTCATCTGAGTTCTGTGAACGCAGAACTGGGATTCCGTTTACAGCATTGTCACATTTTACAGTTGCGTTTGTTCACAGGGTGGTGTCTGGTTAAAGATTTCCGAAGAAAGCATGCGCCAAAAAAAAAAAACTTGATTGGCAGTGTTGAATCTCAGCTTACGCGCTTGCACTATGTGAACACACCTTACGCAGACCCCTTGAGACACATGGGTTTGTCTCATCAGCGAACGTCTTGTCTTTAGCCTACACAGACGGAGAATGCACACTGAACCGTCTCGTGTTAACCCTTTCGTAAAATGGAAAAAAGAGTCACAATTTCAATTCTCATTTGGCACAGAACATTACAGTATTGCATTGTCCAATAAATTTTGAATTAAAAAAAGCAAGCACATGAAAGTTGGTAATATTTTATTGGCTCACAATAATAGGCCTATGGTTGTACTATGATGATGAACCATTAGTGGTTGCACTGAACCTTGACCCACCACACTGTTGTGTCCAAAGAAGAAAGATACTGGTAGTCAAGTGATTTATTCAATTAAAGCTGTTCACACCAGCCTATGACCATTTTTTCCACATGTGACAAACTGGTTGGGGAATACACAATAAATACAAAGTTATTATATGAAAATGGATTGTACTCATATGCTCATCCTATAATCTGAATATACATTCAAACGGTTGTGATCTCGACTCTTGACAGTTTGCAACAAATAGTGTATTTGTAAAGGCAGACGTAATCCCAGACCCCTAGGGTATCTTACCGGGTGCCTTATCAGGTAGGCCTACAGTAGAATAACTGGTGCATACATAAGGTGCAGCCATTTGCTAGTGTTGTAATTGCATCACCCAATTGCATCACTTCTCTTTTGCGCAGCCCAAATTTGAAAATGAAAATAAACAACGGGATTTCCAGTCAGGACAACTAAAGAACTCTGCTACCCTCTAGTGTTTAAGTGAGAGTTTGAAAAACTGTAGATCTACTACTTGTTTCAAAGGTTGGTTGAAAATTCCCTGTGGTCTGAATTGGTCAACAGGTCTAATTTTAACCAGTGGTGCTACTTACCTCCAGATGTGACCTCTTGTGGGTTTCCCCATTGCTAAAATCCCTGGTGAATATCAAAGATTTAAGTTATAGTGCCAATGGACATTCATCTGGTCCTCCGGCTGAGACACAGCACCATGGATAGTTCCCACTGCGCACGTGCTTGTTGGCGCTATTTAGGCTGCCTAAACACGGCTATTTCAAACGTGATGAGCAAATGTATCATTGAAAGACGCAGTGTTTGTTTGTGGTGTCATGAAAGCAAGTGAAAGATAAACCTTTAAAACAAAATGCCATATCATAGAACGATGACGTTACGATGTCACTGCTCTTTCATTGGTTTGACTTGTGTTCAAAATTCTCCCCCAGACCTCTAATTGGCCACCAAAGCAGTTAATCAAACACATAAACGACTCCCTGTTGCTATTAGAAATCAGGACCATACACTTAAATCGACTATCATAATGAATAGGAGGAGTCATCCTGTTTCATTGACGAAAACAACCAGATTAAGCGTGGACGTGGTCAAGCTTGGTGCGGTGACATCGCTCTCCCTGTCAGGTAAGTTAGCTTTTCGTTCCTTTTGCCATGACACCTAGTTCTTTATTGATATGACTGCTAATCCGTCGAAGAAAATACACCGTGTTCTATTTTTCAGGGACATTCAGTTGATTATTATTTTTACTGAGACCCAACCAGGACGAATGGTGTATCCGTGTAGCCTAACCGCAAAGTACGTCAGTGTGCACCCCCTAGACGGTTAGTGCCACAACAGCTGATGTTGGTTTAGCAAACGCACACAAAACGTTGTGAACGACATGAAAAACCTGCGTGTGGATATGGTGGGTGAGGACGTATTTACTGATGTTTCTCAAATTACCCAGACATTGACATACCCGCGAGTTGTGTTTACATGTTGTGCGTAAAATAGTCTCCTGCTGTACTATGTCGATGTTGTATTTACCTGGACAGGTGGAGCAAGCTGTGGCAACGCTTTCACCACTACACACAACTTTCCTTGATTAACTGACGCATTGATGTTGACAGCAGGCGAAAATGTGCCCGTCTTTAGCGCATGGCACTTGGGTGGACCCATGCTGCCGCCGCGGTTTACGCTTTGGTGTGAATTAGGTGAACTGCCGTTGGCAGAGCAGGCTACCACCTTGCATAACCATCGGACATGAATAGGCAGGTTGTTATAACGCACATCAGTGTAAGACCCAAGGGACGAAATTAAGGAGCAGCCCAAATATACCGTCACCGTACTGCCTTCTGTTGTTGGAAACAGATGACAAGGATAAGAAAAAGGTTGTGTATTAATCTGATAATGCATCGCAGTAACATAGGGAGAACGAGGGTCACCGAGTTTGATAGCATTAATTATTCACAAAGATATTTCACCGAAGTCGTATCGGTGAAAGCTGTAATATGATTCCTTGCCATGCTAGAACAGTAATGGGCGAAAAAGCATGCGCGCTCGCTCTGCATGACATAGCCTACTGACCGGGGAAACCAATCCACAGATAACAACAAGAAAACTCTGGACACGATTTTGAAAAACGAATTTATTCTTTGAATGCAAAATTCTTTGAATGCAAAATTCTTCTTGAATGGTGCTGCTTTGATTATACCATCTTCTCACCCAGGAAACTTTTGTGTTTCAGGGGCCTTTGAAGGTGCATCATAGGCGCTTTTGTGTCGTTACCTGAGGGATAAAAGACTTCTTTGATGGCCCCGGGAATAAATCAAGAGATGCTAATGTAACGGAAACGAGCTTTTCATAAATGCAATGCTAAACATCATCAGCGTGCAACATACGCTCAATAGCTCACGATCAAATGGCACTCTAAATTAATTTCTCTTTTTTTGTCATGATATCAACGCATTTGAAGGTGCTGATGCGATGGTGAAAACAAGGTGGTAAGGTGAGGTGATGGCAAGGTGGTTGTGTTCTGTGTGATAATGTTATTACAGATGGATTGGCGCTCGTCTGTATTGTAAAGTTATGTCAATTTTGTGTTTTTTCCACTTTATTTTTGTTTACATGAGAACAGCAGGTTTTCATGCTAGTAGTGTGGCGCGTGACACATTCATGCAGAAAGCAAAACTGGCGTTGCTGGCTCTGAGGTAAATACCATCAGCAACATTTCCTCTTCCCGAACAGTGCCATGGTAACAGAGTGAGGAGAGAGGGCCCTAGAGTGGATCCTCAACCAGCATGGGGAGTGGTCCTATGTGCATTCAGCTTCTGAGGAGAGAGAGAGCGTTTCTGGAGAAGGAGGGAAGAGGGGGGTTTAGACAGTCTGAAATGATCAAATAGCATTTTTTTTGCAGGATCATGTCCAAAACATTGCGTACTTGCATACTATACTTGCATACACTATTTTGCAGTAGATTTGCAGCATGCATTGTCTGTTTTCACCATAACAATGCGTCTGCCACATATTGAAGTACTACTTTTGGAAAAAAAATGCTGCAGTAACAGCTATGTAAGTTTTGATACAGCAGTTCAAATGCAATCTTAGGAAATCTTCAAAAGTTGTTCTCTTCCCCTGTTGTCAGTGCGCTGTCCGTTTTCTATTTGAATCAGATCGATGGACGCTCTATGGTCAAGAGGAGAGTGATTTGGCTTAATGTAGCACTAATAGTTTTCTAATGGCATCACTTAGATCTCCTTCGCAGCATCAAATAATATATGCTCTAACTTACTTGACACTGACATTGAAGGCCTTTAGCTACTTTTTGTCTGTTTTGCTGGTAGGTCTACAACAGCAAACTGTATAGTTCTCATAACAGACTAAAAACATGGAAGAGACCCCCCAGTTAAATAATTTTCGAAGTGTGTGTGTGTGTGTGTGTGTGTGTGTGTGTGTGTGTGTGTGTGTGTGTGTGTGTGTGTGTGTGTGTGTGTGTGTTTTGTCGGAAAAAAAAACACAGAAGGGGGTATGTTTCTAAGGCTTCAAGCAGCGCCAGTAGAGTTGCATTGTCAGTTGATCATCGTCACCATGAAGGTCTTGTCCGCAACCAACCAAAATTAAAATCATGTTGAAGAAGTGGAGATATCAACACTAGTAGTGGGGGAAGTCCCCATCACCCAACATGTGTGCGTGTGCGTGTGCGTGCGTGTGCATGTGCATGCCTGTGTGTGTGTGTATGTGTGTGTGAGAGAGAGAGGGAGAGAGAGAGAGAGATTGTGTGTGCTTGCTATTGGGTGAATGTGTAAAAAAGCTAAGATCTCCCGTGGAACTGTTTTGGCCCATACAAATTCCAGAGCGTGGGCCGGTCCCGGGGGCCACTTGTAGTTGGTCTCCTATAGGGTGGGCTGGCTGACGCTGCTAGGCCTCCCATTGTCTGGCCTCCCCATTCACTAGCACTGAGCTCTTTATCCCCCCAGCAGGCAGGCAGGCATCTCAATTAATACACATGAGGAACACTTGCGCTGTGTGTGTGTGTGTGTGTGTGTGTGTGTCTGTGTGTGTATGTGTGTCTGTGTGTGTGTGTGTGTGTGTGTGTGTGTCTGTGTGTGTATGTTTGTGTAGTGTAGTGTCTGTGCTCTCTCTCTCTCTGTCTCTCTCTCTCTCTCTCTCTCTCTCTCTCTTTCTCTCCCTAGTGTGCGTGTGTGTGTGTAGTGTCTGTGCTCTCTCTCTTTCTCTCTCTCTCTCTCTCTCTCTCTCTCTCTCTCTCTCTCTCTCTCTCTCTCTCTCTCTCTCTCTCTCTCTCTCTCTCTCTCTCTCTCTCTCTCATGTCTGTGTTCTGTGTATGTGTGTGTGTGTGTGTGTGCATGTGCGCGTGCGTGTGTGTGTAGTGTCTGTGTTTTCTGTGTGTGTTATGTGTTTGTGTGCGTGCGTGCGTGCGTTCGTTCGTTCGTGTGTGCGTGCGTGCTTGCGTCTGCGTGTGTGTGTGTGTGAGAGGGAAAGAAAGAGGATGGGAGGGTCTGCCTTTGTGTGTCCTCCCCACTCAAATGCTAAACTTTTCCAGTTTTCCCCCAAGTTCACTTCTCCATCACGTTCTCTGCCTTCCTCTTTTGTTCTCGCACTCATTCACCTCTCTCTCTCTCTCTCTCTCTCTCTCTCTCTCTCTCTCTCTCCTTGTGTCACCATCTCCTCCTACTCCCTCTCTATCTCTTTATATCTCTCTCCCTCCCTCCCTCTCTCTCTCTCTCTCTCCTCCCCTTGTCTTCATTGGTGGTGCTTCTAAAGCGAGGAGACTCCCATAATGCCTTGTGGCAGCTGAGGCACATGTAGTTATTTTGACTCTGTGGGGAGGAGACAGGACACTGTCAGTAGCGTGATCCTCATCCTCCTCCTCTACAGTCTTACTAGCCAGCTCCATAATGAGTAGCCTCTCTCTCTTGCGCGCACACAGACAGTCCAAGGGTGAGTGAACTGCTCCTGTAGCTTGTAAATGGCATCATAGTGCAAAATGTTTTCAGTCGAGTAAGGGTTAAGTCTGATGCAAAGATGTCTACACACCTAAATATATATTTTAATGGCCAAGCTTTCAGGTCTTAAAGGCCTTTTTTTAAGAGACAAAAAAGATGTAAGTGTGCAGACATTTTGCTTCAATTTTCACAGTTTCAAATGTTAACTAGTTGAGTAAATGTCGCTGTATTTCTTGACATACTATTAAAAGAACTAGCTCATCACAATGGGTTTTAGGTTCTCACTTAGTTCTTGGTTTGTGTGTGTGTGATAAAATAGATGAATGCAAAATGCAATGCAGATGAAGATTATTAGAGGTGTATGTGTGCACTGTGCTAGATTATTTTATTTACAGAGGGAGATGGAAGGAGACATGCTTGATTGAATGTGTTATTTTATTGAGTTGTGTTGTTATGTTCATCCAGCAAGGCCTATTAACATACGGACAAAAGTTATTTGTTTATTATCCTTAACCCAGTAAGACACAGCCCCTGTTACAAATGAGCTGTTACTAAAGGCCCTGCTCCGTGTCATAGTGGTATAAGTTACTACGGTAGGTACGTTTTTTTCTGTGACTATTTAGCTTACAGAGTTCCACTGGTGGCAGGCACGGCATGCGTTAAGGGACTACCTGTACATCACATTTTCTGTCTTGGGCCTACTGTGAGATGATGTGTGCTTATAAGTACCGGATAACAGCTTAGATCTTCTTAGCACCAGTGTCATGCCAAAGAACAAGATCACTGGGAGGTTAATCTGGATCGGACACATGTTAAGCTAAACAACACTTGAACTTGAACTTGAGATTCGCCATTTGAATCGGCATGAAAAATGTAATAGATACAGGTTTTATTTGAAAAGATACAGGCTATACAGTGCCATCACTCACAGCAAATAATGTTTCCAGTAAGTAAGCTATAAATATGAGCTATACCTTAATTTCAATTGTGCATTGTAAATGTAAGTTCATTGCTGTTACTCTGAATGAAAAGGACTTCCAATTCATTTCTTATGTAACACTGCTGACAACGGTTTCACTGCAAAGAGCTGCAGGAGCTGTAGACATTTCATTATATTTTTTATATCACTTTTAGTAAACGCTTTTATTAAGTGACAAATACATTACCAATGAATACAGAAGTACGTAGTATAGCAAGCAAGCAAGGTTAGTGCATTTTTTCTTTAAATTAGCTTTTTTTAAGCGCACATGAAAGTAGAGATTAATGCAGAGGAGTGCATTCGTGAATCAGAGGTTAGGGCATAACATGGTCTCTGAAGAGAGTGATATTTACTAGCTTCTCGAAGGTTGAAAGAGTTGACCATATTGTTGTGTAGTCTCTGGCAGCTTCTTCCACCATTCCCCTCTGACCATCCGAGGGAAGTGGTGTTGTCTATGCCTGAATCTTAGGGTATTTTCACACCTAGTCCCCTTTAAGTGAACCACACTCAGTCCTCTTTCATATTATGAGTGTATTACAAAAAGAACCTGCTGCTCTCTCCGGTACCGTTTGGTTTTCATGGTGTGACAGTCCTCTACAGCTCTCCTGTAGTGATTACACCTAGTCACAATTGTAACTTGTAAGGACTCTTTTGCAAACCGTACTCAGACCACGTCAGTAAAGGTCTCAGTACGGTTCACTTCCGAGGGGTCTGGGTACACTTTGGAGTGTTCACATGTGCACAGAAAATGCTGAGTCACAGGTCTGAGTTCACTTAAATGGCTGAAAGGGATCAGGTGTGAAAATGAAAGTGTTACTCAAAAGGCTGTTTTCCACTGCTGGTTTTGTGGTAGGCCTACAGCTCGACACAGCGTGACTCGACCGCCACTTTTTGCTTTTTGAAAGCAGAGTCGCACTGTGTCAAGATGTAGGCCTACCATAAAACCAGCAGTGGAAAAGAGCCGATATACAGTAGTAGGTCTAGTTCAGATGCCAGGAAGGTAGAAACTGCACCTGCTGCATAGTTTCAGAGGTTTCAGAGGCTGAGCTCAATTAGTTTCAGGTTTAGCACATCAACACAGCTTCTATTTTCCCTGATTGCATGTTTTCCCTCCATTTGTCGTATGGCTGTTGTTCCACGTGATTCAAATACAGTAGGGCCTATTTTCTGAAATTCTTCTCTCAATGGTTCATCTCGGTCCATCTGTTTAACGCTTGCTGACAAACATTCACTCACTTTTATTCAATATCAAGGTGTAATATCACTGAAGAAACACAAAATATTGGCGAACAATTAAAATTCGCTGTTCTGAATCTGTCCAGTTCACGGTGGTTGATCACCTACTGTACCTCCGACACTTTCACTCGATGTTAGAGAGTGAAATGTCCCTGCGGAAACCCAATACCAGAGCCAGTCTATGGTGAACACAGTTCCCTTATCAGACGCCCAGTAATTACCGCCTAATCCTCGACTAGGGGTGGCACTGGCAACACTCAAACACAGCAGCACAACGCATCACCCAGGCAACCAGGTGAAGTGGTCAAACAGACACTAATGATGGAGGGTTTTTTTGTTCCTGGCCCAGTTTTCCTGTTGTTGCCACCAGAGACGTGCTTGTTTGGAACGGCATGTAGTGATGAATAGTCTTGGAGTACAATTTGTCTTTTCATTTTTTTTCTTTATTTGTCAGTTTGTTTGTCATGGAATATTATTGGACATGTGATGTCCCATCTTGCGGCAAGGTTTGTTGAACTGAGATTGTTTGTTATTGTTAGATAAAAGAACACTGTATATTAGCTGTAGCGGTTACGTTGTCATGTTGAGCTCATCTCAGTTTCGTCTTTGTCCTCAATGTGCACTTCAGGCTAAATTTGCAGGCACAATATTTTGAGTTCTTGGTAAGATGTGAGTGACTCCCTGCCTGTCTCACTCATCTGGAGTGAGACTCAGTCTTTCAGCCTTAATCTCACTCTCACGCTCAACAAAGAAATGTCACTCTTGATCATCATCTTTCTGTTTCTGTTTTCAAATCCTGATTGGACCACTGCAACGTTGGTGATACCAGTATGAAGCATCAGATGTAATGCATATGTGTTGTTTTCTGTGAATCAATATATTCAGTACTTTGTGAAGACTTAAAGGAAAATTTTGCATGAGAGACCATCAAAACACTGACTTCGTTTACTTGCAACCTCAAGAGATTACAACCAAGCTGATAGATCACATAATACACCTGAGACACCTGCGCTAGCACAGCCCCAGCCCTCTTTGGTGTGTGTGTGTGTGCGTGTGCGTGCGTGTGTGTGTGTGTGTGTGTGTGTGTGTGCGTACATAAGTGTGTGAGTCGTGGAGTGGAGTGGAGCGGTGCAGCAAGTGAGGGCTGTTTGAAGGTGGAGGAGAATGAGTCTTCACAAGGAGGCTCACACACTTTGATTTCATTGTACTTTGCTCTCTCCTGCTCTTTCCTCTCCCTCAAAGAACACCCACCAGCACTGGAGAGAGAAACACACACACACACACACACACACACACACACACACACACACACACACACACACACACACACACACACACACACACACACACACACACACACACACACACACACACACACACACCTGCGCACACACTACACTATATAACATATCACACACTACACTATAACACACACACACACACACACACACACACACACACACACACACACACACACACACACACACACACACACACACACACACCTGCACACACACACTACACTATATAACATATCCACAACACACACACCCACACAACCAACACATGACACACCACGTAAACACAAACTTATAGACACTCACACAAACAAATGCAACACACCTCATGCATGCTAAAACATTGAGGAAGGCCTCCCTCCTCTGCTTTAATCCGGCCAGATTAATTGGATGGCAAGACCGGTCTGTTGTTGTCTGTGCGTGTGAGAGAGGCTTTCATGCAGCCTTCTTTGTGGAGGGAACCCAATTATAACCTGCTGGTGTCTGAAGTGGCCCACAAGGTAATGAATGAGAGAAGAAGAAGAGAGGGATAGAAGAGGAGAGTGGGAGAGAGAGGAGAGAAGGAGAGAGGAGAAGAGAGAGTTCTTTCTCCCTCTTATAGACCTGCTGAAGGATTCTGTGTTAATGTAGGAACATTTTGAGTTTTCAGATCTTGCCGTGTTTAGTGTTGGCATGAAAGGGGACTGCGAGAACACACAGCATGAATTAACACTGAACAAGCCTATACGTCTTTAATAAAAATCCTTTCTAAAACATGTAATTCACAGTGTTGTCTAAAGTTGTATCACGTAAGAGTGGTAACTGCCCAGTGAAACGTAAAAGTGCTTTAGGTAGCAGTTCTTACTTTTGTATCCACATATTTCAATTAATAATTATGTTAAGTCTTGTTTACAATTGGAGAAATGCCTGGGGAGTATTCCAAAAACCTGGCTCAGCAAAGACTGAATGGGCCCACCGGTGGGCCCATCTGCGTGAAGAGGCTATGGTAATCTTGAGGTAGTGGTGAATCATCTAATAGAAGAGCCTGGAGCCCTTATTTTCTTAGCTAAATGACACCTGTGGGCAGAGGCGCATCTTGCCACCAGGCAAGGCAGGCAGCCGCTTGGGGCCCCCAAGCCCCTAGATAGTGAATAACAGCCCACACTTTACCACAGTAATGGCGATTTTGGTTCAAATGTTCATTATTTTGCATTTCCGCTTGGGGCCCCACCTGACCCTAATCGCCTCTGCCTGTGGGCTATCTATTAGCAGGTTTACCACCTCCTGTTTTCGGTCATGCAGAAATCGAACACAAGATTTTCCGTTTTTTTAAAGCACAGTCAGTCTATTCTTTCTTTCTTTCTTTCTTTCTTTCTTTCTTTCTTTCTTTCTTTCTTTCTTTCTTTCTTCTCTCTCTCTCTCTCTCTCTGGCATCATAGAGTAAAGTCTCACATGTGTGGGCACCCATCCTAATCATCAAGGTTGTGAAACTAATTGACTGCTGCATACAGGAGGACTTCCCTCTTTGGGGAGATTGTTAGGAGCCTGTTCCTCTCCTTAACACACACGCGCACACACACACACACACACACACACACACACACACACACACACACACACACACACACACACACACACACACACACACACACACACACACACACACACACACACACAAACATCACACACACACACACACACACACACACACATACACACACACTTTTTTTTGCAATTACCGGTAGTCCCTGGAACGGGACATTCAGAACACTATACTGCACACAGACATATGCCTGTCCATAACTCATTGAAATAACACTTCACAGGAATACAGCAACCTCACACCAACATGGTTTGCAATGGTAACTCTACACTACACACAGTTGTGAAATTAAATGTTTTTGTACCAATCGTTACTAGCACACCTTGCCACAACTAGACACAGAAAGTAAGAATTAAAAACAGACTTTGCCTCTTGGTTTCTCTATTCAAAAAGTATGTCGTTTTGAGGAGGTTAGGAGTCCAGGTGTGTGTCCATCATTTGGAAATTGTGTGTAAAGCAGTGAGTTGTGTTCACAATTGCAAAATGAGTGCCGAGGAATGGATTGTTTTGTTAAATTTTACAAACTATGTGTTATAAATGGCAAACTCTTTGTAAAATCCACTCATAAGTGAACAATACTGAGACTTTTGCTGACTTGGTCTCTGTACGGTTCGCTAAAGAGTCCTGACAAGTTTTACCTGTGACTAGGTGTTATCACTTTAGGAGAGCTCTAGAGGACAAAACCCCGTAAAAAAGACTAACGGGACAACATAATTTTTTGTAATAAACTCACAATGTGAAGACAATGGGTTGGTTGACTTTTTGGTACACTTGTAGAGGACTGAGTTCGGTTCACTTTAAAGGGACTGAATGTGAAAATACCTTAAGACTACCTGCAGTATATATTTGCATATACAGTATATAGCTCTTTGTGCAGTTGGCCTGTTCACTCTTTGCTGAATAGACTCAAGTACATTATAACAACATTGCTACGACTATTACTATTACCAAGAGCCTTGAGTAACAGTAAGACTGGGACATCACAATTTTGGTGGCAGGGTTGAACTATGACAGCGTTGAGAATTCAGTTAGCTTAAATGTTTTACCGCCGGGTCTTAGTGGGTTAAGTGCACAGGTAGAACTAGGTGATTTTATATTTTGCGTTTTTCTTTGCGTTTTTGTTTTTTTGCGTTTTTTTTACCCGTGAATCGTGACCACTTATTCCTGGGTGCCCATTACTTGTTTTGTGTGATGAGCGTACACCATATCATTTCTTCCTCTCCATGTTTACTGTCACTGCAGTTATTGTTGAGTGCTTGTCAAAAAGGCTGATTTTGATGAGGGCCACGAAAGTCACCTTTGAGGCTTTAGTGGCCATGACACTTCTTCGTTTAGCTGTTCTGTTGCTGTGCCCGTCTCTCCCCTCTAACGTCTCTCCTCTCTCCGTCTAACCCTCTCCTTCTCTTCTCTTCCGTCCCTCTCTCTGTGCCACTCTCTCTCCATAGGTATAAAGTGAATCCCTGGCCCTGCTGAAAGACTCAGGTGGAGATTTGCGAGGCTGACAATCAAAGCCGGGATTAGGATCTGCTGCAGCGACGACGGCTTGCCCTAATCCCAGCATCTGAGAAAGGGAAGGCTGGTTGTTGCTTGGCTTTGGTTTGAGAAGCAGACGCCAAGGCGAGGAGCCCGTGAGAGGAGTACAGAGGTTTGGGGACAAGAGAGGCCCTCGTCTAGTATCTACCAAGTCGCGGTGGTGGAGGTGGAAGTGTGGTTGAAGGCTTTTTTTCCAGAAAGGGAGGCTGTTTGTTTTGGTCAGCTGGTTGGTTGACCACCAGACTCTGAGGAGAGAAGCCTGAGAGAGGAGCTCAGAGGTGGGGGATGAGGTGAGGACCCTCTAGTGGTGGAGATGTTAGTGTGGGCGAAGACTTGCTTCCAGCTGCGGGGAAAAGCAAGCTGGGTGGTTGGTTGGTCGGCTGGTTGGTTGACCACCAGACTCTGAGGAGAAGAAGAGAAGACCTCAGGGGGATAAGGCGGAATCGTCTTCCCCTGTAGTAGTATTACGTAGCTGTGGTGGTGTGATCCAAAGCTGCTTTCCCTTCCCACTGGAGAGCAGCTAAGGAGGGAGGTTGGCTGATATCCAGCTGCGTAGAACAGCAAAGACAAGCAGGCCGGGTGGTTGGTTGGCAGGGTGGTTGGCAGCAGGGTTGTTGACCACCAGACTCTGAGGAGAAGAGAAGCCCGAGAGAGGGGATCTCAGGAGGGGATGAGGAAGAGGCTGTCTGCCCTTGTCTGCCCTCTTGTACTAGTAGTAGCTGTGGTGGTGTGAGGTGAGCAAAAGCTGCTTTTCCTGCACGCTGGAGAA
This sequence comes from Engraulis encrasicolus, assembly GCF_034702125.1. Taxonomy (NCBI): domain Eukaryota; kingdom Metazoa; phylum Chordata; class Actinopteri; order Clupeiformes; family Engraulidae; genus Engraulis; species Engraulis encrasicolus. Next base: position 11,585,268 of record NC_085877.1, on the reverse strand, counting down.
CAGCCAGAAAGGGAGTGTTGGCTGGTTGCTTGACCCAACCGGCCCTGAGGAGCAAAAAGAGAAGCCCAAGAGAGGTTGATCTCAGTGGGGGATAAGGGAGTCCCTCGTCAGCCCCTTGTGGAATAGAAGCAGTGTTAGTAGTTGTGGAGGTAGTGGTGGTGTGAGAGAGTGAGTGAGTGATAACTGTTTTTTCCAGCCCGCTGGAGAGTGGTTGCTGGAGCTTTCCCCTGGGGGCCAGCTCTTAGTGCTACCCAAGACATTTTGTTCTGCTGAACGGGGACCCAGAGGAGAAACAGCAAACAAAGGGAAGGAGGAAGAAGAAGAAGAGGAGGAGGAGGAGGAGGTAGAGGTGGAGATACAGGTGACTGGGGCCAGGAAGGGTGTCTGCCTGTTTGGCAATCACAGCGTCCGCAACACTCGATGACTGTTGTTCTCTGACCCGTCTATTTTTGTCCCCGAGGGGGAAAGTGTCAAGAGCAGCAAAGAGAGAGAGAGAGAGAGAGCGGAAGGAGGGAGATAGGTGAAAGGGAAAGATTTAGATGTAGAGAGGGCAAGGGAAGGGAGGGAGAACGAAAAAAGATTGTGAGACATAGATTGTGTGTGAGAGAGAGAGAGAGAAAGAGAGACGGACAGAATCGAGTGAGAGAACAAGCGAGAGCGACAGAGAAGAGGGAGAGAGCAAGGGAGAGAGCAAGGGAGAGAGGGGCAGTTAGTTGCAGCTGCAGGTGTTGAGAAGTCCAGGTGCCTGTGTGTGTGTGTGCAGCAGCTCTCTGTTCCAACAATCCACCCCTCTGGTCCTCGACGGCCACCTCAGCTCTACCAGCTGCTCTCCTCTCCTCTCCTCTCCTCCACCCCTTCCTTCATCTGTCCATTCATCTACCCATCCACTCACCTGCTCTTCTCGCCTCGCTCGGTTCCCTGAGAGCGCTGTAGGATGCTGAGGCACAAAGCCAGCTGCGAGGTCAAAGGGGCCATCTGCGACAACATGACGCAGCGGTGAGTTGACAATCCACCAATTAATCTATCTATCAATCAAGTTTGTGGACTTTTACACCTTTTGTCGTTATGTAAACATACGATGTAGCAAGAGATTTATTTTCCAGAACGTTTACCTTTTAGTGTCAGTATGATTTAGTAGATGTAAGAAGAAGCTAATGTACCACCAGTACTTCACTGCTGTAGTCATTTTAGACATTTTCATTTCATGGAGTGCTTTATAATCAAGGATTTTTTTTTTCATTTCAACTTTATAACATAAACTATTAAATTATAACCTCAGATCAAAGACCTATGGTCAACATTTTTTGCTTTATATTTTTCTCTGAAGGACCTGAGCACACCGCTTAGTCCTAATATACAACCAGCCACTACTACTATTGACTACATTCATGATTAATTCTATTTTGCCAATATTCTGTGTTTTTTAGTTTTATCTGTTTTGTGTAATGTGCATTGAACACTGTAATAACTACTGTATTACAAAAATTAATTACAGTTCCCCTCAAACTGTTCACATATGTGAAGGGCTTAAAGGAAACGCTCAGTGTCCTTCATTTTATACTGCTGATACAAAATGTATATTTGTCGTCTATCTTGGACGGTATGTCCTCCATCATAAACTGTCCTCTTTGCCCACTGCTTGCCCTTTCCCTCCTTCCCTCTTAACGGCACTGTGTGTGTGTGTGTGTGTGTGTGTGTGTGTGTGTGTGTGTGTGTGTGTGTGTGTGTGTGTGTGTTTATGTGTGTGTGTGTGTGTGTGTACAATAAAGTACACTTTGAATTGACTTTGACTTCTTGACTCCTCCCCACCTCAGGATGCGATGACAGCCGTCCACCCATTGGACAGGCGTCCCTCCTCCATCTCCACCTCCACCTCCACCTCCAAGTCCACGCGGGGATCCCACTCCAAATCCACCTCCGGCAGCATGCGCCCCATGGCATCCTTCGGCCCCGGGCCCCCCCCGGCGTTTGGCCCCCTCCCCGGGACTCTGCCGTCTCAGCGATACGCCCGCTGGAGCCGGCAGGACAGCTCCGACATCTGCACCGATGACGAGGGCGGTGGAGGTACAGAACCGAATCCCCATTGTTTGATTGTCACTATCAGGGAAGGCCAAAGTCAAAGTAGAAGTAAATATATGGTGTATGTGCGACACTAGCACATGGTAATATATTGGGTTCCCACGGGTCACGGAATTTCTGGAATATCATGGAATTTCATAAAAGTTTTTCCAGTCATGGAAAGTCATGGAATTTTACCATTTTGCATGCACCGTCATGGAATATCATGGAATTTTCTTAACAGTTGTGGAAAAGCTGAAACTTTTTTGTTTGGTGTATAATATTGTTTCTTACTGGTTACCCTAAAATGCTTCGCCAGAGACTGTTTGGTTTCACACTGTTATGTGCAACACTCTATGAGCCCACTGAAGTCTGCTGGTGGCTCGGCGTCGGCTCTAGGGATGAAGATAATCTTCAGTTTTCACCGTTTTTTAAAGAACACATTTACGTCTTTTTTTTTACGGAAGTGATCATGGAAATTCTGCTTTTTGGGTCTGGAAAGTCATGGAAAATCATGGAATTTTATATCTGAATTAGAGTGGGAACCCCATATAGCGGTTACAGCAGTTCTTCCATTGTATCCAATGAGGTGGCTAGACATTGGTGATACTGAAAAAAAAACTTGCCCAGAATCATTGCTATAATAACTTTATTACAACTGTAGAGTTAATTGTGTTGGAAGGACATTATGGCAGCCATGTTTTTTTTACTTCTACTTTTACTTTGGCCACTTCTGATCACTGTATCCAGCATATTATCCACGGTTAGAGCAGCGTCATTACCATTTGGATAGCAGTTGCTGGTGCTAAGTCATTCAGAAGGGCTGTGGGCAGCCTAATGAGCAGACTAGCAAGGGACTAGCAGACCGGAAATCCTGTGATAGCACGAAAAATGACGAAATAGGCAGGTTTGGTGGGCATAGTAATAAGGTGAATTCACATGTACAATGTATAGTGTACAGTACACATTCACAATGAGATTGAAAACACTCACTTCAGTGCAGCAGACAGTAAGGGATATCGCCGCTGTACAGCAGAAGCCTCGTAGCTCCTCCTTTCAGAAACAAATTCATTATTTGTTTAATCATTTGAAAGAAATATATAAATCCGTACAATAGGTCAGTTTCCATGAGTGTATGAGTTTTACAAGTCATTTAAAACCCACTTTTTATGATGAAAAGTGGTTTTGAAAATAGTCATTTAAGATATAAGAGATTGGAGATAAAAGGTTTTTGCCCGTCAGTGAGGATATGCTGTTCACCACCACAGGCGGAGGAGGTGGGGGCACGCTGCGTCGGCTCTCCCCGCTGGAGAAGCTGAACCTGGATATGTGCCAGGACGACAAGGTGGTGCGCGAGCTCACCATAGGACGCCGCATCGGCTTCTACAAGGTGCGCGGCGAGATCGGCTGCGGCAACTTCTCCCACGTCAAGCTGGGCATCCACGCTCTCACCAGAGGTACTGTCACCTTCTGAAGATTGAATAAGCTACACACTGTCACCCCAATTTTCGGGATGGGAAAATGTTAAATTGTGAATATATACGCACATAATATTTAATCCATTCGATGACCTTGAACTGAACTCTGGATGAACTCTGGATGTGATATAGTATGGAGATTTTAGGCAACTGTATCACTGTTCCCCCCGATAACGGATTCATTAAATGATTTTAGAGATGTTCTCTGCGAATTAGTTCACAAATATGAATGAATACTTATTTTTACTTTGCATTATAATGTTTACATTGGCAGTGCTTGATCTGGTGAAGTAAAATTGACCTGATGTCAGCAAACCTTACGTAATAGGCCCATTTCCACATCATTCAGCAAAGGCCCGGTCTACGTGTTAATGGTAAATTATACGACCATAGTACTTACTGTAAGTGCAAAGTTATTCAACACCACTTAGATTTTCCCCATATTAACTCAATAAGGACCCTCTTCTCATGACTACATGGCTTCTATAATGAGCCCATACTCAGTTATGATTACCTCATATGTACACTTTAAACATTGCAAGCTTGTTAAACTTAAAAAAGTAAGTTACCCTACAGCCTTGAGTTTGTAAGTTAACTCAACTTGAGGCTTGTATTTGTGTCAACTCAGAAATCAAGCTCTCAAATTGACTTAACATACAAACTTAAAGCAGCAGGTCAACATACTTTTTAAAGTTTAATTGGTTTGCAATGTTTTACAGTGTAGTCATTAATAGCCCTCTTGTGAACGATTGTGGAGATTGTGATTCATCAGATGAAGTAGGGCTATCCACAGCTGAGCAAGACCTTACATAACTCCAACTTGGCATCATGCATGTACAGGCCGGGGTTGTGCACTGCATGTGTTAATTACAAATTACAGGACTGCCAAAACTAATGCCAGGCCACTTATTATTTCTCGCCTTGGGGTTCTGACGACACGCGTGCTAGTGGCTGGGAAAGCCTACTGTACGTGTTAATGGTAAATTACAGGACCGTACAGTACGTGCCTAACAAAAGTCAGGCCACTTATATTTTGTCTTCTGTCTTTGGGGTTATGACACCTGCACACCACACAAGTAGGTTCATGTCTGAAGTTTTCCATCGAGCAGCTGAGTAGCACGGCAGACGGCCTCGCAATTAATTAGTCCTCGATGCAATCAAGCGATATCTGACCTCGGTTACCGCTTACCGCATTACAGGGCGAACCCAATGACACACGACCCGCTCGCATTGCATATTTTATCATATTTATGACAGGCTCCATCTCTACATGCTAATGTGAAAGTGTTGGGGGTGCAGGGGCGGGCATTATCTGGTACAGGTTGTCAGCACCTCCTACCATCTCATCAAGAAAGGGTGTGTGTGTTTGACAGGCCTGTCACAACCAGGCAAGCAAACAAGGCAATTGCTTGGGGCCCCCTATCTGAAAGGGGATCCCCTGGTCATGACTGGTTATGTACTTGTATTGAAATGACAGCAATGACAGCTTTGTAACTGTGGCTGGCAGCACCTCCGTGAGTTCATTGACCGAAAAGAGTGAAAGTGATGTTGCTATTGAAATCTCCCCAATAGTTTGAAGCGAAGAAATGGCCCCTAAGTATCTCCTTGCATAGGGCCCCAAATACTTTGAAACAGCCCTGGAGTTGGGGGGGTTATGGCTCTACGTCTGGCCCCAGTTGATCGCATAGTCTCGTATTTCTTGCTTAGCCGGCTAGAATTTCGGCTTGTCTCATTCGAAACTTGAAAGGGCTAGCTGAGGACAGATGCAATCTGCCCTCTCCGAGTCGTGCCTTGAACGAACGAGCGAGGAAGCGTTTTTCCCCGGGTCACTTGGAAATCCCACAACACAAGGCGTAATGAGACCCTGGATGGATGCGCTCCTGTCCTAACAAAGCGAATTTGGCCCACGAGTCGCCACATTAGCTGTTCTATTATTCATTACATTGCCTATTGAATTACTGCACACAACTTTTTATCGCCAGACAACTTTTTTTGCCTTATCGTACCATCTTCTAACATAGAGGTGGGCCACATGCGGCCCTCTGAGCCATCATGTCATCTGGCCTGCAGAGACTTTGCAATAAAGATCTCTTTTAAATTAGACAGCCATGGCCTAGTGGTTAAGGACTTATAATCAGAGGGTTGCCGGTTCGAATCCCAAGCTTCCACTCCCTATCTCACTCTATGACTGATGTGCCCTTGAGCAAGGCACCTAACCTCACATTGCTCTAGAGACTGTAACCAATAACGTGTAAAAAACTGTAAGTTGTTTGGATAATTACGTCACCTAAGCGTAATGTAATGTAATTTAAATTCAAAAGGATGCTCTCACCTACTTACTGATAAAAAATATAATACATTTAATTACAATGTGTGGGAATGAAATAGCCAGCACGTTTGTCAGCATGTGCACTATTTCTTATAATTGACGCTGGCAAGTTGCTTGTGACAACTGGCCCTAAACGTGTTATGGTCCTTGAGCCAAACCAATTGCCCACACCTGCCCTAACAGATAACAATTGCCCACCCCTGACCGAACAGATAAAGAGCATGCCCTGTCTGGCCCGCCACCCCACCCTGCCCTAAGCCGTGACAAAGCCTTACCTCAAATACCCCTCACGTGTCCCAACCATGTTACTCAGCAGCATTGTGGCCTGGCTGTAGCTGGCACAACCTACAGTGGGCTTACCAGTGTAGTAAGAACATAGTGTAAGGGTCTTGTCTAAAGCTATGTGCTTTTCCTCACGTGATATTGCAGGGCTACTTTCTTGGGATGTTGTCAGTAGTTCCTCTTGGGATCGATTCAACCAACAGTGGCTACACAAATTAAAGTGGGTTTTGTGTAGGTTTGCAAGTCTCATCAACATAAAGTTGCATAAAGTCCAAACACCAAATATGGGAAAATAACACACATTCAAATATTGTTTATACAGCAGTATAATTGTGCAAAATATTCACAGCTACACAGAGAGTAAAGGAGATTGCCTTGGAGTGCAACATTAGGTATGAAGTTTGGCAGCCAGTGATGCATTGTTGCAAACAAAGTTGCGGTACTACCACACTACAAAAAAATGTTAATTGTAAAACATAACCATAATATATCTACATATACGTAGAACAATAGCACATAAATCTATCTATGGCGTACCATATTTTTCATTTCTCATACCATCTTCACACCCACTACCAACCCCTTAGCCTGGCAAGGAGGATGAAATGCGTGGTCGGTCGCACCATAGGCAATGCTCACACAAAGCAAAAATTGCTATTCAAACCCCGGAACTTTCTGTATAAGACCAGCTGTGTCGTCACTGTTCTAAGCCTACCGTGCTAAGACTCACTACACAGATTCGGGAAGTAAACAAAAGCTTGGCGCACATGTAGAGTATTGTGACTAGGAGACAGAGCTGGACATAAAGCTGGCTCAGCTATGATTATCCCCTCACGTATGGTGTGACTTCAGCACCTGAACTGCAATAAGCACCCCAGGTCTTATGTGAACTTTTGGCCACTGGCCAGTCATGGGTAAGCGGTTAGTGCGTCAGACTTGCAGCCCAAAGGTTGCCGGTTCGATTCCCGACCCGCCAGGTTGGTGGGGGGAGTAATTAACCAGTGCTCTCCCCCATCCTCCTCCATGACTGAGGTACCCTGGGGGCTGCCAACTTGCACGGGTGAGATATAAATACAATTTCATTGTGTGCAGTGTTCACTTGTGTGCTGTGGAGTGCTGTGTCACAATGACAATGGGAGTTGGAGTTTCCCAGTTGGGCTTTGGCTGTGTTCATACATCTTGGACTGTTTGGTTGCTATTCACTCTGTATCACTCATTTAAGTTACAGTGATGACCTCCAACCTTATACTCTTTATCATCCAATCATAGCTGCAGGTGTGTGTGTGTGTGTGTGTGTGTGCGCGTGTGCGTGTGCGTGTGCGTGTGTGTGTGTGTGTGTGTGTGTGTGTGTGTGTGTGTGTGTGTGTGTGTGTGTGTGTGTGTGTGTGCATGCGTGCGTGCGTGTGTGTGTGTGTGTGTGTTTGTGTGATCTCTGCCTATGGCTAAATGTATGTAGTCTATGCGTGTTTTACGGTATACAGTCCCAGGAAAAAGTTTGTACACCCTTTGAAAGTTCTTACATTTCTGTCAAAATTGATGATAAAACATGGTCTGATCTTCCCGGAAATCTCAAGAAGGAACAATCAGAGTCTGCTTTAATTAATTCCACCCAAACATTTACATGCTATCATACTTTTATTGGTCATAAGGCCATAACATTCACTGAAGAGCAGGGCATAAGTAAGTACACCCTTGCATTAAGTAGGTTTTAACCCTCCGTTAGTTGCAATAGCATCAACCAGACTTGTCCTGTAGTTGCAGATCAGATTAACAAAACAATCTGGATGTATCTGGTCTCCCTCTTCTTTAGAGAACTGCCTCTCGTCAGCAAGGTTTGTGGGATGTCTGGAGTGCATAGCTTTCTTGACTTCATGCCATATAATCTCATTGGGTTTTTTTGTCAGGGCTTTGTCTGGGCTAATTCAGAATGTGTATTTCATTATTATGAAGCCATTCTAAAGTCAATTTGCTTCTAAAGTATGGGTTGTTGTCACATTTCAGGACCCATACTCTTGTGTGCTTCAACTGTGTGACAGACTTCCTCACGTTTTTTCTGTAAAATATCACAATAAACTTGAATTCATTGTTCCACTGATAATAGCAAACTGAAAAGGGCCTGAGGCAGCAAGGTAGCCGCATATAATGATGCTCCCGCCACCATACTCAGAAGAGGAGATGTAACCAAGAAAAGCTAAAAATGGGATTCATTCTGCCAATCTAAAATTAATGGGGTTTCTGTCCAAAAAAATATTGCTGCACCTTTGAGGTTTGCGAAAAAGCATTTATATGCTTCATAGAATTACTGCAAAATATTCTGTAGACCAACGTTGAAACCAAAGTTGAATTGTTCAGGGGAACACACAATGTCATGTTTGGAGGAGAACTGGAGAACCACACCTTCACCAAAACATCATCTCCACCTTTGATTATGGTGGCGGGAGCATCATTATATGTGGCTACCTTGCTGCCTCAGGCCCTTTTCAGTTTGCTATTATCAGTGGAACAATGAACTCAGAAGTTTATCGAGATATTTTACAGAAAAAGTGAGGTAGTCTGTCACACAGTTGAAGCACACAAGAGGATGGGTGCTGAAATGTGACAACAACCCATACTTTAGAAACAAATCGACTTTAGAATGGCTTCATAATAATGAAATACACATTCTGGAATAGCCCAGTCAAAGCCCTGACAAAAAACAATTGAGATTATAAGGCATGAAGTCAAGAAAGCTATGCACTCCAGACATCCCACAAGCCTCGCTGACGAGAGGCAGTTTTCTAAAGAAGAGGGAGACCAGATACATCCAGATTGTTTTGTTAATCTGATCTGCAACTACAGGAAACATCTGGTTGAGGTTATTGCGACTAACTTAGGGTTAAAACCTATTGAATGCAAGGGTGTACTTACTTATGCCTTGCTGTCCTGTGAATGTTTGCATCTTATGGCCAATGAAAATATGAAAACTTGTAAATATTTGGGTTGAATTAGTTAAAGCAGACTCTGGTTGTTCCTTCTTGTGATTTCCGGGAAGATCAGACCATGTTTTATGACCAATTTTGACAGAAAGATAAGAAATTTCAAAGGGTGTACAAACTTTTTCCTGGGACTGTATGTTTAATACGCATTTCAATAAATGATGCCCTGCGTATTGTAGATCTACGACACCTTCATTTCCTCTAAGATTACTAAATCTTACTCTACTCTACTCTGCCCCCCCCCTCTCTCTCTCTTCTCCGCACCCCTCAGACAAGGTGGCCATCAAGATCCTGGACAAGACCAAGTTGGACCAGAAGACCCAGCGGCTGCTCTCCAGGGAGATCTCCAGCATGGAGCGGCTGCACCACCCCAACATCATACGCCTCTACGAGGTGGGCTGCCATTGCAGACATGGCTATGCCACTGCTACCTCTAACACACACGTACACACACGCACACACAGGCAGGCCAATACACACACGCACACAAACACACACACACACAAACACACACATACACAGACACACACACTCACATGGGCAGGCAGGCAGGCCGATATACACACAGGCAGGGGGATAATCTATTTCGGTTCACACCAGACCATATCACAAGTGAGATATGGTCTGCAGACCGCCTACTGAATTCCTCGTAGGTGAGGTGTGGTTTTATGATTAAAGAACGGCCGTACTTTTGTACGTTTGTATAATGACAATAAAGGCTTTCTATTCTATTCTATTCTATTCTATTCTATTCTATTCTAATCTATTCTATACTTCTTCCAGTGCACCAACGAGTTTAGCAGCAAGTCCAGCAGCTGTGTGTTTTGTGTCTGTTTTTCGTCTCTGTTTCATCTTTTTCTTAACTTTTTTTTTTGCAATAATTTGTATGATGTCCTGTGTATTGTGTACTGTTTATTGCAACTCTACCTATGGTGCTTGACACCATTTCCTCCGGGATTAAAACATGTCTACTCTGCCCTATTCTATGTTACCAATTGTCTACCAGGTGGTGGAGACCCTGACGCGTTTGCACCTGGTCATGGAGTACGCCAGCGGCGGGGAGCTGTACACCAAGATCAGCACCGAGGGCAAGCTCAACGACATCGACTGCAAGATCGTCTTCTCCCAGGTGCTAGGGGCCGTCAAACACATGGTAAGTAAGTGGGGTGCGGTGGAGTCATGTTACATTGCATTACATTACATTCAGGGCCCTAAATTAAACTTTTTTTCACCACCAGCCAAAATGGATAGTAGATGTTAATTGTACTAGCCAAACACACACTTACTAATGGTCCAAAGTGGCTGGTAAGTTGGTCTTTTCTACTAGCCAAACTGACATTTCACCATACCAGCTTTTGGCAGGTTGGCAGGTGTCAATTTAGAGCTCTGATTACATTACATTACACGTCACTACACTTACTTGTTGCTTTACTCCAAAGCGCCTTACAGTTATTTAGATACAGGGTATTGGTTACAGTCCCTGGAGCAATGTGGGGTTAGGTGCCCTGCTGAAGGATATCTCAGCTTTGGATGGTGTGGGATTTGAACCTGCAATCCTCTGATTCCAAGACCGAGTCCCTAGCCATCAGGTCTCGGCTGCCCCATGTTGTGTGGGAACGTCAAATTGACGGAGGTCCAGGGGATCAAAACATTGCATGTTTTCTAAATAACATAGTTTGTTTTTTGGAGCAAAAGTGCAGTGTGCAAAGCAGACGGCTTTTGAAGCATATGTGCAATACCCTCCTTCCTCCTCTCCTGCATTATGTCTATGGGCATTGTGGTATTATATGTGGTAGGGCCTACTGTCAAGTCTGAGGGCTCTCTTGGAAGGTCAACCTAGACCCATTACGAAACATGCGTGCAAGAACACACTCAAACACACACACACACACACACACACACACATACACAGACACAAGTGTAAAGACAGGGCCGCTCTGCTAGAAATGGAGTAAGTCCCTTGAAAGGTAATAGCTCTGTGCCGTAGAAACTTGAATTCTGCTGATGTACTGTGCTTTCCCTTACAGCAGTGGTTCCCAAACTTTTTTCTGCCAGGACCCCCTTTTGGACCCTAAGTATATTTTTCCAGACCCCCATCCCCCCGTATTACAAACACCAACCACTACTTGCTGATATTACTAAATTCTAATTTCAGTTTCACAGGAAAAGTACATGCATTTATTTCCTAGGTGAATATTGTTACTAACCAATGTATGGTAACTATTATCCTGTGTTTTCCCTGTTTTTATTAAAAGCTCCTTCTTTCTGCGTCCCCAGACCCCCAGTTTGGGAACCACTACCTAGCCCTAGAGCAACCCCTGCACACACAGACCTGCTGTATAAACATGAACTCTGGAACCACGAACACATGGTTTTGATCTTTCGATATTTATAGGCTATTGTTCTTGGGTTTGTTGATTGAGAAAACACAGATCTGGTGATAGATAGCAGGGCTTTTGTGGCTACATCCTTACAGCCTTCAGTGGCCTGATCTTGCAGCAGTGTCTCCCAGTGTCAGCTGCCCAAAGCCTGAGCCCTGTTATAGCGCCGGCGAGGGCTTTGTTGACAAAGCACATTAAAGTCTCATGTCTGCTTACGTTGGTTGGGTCACCAAAGAGGCCAATGTTTGTAAAACCGACACCCCTTGGCCTTCTCCACGTATCTCCACAAAACCATGACCAAGCTGAGCACAAACACGCACTTTAGCTTTTAGCATGTGATGCCATTGCTACTTGATTACCCTTGGCATGATAAGCGCCTGCGCATTAGTCCAAAACATGTGTTTAGTGGTTCTTTTTTCTTCTACCAAGCCTTTTCTTCTACCAAATTAGCTTTCTTTTCATGGTTTTAATTGTGAATTTCGGCTGTTTTATTTTTGAGAGTATTATTAATATCTCATAAGAATTAAATATTCTCAAGGGTTCGTTTGTTCAGGAATTTGTGTTTTGAGAGGTGGAATATATGGCCTTTACTGTTTTTATTTTGAATTTGGATGAAGTCAGCTGGTATTTCTGTGCTTGCAGTGCCTTATCTCATGTTAATTTGCGGTGTGTCCTTGGGGTCAAGCTGATAAGGTCACCTAATAATAAACCTAGTTAAGACACTGTTAAGTGTTAAGTGTTCACCTTACATTGAGGTCACATCATGCCTTTGCATGGCAGTCATGCTGTGGGAAGCTGTGCACTGCAAAGGCAAAGTGCAGTAACTACATATTTTGTTAAATAGCTACATACTACACCACTGTGTGGTCCAAATATGTCCCGTTTTAGAGATATTGCTTTGTTAAATCTGCTGTAACTGCAATATCCCACCTACAACCAAGGCTTTGAAGGTCTTTTCCTCAGTTTCAATGTTGGCGTAGTTAGATTAGATTAGATTAGATTAGATTACTTTATTGGTACCCAAGGGTAGATTTGATTTGCAGTAAAGTGAGCTTCGCTCATACAAAACATTCAGGACATAGGACACACATAACATACAAGCAACCCACAATGAAAATATGGATAATACCAAAAGTGACCTAGTGCATCCTATCAAAGAGACATGGTGTCACATAAAGTGACAGGGGTACTAAATAAGAATAGATTGTTAAATATATGATAAAAAGGAGTATAAAATACATGATGAGAAGTAACTAGCTTGATAAATACCAAGTTAGTTTGCCTTTGTAGGGCAGTGCTGTGCGCTAATGGTTAAGGGAGTTGGTCTTCGTATTGGAAGGTTGCAGGTTTGAGTCTTGTATCAGTAGAATGTAGATATGCATATGCTCTCACTCCCTCATACATGATCGCATCTGCTAAGTGGAAGGACAGTCATGGATAAGCATGATATCGCCCCGAGCACTGCGCACCTTGGGGCACCATTTTGGGCTGCCCCCCTGCACGGGTGAGGCATGAATGCAATGTCATTGCAGTAAGCACTGTGTGCCGTCGAGTGTTGTGTCACAATGACAAGTGGAGTTTCTCTAGCCTGGCGATGCTACATACTTCCACCCAAAGATTTTGGCTCTGTACGTAGTCTGACCCAACCCTCCTAGCTCGGTTCACTCACGGTTCTGCCATTCAACAAGCAGTTGAGAGTGGTCATGCAGAACTCACCCGCGGAGTCCGTTACTGATTGGTTATGGTAACACTGTTCACATTTTTATCTTGTTATTTGTATGCTTTGGCAACACTGTGTCGTAACAGTGTTGCTAATAAAGCACAATCTCAATTTTAATTTGAATTCGAAACTCCAATGAATTTACATTGCAGGGTAAGGTCAGACCATCTCCCACCCTCCATGGAACGGATTCCTCTTAGCTTGGTCCAGAATGTTTGATGGAGTCATCAGTCGGCTTTCGCCCAGGCTAGAGTTTCCCAGCTGGGCTTTCACTTCCACTAAGCGTAATGTTATGTAATGTGCCACCCTGATGTACAGTAAAGGAGCTTTGCTGTGTGGTGCTGTGTCTTCTTCTCCTCTCTCCTCTCTCTTATCTGTCCTTGCAGCACAGCATCAGCATTAATGTCTCTAACAGGCCAACAGCAAGTAATTTTTCTAGCCAGTTTATGACTATCTCCACGTCATGGTAAAACATGTGCTGTGTCTCCACTTGAAGTAAACTTTCACTGATGGTATCACTCCTCTTACCTCTACTCTCTCCTTAACAACAGTATTCACTGTGACCTGAAGTTCCTAAATCTTGGCCTTACAGTTTACCCAGGCTACAAGTCTGACTCCTTCACAACTTGCCCTTGACACAGCTTGCTCTCTCTTATAATAGTTGTATTTGTATAGCACTGTGTCATACAAGGCATGTAACTCAAAGTGCTTAACAATATGGAAAAAAAAAACATTTTTAGAGATAGATTTAAAAGGAGAGGTATAGAGGAGAGGCAGAAAAAGCAGGAAGGCAGAGGAAGAAGAGATAGACAGAGAATGTAGAGTCATAAGGTCAACGTAGGATAGGACCAGGATTCTTAGATGTGTAAGGTCCATAGTGGCTGGGCCTATCATAAGTCATAGATAGTCACACAGAGATTGGGCGCTCAGGTGCGGCCCCTGGTAGCATCAGGGGTGAGGAAAAACTCCCTTTCGCTTGATTCATAGTTTGTAAGGGGGAAAAAAAGCTCAGTGAAGTCTGAGAAAAAAAAAGACCCCCTATAGTCAGGAAGAAACCTCAGGCAGAGACCAGCGGCCACCTAGGGGAGCCCCCTGTCAGGGCTGGTTGCGAGCAGTAAGGGCGCTGCGGCAGCTGGGACACTACTTCTCTCCCTTAAAGTACGACAGCAACATTATCCACCGTGACCTGAAAGTGTCCCCTCATGAACTGTTTTTGATGCCATCTTTCTCCTCTTTTCTTTCCTCTCTTTCACCTGTGACGTCCCACTCTGCCCCCTCCAGGCCATAGCTTGTCTGTGCACGGTCAGTGCTTGACCTGGTTAGGTTAATTGGATGATTATGTCCACCTGGGTGCAGGTGGGGACTATGTAAGCCATCCTCTCTCTTCCCTCATTAGGCACTTTCTCTCAAGGATTATAGAGATGGGATGACTTCAAAGGATGGGAAAGGATAGGATGTCATCAAAGCGTAGTACGGCATGACCGTGAGGAGAGTCACTTTCTTCTTCTATTGTCAGTACTGTACTGTAGGTATGGTAAAGTGCAATGCCACTACTGCCAGGTTTGGAGTGTGGAACAGATCATAGTGATTTTTTGTCAGCTGTCCTTCATTATCCCCTGCAATTAATGCTGACTGACGCCGTATCTCAGATGGCGCACTTGTGCACTTTGCACACTATGGATCTTTCTCAAAGCCTAGGCCAGTGTCCTTCCAAGTGTATCAGCCTAATTAGTCACGCCCAGTGATTGGATACCCTTTATTAGTCACACCCAGTGATCGGATATCCTGTAGAGTTCACCAAAAAGTATCCAATCACTGGTCGTGACTAATTAGGCTGATACACTTGGAAGGACACTGGCCTAGGCTTTGAGAAAGACCCTGTGTTTCAGTGCGTAGGGCGTTCACACTGGAAATTTTGGTTAATTCAGTGCACTGAAAGCGCCTGGATGATGCCCTAACAATGGCGAAAAAAACAGTCTTTCAATGATGGACACTGCATGCACTAAATGGTCGCCATGTTGATAATGAAAAGGAAGAAACGTGCCGTTCTGTTCAGTAGAAGAGTTTTGTCAATAGTCTCCTATTTCTGTAAGTAATGTTCATGTCAAGCCAAGTATTGTATGCGAAAAGTCTGCCAGTTGGGATGAAGGAAATGTAAATACAAGCACGACATGCTGTGCAATGTAAACAGTAAAGTGATATTTTGGTGGGCTAATGCTACGCTCACCCGTCACTTCCAGTGTGGGCACAGTGCATAGTGCTCAAACTTTTCCGTGACACGGTATGTACTAAAGACACCAGTGCATTGTGAGCATATGCACTAACCATCAGTGCACTGACACAAGTGCTCGATATGAGACACAGAGTGACAGCTGTAGTTAATTTGGCCACAAACTAAACATTGAGAACCGGACATCCCCTTTCGACCGATTTTGCGGAGTTTCCGGTGTCACTTTTGCTCACACTACCAGCTCTGACTACCAGCTCTCTCCTCTCCCTCCTCATTCTTTGCCTCCTTTATTATTTTGAACTCATCACTACATACTGACACATACATTTTGGGTCCACTTCACCCTCTAGACACTTTATTCTTGGTTTTAGTATACTAGTTAAAACAAATATTTGTTGATCTTCATTTCTGTTGTTGTCTCCATTTCTGTTGCACCCTTTTTGTAAAATATTTTTTGGGGGCTTTTTGGCCTTTATTATTACAGGACAGTGCGAGAGTAGACAGGAAACGATTGTGGAGAGAGAGATGGGGCAGGGCTGGGAAATGACCCCGTCTGGAGTCAAACCGGGGTCCCCGTGGGCTTGCAAGCCCAAATGTGGGGGGCTTAGCGCGCTGCACCACAGCGCCCCCCTTCTGTTGCACCCTTACAGCACAACAACCTCATCCACTGTACCCTGAAGGCGGAGAATGTCTCCTACACGATAACGTAATCCATGTACAGATCATTTGCTAATATTGTCTCTTCTCCTCTTGCTCTTGCAGCACGACAACCACATCATACTGAAGCAACTGTTATGTAGCCTACTGAATGTACCACCCTGATGTAGGGAAGATTTGCTGATGCTGTCTCTCCTCTCTCTTTCTCTCTTCTTTTCACTGCGTGCAAGTTGTCAATTCCCATGGAGTGTAATGTACCCCTTTAGCTAGTGTCACGAGTAAAAATAAATGGGTGTTAAAAATAAAAACAATCTCTCTTCTCTCTCTCACAGCACGAAAAACAACATCATCCACCTCTGCCTGAATGCGGAGACCTGGGTGAATGTCGCTAACATTGTCTCTTCTCTTCTCTTCTCTTCTCTTCTCTTCTCTTCTCTTCTCTTCTCTTCTCTTCTCCTCTCCTCTCCTCTCCTCTCTTCTTCTTCTCTTCTCTTCTCTTCTCTTCTCTTCTCTTCTCTTCTCTTCTCTTCTCTTCTCTTTCTCTCTCTTTCTCTCTCTCTACAGCACGACAACAACATCATCCACCGGGACCTGAAGGCGGAGAACGTCTTTTACACGTGCAGCACCTGTGTGAAGGTGGGCGACTTTGGCTTCAGCACGGCGGTGACGCGCCGCGAAGAGACGCTCAACACCTTCTGCGGCTCGCCGCCCTACGCAGCGCCCGAGCTCTTCCGCGACGAGCACTACACGGGCGCCTGCGTGGACGTCTGGGCGCTGGGCGTCATGCTGTTCTTCATGGCCACCGCCACCATGCCCTTCCGCGCCGACACAGTGGCCAAGCTCAAGCGCTGCATCCTGGACGGCACCTTCACGCTACCCCCCTTTGTGCCGGAGCTCTGCGGAGCCCTCATACGGGGGATACTTCAACCCCAGTCGGGCGACCGGCTCACCGTGGACCAGATCATGGGGTGCGACTGGCTGCGCCCCGTGGACTTTCCGCCGGCCGCCGAGCCCTTCAAGCTGGACCCGCTGTACCTGGTGGAGGCGGAGGCCAGCGAGCTGGAGGAGGACGAGGTGGAGGTGAAGAGGACTCTGGAGACCCTGGGCATCACCTCGGAGCACCTGCGCAACAATCAGGGCAAGGACTGCCGCAGCTCCATCACGGGAGTGTACCGGATTTTGTTGCACCGGGCGCACCGTCGCCGGGCCATGGAGAGCATGCCCGTGGTGACGCATGTGGTCAGCGCTGGGAGTGGTGGCAGCGGGGGTGGTGCCAGGCGGAGTGGTTGCAACGCCCGCGCTGGTGGTGGGAACTACGCCAAAAAGGACCGCTTGAAAACCTACCGGAGCATGAGACACACCTCCAAGCTGTGCATCATTCTTTGACTGAATCTCTGCACACAGTAAAATGTATTTACAGTGTTAATCCAACACTTTTGTGGTATAAGGTAGAATTAAAAAGTTAATGTAGTTCTCTCTCGAGTCAGCTGATGCTTAAATGAGTCCTTAGGAAGTGAAGGATGACTCTCCCGACCACTTTCGCAGTCCGTTGTCAGAAATTCCCACCTGTAACTTTTGGCTGACTGACCCAAATGAGTGTCATGTCTAAAAAAAACTTTTCATGAGAAAATCGGAGTTTAGGCCCTGTCGTGGCTCAAACGGCGGGGCACTGCACTGTCACGCCGGAGACCCTGGTTCGATCCCGGCCCGAGGTAATTTCCCGCCCCTCCCCCGTGACCGTCTCTCTCTCCCACTTGCTGCCTGCCATCTCTCAAACTTTCCTATCAAAAATAGAGGTGTAAATCCCCCCCCAAAAAATAAAATAAAAAATAAAATCTGACTTCACATACCACAGGAGACATATTCACATTTGGATAGACCAAAGGTACTCTTTGATTAAAAAAAATAATCAAACCAGGAGCAGAGTTTTTCATGACATTGCAGAGGGCGCCTTTAACATCTTCTAGTTTGTATTTGGTTCCAGAGTACTCTCTAAGTGTTGAATTAACACTGCGTTTTTTTACTGTGCAGATGGGTTAACACTTCATTGTCTTAAATACAAAAACACAGAGACTGTTCTATTTATTTAATTTGTATTATTTTTTGGAGAGTGGAAGAGATTGTGGTGCTTGACTGAATGTTGAATAGTGAGTGACATAAATAAAATTGTATTTTTCATTAATATGAGAAAATAAAAATAATTGCCTGATGCGGTGAGCATGGAACTCAATGTTGCTTAAATACACGTTGTGTATGAACACCATAGAGAGTCTGTGTTGATGCCATAACTGTCATGTCTTGTTCATATGCACTGTATCCAATAAAATGCAGAAATACAAAATTTAGACTTGTATTTGTTGTGAACATTCATTCACTTGTGGGAATTATTAGTTGTGTTTTTGCATTAGCATGTTTTAGAGGGACATTGTGATGTGTGTGTGTGTGTGTGCGTGCGTGTGTGTGTGTGTCCAGTAACCAGTCCCTCTCCCTGTGCACTGTACCATCCTTTCTGAAGTCCTCCACCATAGTCCCCTTGCCTACAAAGACAGACATCACCTCCCTCAACGACTATCAGCCAGTAGCACTCACTCCTGTGCAGAGATGTCGAAAGTAAAAGTGAAAGTAAAAAAGAACCACATCATTCCTTCCAACACAGACACAGGCTTATCTGACTAAAAGGTACACCTGTGTACTTGTCTGAGCTGCCTGGATCAAGTTTGTGGTGGGTTCTTGTTTGGTTTTTAGTGTTTTTCAGTAAAACAACACAACATAGTCTATCGCATTAGGTACAACGGAGTAAATGGTGTAACAGCCACTATGTAATATCATGTGCTAGTGTTGTACTTACTACGCCATGAATTTACTTTTACTTTTGATACCTCTGATGCTAACTGATATGCTGCACTCTTCCCTCTCTGGAAGGTCTTAACAGCACCTTATGCTTCCTGGCCAGTCATGGGTAAGCGGTTAGGGTGTCAGACTTGTAGCCCAAAGGTTGCTGGTTCAACTCCCGACCCGAAAGGTTGGTGGGGGCAGTAATTAATCAGTGCTCTTCCCCATCCTCCTCCATGACTGAGGTACCCTGAGCATACCGTCCCACCGCACTGCTCTCTTTCGGGCGCCATTGGGGGCTGCCCCCTTGCACGGGTGAAGCATAAATGCAATTTCGTAGTGTGTAGTGTTCACTTGTGTGCTGTGGAGTGCTGTGTCACAATGGAGTTTCCCAGTAGGGCTTTCAAAACACACCATTCTATGAGACACATCACAACCTGTTGGAACAGCTGCCATCTGGCAGTAGATACAGGTCCATGGAAAAACCAGGACAGACTGAAAAGCATCTTTTCCCCATACTGTAGGCCATTATTGCACTGAAAATGTTGCACAAAGCATAGTACTCTACCTACAGCATTAATGTGGATGTCTATGGCTGTGTTATGTGGTTGGGTGGGTGAGGTTTGTGATATATAAACTTGGGTGTGTGGAAGTTTGTGATTGGTTAAGTGTGTGAGATTTAAGAGATTAAAGTACTTTTTCCAAACTTTTATTTTATTCGTTTAATTGTATTATTCTACTTGTTGTGACAAATGAAAAGATATATTCTATATTCTATTCTAGGCCTATGTGTAGAGACAGACCAAGAGGGAGGCTGTGTGTGTGTGTGTGTGTGTGTGTGTGTGTGTGTGTGTGTGTGTGTGTGTGTGTGTGTGTGTGTGTGTGTGTGTGTGTGTGTGTGTGTGTGTGTGTGTGTGTGTGTGTGTGTGTGTGTGTGTGCTTTTGCATACATGTACTGTGTGAAAGAACTACATTGTCCAGAAAGCACTGCGCAATACGTGGATTACGTCGAGTCGCCATTACTGAACGTGATGACGCAATTTTTGCCTTGTTGGAGGGTGATTTCATCAGGAAGGCCAGTTACCCGCTGCGGTCTACTGTATTCATGTGATAGAGCTACGTCTTGTGTTAGTATTAGTAGCCATAGCACAGCCACAACAACAAAGGTAAGATGATTCATGAATTCCAAATACATGCGCTGCCAATGTACGGTCAAGACTGAAAAACGTTAGTTTTTCAGTAACGTTTCATGGCTTGACAGCAACAATATTTCCCATATTCGTCGGTATTCGATGTCTGGCCTAGAAAGTGGTCTGCTGGTGAGATCCTTTTTCTGGGGCCAACATGTTGGTCAAGAAAATGTCAAGTTGCAAAGCCCTGTCGTGCATGGCGCACATTTTCAGCTTACTTTGACAGATTATGTTTTACTGCAATTACCACGCATTAAAATCGATCAACAGTGGCTGTCTGGTTTGACAGACAAGCAACCATTAGTGGCCAAAATTATGTATTTTGCGTTTAATAGATCCATGCCAACATATGGACTTTCATATCACACTCGTCACCTAATAAAGTAAATGCTATAATTGCAACATGTCGAAATGTTGCATGTGTTGTTTTGGACAACGTGTAGCCGCCCGCCCCACGCCCCACACTTCCTCGCGGTTATCTGTATCTAAACTAAAGATACAATGTAACAAAGGAGACGCGCAGCGACGCGGTAGGCCTACATTGCCAAATCTATAAACTTTATTTATCTTTTAGAATGTATTGCTGATGTGGCACTTTGGTGCCTTTTAGCCCTCGAGTCATGTGATATTTGTAATGGGTGGGGATGTATGCCATTAGAGTAAATCGTCACTGCGGGGGATGACAGTTCGGCACCAGGATCTTCTTAAGGACTTAGCGTAAAAACATAGGTTGCCAGCCTCTGCGGGAGGATAGTATGATGCAGAAGAAGACCACATGGACTACTATTGTGTGGTTAGCCTATTGTTATCAGCAGTTATCCTAACGACACCATTTTCCATCCTGTTAAACCAGCATTTCAGGGTTTAATTTCCCTGCACACGCGGTGAAAATCACCATCCATGTCTCTCCCCGACGACTTGCCGGAGATGGATGGGGCGGACCTGCTGGGTCTCCTCTTCGAAGACCAGGGGGTGGGGGTACAGGACCCCCTCTTCTCCAATGGGGATAAGCTCATTGACGACTGGCTGCTGGATCAAGATGTGAGTTCCTCACTAAGTCTTTCATAAGCCATAGTCAAGGTATTAGTAGTTAGCCGAGGGTAAATGCAAATAAGCGGAGTTGACCCAAACCTCACTATTCAGAAATAGAGTTTGTATTGATGGGGCATTGTTGGAGCATTTACTGTAATAATACAGTAATAGCAATAATAAGAACAGTAGGCCTATTAATTTGTGCACCAATACAACTGTTGAAATATCATAATCACATTTCATCAGTGATTTTCCCAATTTGGGCACTTGGCCATTTTTTTTTTTACATTTGAGCACAGTGCCAATCAATATTATGACTAAACAGCTTTCT
Source organism: Engraulis encrasicolus (assembly GCF_034702125.1). NCBI lineage: Eukaryota > Metazoa > Chordata > Actinopteri > Clupeiformes > Engraulidae > Engraulis > Engraulis encrasicolus. The sequence goes on along the minus strand of NC_085877.1, from coordinate 11,563,773 downwards.
TATTTTGCAAGTGCACCTCAATTACTAACTAAGCACAACACCATTACTAACAATTTGTCTTATGAATTACTACTATTAGTCTCTTGCATCGTATTTCTGCATTGTTGTGTTGACAATTTATTAGTCTTAGTTGAACTGCACTAACAGCAGATGTCACAAAAGACATTCCTAGTATGTTTTCACTACTGTCTTGACGTCAATCTGAAGAAAAGAGAAGGTGTGACTGAGAAAACTGGAATTCGTGCATGACCATTATATTATCATTACTGGGTGTAGTCTGACAGGCAGATGACATTCAAACAACTTGTTCCTCATGATGGGTTATCTTTGGTCCTTGATTCTACAGGTAGTTCCTCATTGTAAAGTCCAGTGAAATGTTCCATTGCATAATACGGACATTGCACTGTAGAAATAATCATATGAATGATTCTAGTACAGCATGTAATAAGCACGTAAATATAACTCTTATCAGCAGAATATTCTGTAGAATTAGAAGTAGAGTAGAGTAGAGTATCATGTATTAATCCCGAGGGGAAATTAAGGTGTCAAGTAGCATACATACATAAATACAGAAGACATTACACACAAGACATTAATTATGTCATTCCACATATATTAACCATATAGCTCACTCTTACATACATTCAGCCCAAGTAACCCAAGTCCAAGCCCAAGTCTCACTTCCTCTCTCTCCCACACACACACACACACACACACACACACACACGTATGCACGCACACACACATGCACGCACGCACACACACCCACACACACAGTAAGAAGTACTCTTACTAATGTAATTATAACACTAGTACATAATCTGACATTGTTTATACAACAGTTATTCCACTCTACCTAAGGAGGTAGACACACTGTGAGAGTACTTCTACTTTTACTTAATACATTTCTGGAAACATCCCTGATTTGAACTAATTCACTGGTGCGGGCTGGGATTGTAATGTCTGATGACGGACTACCCAACACTGACTGTAAAGGCACTTTATTAGCGTGTAACCCTCAGTTGGCTCCTTGGTCCCTATGCGTCAGAACTTTAACGGCTTGCCAGGGTTACGTCAGGTCACTCAATGCAATATTAATGATCTCACTGCTGCTGTGTGGGTGCTGCTGACTGGTCCACAGTGCCTGTCTTTAGTGCAGGTGCCGAGTGGCTCAGGCCATTATATTCATTAGCCGACGTACCTCTGGTGATGTGACGGACCAGCTCATTAGGACCAGTTTGATCATGGCTGGATCACATTAGGTTGGGCGACATGGTAGTGTAGTATGGATGGTATAACATTATTCATTTTTCAGAATTGCATTTTGTCACAATAGCTTACTTTTGGCCAATCAGGGGCCCGCTGGCAGGTTGGGGCCCCTAAGCTGAAGCCATATCTAGCCTGTACGTTAAGCCGACCCTGAATATGACTGATGTCTCTCTGTGCTGTTCAATAACCTGTCCAACAATATGACGTATAACTCATGCAATGTTATGTAACCCGCTGTCCCCATCAGGTGCTGCAGGACATGGACACGGAGGACTTCCTGGACAGGCTGCTGGACGAGGGGGTGATGGCGGAGGACGAGCCCTGCCTCTCCCACTCCCCCCACGGCAGCGACAGCGGCGTCTCCGTGGACAGCGGAGGCGTCGCCCTGGCAACCTGCCCCCTCAGCCCCCACAGCAGCACCAGCAGCAGCAGCGGCGACACCGACCCGGCAAACAGCCCCAACTACTCCCCGGATGAGGTTCTCCTCCACGACAACAGCCCAGCGTCCGGCAGCGTCGAGGAGTACTACTCCCCCGAAACCAGCCCTGAGTTGCAGGAGGAGGAGTTCTGCTCCCCCGAGGGCGTGCCGGAGAGCCCGGAGGTGCTGGCCGTGCAGTCGGACCACTGCTACTCGCTGCAGAGCGAGGTCCACATGCTGGAGAGCGTGCGCTCAGAAAGACCGGACTCGGACGTCTTCATCGACTTTGGTATGATGACAGATAATTAATATAGTATTACAGTATTGTTAAAGTATTATGGTGTTGGGATTTGTATTCTTGTACACAATAGACGACACCAAACGACCAGACTTGGACATACAGTATTTATCGATTTCAGTAATTGTTTATATCGCGACATTTTTATGGTAGCATGTCCTTGGGACGGCGTCCAAATGTCCATTGTCCACTTTGTCCTAGATTCTTGTACACAGTCCATTCCTTTTGTTAATAACAATGGTTTCAAAAGCTGCTGCTCATCGCCTTTGCTTTCAGTTGGTCCAGTCAAATGAGCTCTTGTGAAGAGTGTCACTTGTGTTGTTTAGAGCAGTGGTTCTCAACTGGAACAGTCTTGGGACCCACCATTTTCCACTCTCATTCGGTCGCGACCCAATTTTTTTTAGCGACACTCGAATGACTGGTTGCACGCTACTATCTCGCATATACATTCTGATTTTATCTATGACGACAGATGACACCAGTTCAATCGCCTATCAAAAAGTTGTAAATTGTTGCAGGAAAAGTTGGATTTTTTTTTTTTTTAAATTTAGCGAATCAATGAATTACGATTTTTTTCTTAGACCACGGCTCTGCGACCCACCCATGACCCCTCCGCGATCCACATTTGGGTCGCAACCCACCAGTTGAGAAACACTGGTTTAGAGTATGGTGATGAAAAGGTTCTGGATTACATTAGTAATCTGCCCTCAAAGCATGCAAAATCCCACGTTGTCCCCATTGCTTTTACATAATCCACTCTTTATGTTAATCACAATGACCGTAAAAGTTGGGAATTTCCCATTTTTTCAGAAAATGCCCCTTGGCCACGTAGCTACAACACGAGTGAGGAAAATACCCTGAATCTTTATACAGTATAACACAGGCCTAGTTTCTTAAACTATTTCAGTTTTTGCCTGGGGTTGAACTGTGTCAGCACTTCAAACTTAAAATTAAACTTTGGTGTGCAAAATTTCCCATTTTCTATACAAGTCTCCCTGGGGTTGTAAGATGAAGTGTGTCTTCTATAGTCTGTGGTGGACCATAACCGATTTCAGCCTTTGCTGGGGGGCGGCCATGGCCTAGTGCAGGGATGGGGAACCTTTTTCATTCAAAGGGCCACTTCAAAGGGCCGTAAATGTCTTCCGAGGGCCGTACTATGAACACTAACCAGGATTTGCCCCTGCACTTTAGGCCTATATGGCAGCCACCTTTAAAACAGACCCCACCTTCTCTAGGTCCCCTAAATGTAACCGTATTCTTATTTCATGTGAAGCTGCATAACATTAAAATTATGTCGGGGGGACCGTAAACGGTCCTCGAGACATAGGTTCCCCACCCCTGGCCTAGTGGTTAGGGAGGTGGAATCCCACCCTTACCTCTCCCTACACATCCACCCAAGTGGCCTGTAGCATGGCACCTAAGCCCACGCTGCTCCCGGAAATGCAATCAATACGTTGTAAATATCTGTAAGTCACTTTGGATAAAAGGCTCAGCCAAGTGTAATGCAATGTAATGCTGCCTGGGGCTGTAACATGAAGTTCATGGGGTTTTTTGTCTTTCCAGATGAGCTGGAGGAGATGGCCGATGACTGCTCTGATGAGCTGCCCTGCTCTCTGACGATAGAGGACTCTGAGCACCAGGGAGACACTCTGGACCAGGTATTACACAAATATCACGTTACATTATGTTACATTTGGCCGACGCTGTTGTGCAAAACGGCCTACAACTGAGGACATGATTACAGCATACAACGCTTGCAGACACAAAGTGCATAGGACATAAGAAGAACAATAGCTGCAAATGCAGAGTGGGGTTAGTTAGGTTCTTTTTCATTTAAAAAAAGTATATTAGCACAGGATGAAGTAGACAACTAACCACAGACAGGGACAAAAGCAGACATTTGCCACAAAATAATACTGATGAAATTATGTAATAATACAGGTCACGTGTGTGTTAGGGTAGTTGGTGGTACAGTTGAATGATGCGTCTATCCATAGAGTGAATCAGAAACCTGAGTGGAAGTCCAACCCAAAGCAATTTCCCAAGTCTTATAGTGACATTCTCATTATATCCCCATCTCTCTCGACTGTCCTTTGAAATTATTGGTTAAAAGGCACCAAGAAAAGCGTATAACTTTTTGAGGTTTGGTACTTGAAATATTTAATAGTTTGGTACTTGAAATAATTTCTGTGGTCAATCCATAGAATGAGTGTAGTGGAAAGCGTGCACATCCAGCAAAAAAGCATCAGCAGGTGCCAAATCAAAAAAATTTCACATGTAGGAGCGGGAAAGGATTTGCACACTGCTTGCAAAAGACTTAATTTATTTGGAGCAACGTTTCGATCATAGATCTTCTTCAGGCATGATCGAACCGTTGCTCCAAATAAATTAAGTCTTTTGCAAGCAGTGTGCAGAACCTTTCCCGCTCCGACAATCCATTGATTGAACCTGTCTTAAGTCCAACGCCTGGTCATTTCCCAAGCCCAACCATGACCATGTTACTTATGACTTCCTCTCTATCTTTATACAGTCATGGATTCAAAGGTGAAATTGCCCCTATAAATAACGTAAAATGCTGCACTATCAAGCGTCATCAGAAATGACCTCTGACTATTCATGTTTCTCTTGTGGCACCTTTAGTTCCAGTTCAAGGAGCTGGTTCTGACTGACGAGGAGAGGAGGCTTCTGGCCAAAGAGGGAGCCACGATACCCACCGGCATGCCCCTCACCAAGGTAACAAACCCTCCTCTAACTCCAGGGGTGCATTTCTCAACAACATTGTTGCTAACCAAGTTAGCTACTTACTTGGTTGCAATGCAGTTTTCCATTGGAAACCTAGCAAGATGCTAACTGGTTAGCAACGATGCTTTCGAGAAACGTCTCCAGAGTTGTGTAATGTAGAAGTAGAAGCACTCTGACAGATGTAATTACAACACTAGTAGTGTGATATTAGAAAGTTACCACTAGTGTTGTATACAAGTCTGCCCACGTCTGTCATATTGATATTGGACCACATAGTGCTGTTACAGCCCTTCTTTAAGCGATGCAAGTATGACAAACAAGCAGTGTAGTGTCCTGTCTGACTATTTACAAGGTGTTCTTAAAGTCAAGTCAGACCAATTTTGTTGAATATCCCTAATATGCTGATTCCTTTTTTTGTGTGTGTGTTTTTTTAATGTTAAGGCTGAGGAGCGAACGTTGAAGCGTGTGAGGAGAAAGATCCGGAACAAGCAGTCGGCCCAGGAGAGTCGCAAGAAGAAGAAGGCCTACGTGGACGGCCTCGAGAACAGGTGAGAACAATGCTTGTGGAATAATAAATAAAACGATGTATAAAAAAGAATGACATAAAAAGTCTCTAAAGCAGTGGTTCCCCTCTTGACCTCATCATAAGCCTGCCAACGCCCCCTTAGTAAAATGGACTAATGCCCCCCAATGGCAACTAAGCACTACCCCCTCTCAGCTTTATCCTTCTCAACGCATGTAATGACATGTTCGTACATGTTTTCTTTTTCTCATTTGAAGTGCATTATTTTATTTTTAAATTCACGCATTTGATATATGCTGCGCAAGACATTGAAAACAACATTTCTAACATTGGTGACTTATTGGAAACGTTACAGTCTGTGAAAAGGCTGTGAACAAGCATTTATATCACTGCAAAACAAATTGTTTCTCTGAACCAACAAACCTTGAGGTAACCACCCTCTCTACCACCAGTTAATAGGATGTATGTATGTGGCAATTTAATTGCTGTCAACAATAGGGGACATGTATGACTAAAAACATGCTAATCTGGTCTATCGGGTTTTTAAATGTCTGTGCATTGTGATTTTGTCTGTGTAGGGTTGCTGTGTGCACTGCTCACAATCAGGAACTGCAGAAGAAGGTTCAACTGCTGCAGAAGCAAAACATGTAAGGCGGCCATCTTTCTGTTCTTTGAAAAACCATGTCGCCTATCTATCTCATTATTTTACACGATTTATCACTGTATATGCACGGACATACACAGACAATGAAAGAAAAACTTAATGTGTTTTTTTCTTCATAGGTCAATTTTACTTTTATGCTTTAAATGACTAATTTTCTACAGTACTAACCAGAGATGTGGACTTGTGACTTGTGACTCGGACTGACTTGTGACTTGAGTCACAAATGACTCGACTTGAGACTTGACTTGCCAATATTAGGAGTGACTTGTGACTTGACTCGACTTGTATGCTATTGACTTGAGACTTGACTCGACTTGACAGTTTTAGCTTGCAATGACTTGCAATTGTGCTCCAAGTCAATGAATATATATATTTTTTTGCATTTTGTGTGTGAAAAAAATGCATGAAAGAAAGAAAAAATAAATGATTTACCTTCAACCATAGTCAAAAACCATGCTAAAAAATATATATGATCAAGTGTGGGTTGCATGGTCACCCAAACAAACATGAAAGCTTGTCTGCAGTCGTGCTGTAATGGTTAGGGAGTTGGGCTGGAGATCACAGAGTTGCAGGTTTGAATCCCACCCTTAAACCCACCTCTTCCTACATCTCCATCCATGACTGAAGTGCCCTTGAGCAAGGCACCTAACCCCATATTGCTCAAAGGACTGTCACCAATATATGCGTTGGATAAAAGATGAAAGTAATTTAATGAATAATTATAAACCGTGGTAAAACCATGGTTAGTTTTCAGAGTAAAACCATGGTTCAATTTATAGTTAAACCAAGTAAAACCAAAAACCAATGCCGAACCATGCTCAAAAAACTGAAATCATAGTATACCATGGTCGATTTTCGGGACATGACTGGCGAAGGGGGACATGCAAAGCAGTGTGGAGAGGTAATGAATTTATGACCAAAGGTAATTGTCAATATTGCACATAGAATACAAGGTGACTTGTTAATGACTTGGAAAAAACAAGACTTGGACTTGGACTTGACTTGGCTTTGTCACGACTTGGACTTGGACTTGACTTGGGTTGGCTTTGGCACGACTTGGACTTGGACTTGACTTGGTCAAATGTGTCGTAACTTGTGACTTGACTCGGACTTGATTGGAAGGACTTGAGACTTACTTGCGACTTGCAAATTAGTGACTTGGTCCCATCTCTGGTACTAACCATGCATTTCAATGTTATGATAAATGATGTACAAAAATTATGAACCTGACAATAAAAGTTTATTTTCCTATCTGTTTACATTTCTGTTGTTCATGTTAGGTCCTTAATTGATCAACTCAAAAAGCTCCAGGCCATTGTGAAGATTTCCACAATGAAGACCACCACAACCAGCACCTGTGTCATGGTAAGTGAAAGGGGTTGTGATTCTTACGGCTGTAAGTACCATCTTCTACACAGGGGTTCTCAGCATTGGTTACATTGGCTAAGGCATCTTGAGGCACCAGATTTGACAGGTTTATTCCTGGCATAGCTGCTTCCACCATTGTAAGGCTTTTCATGTAAAGCGCTTTGGATACGTTGCTCACTAAAGAAAGCTAAGAAAGTGTCGGGGGTCCGCATAAAGCTAAGAAAGTGCTAAAGAAAGCACTGCTATTAAACGCCATTCATTTGCCTCCCTTGCAACGGTAGATGAGTTTTGATGGTTTGATTTAAATCACAATCAGTAATCGTTGCTGTGTTGTTATGATGTTATAATTAATCATGATTATTTTGTTGTTTTCCAGGTATTCCTGCTGTCCTTCTGTCTCATCATCTTCCCATCCGTGAATCCGTTTGGGAGCAGCCAACAGAAGGGAGAACTCTATACCCCATCTCAAGGTGAGTTCAAAAAAAGCGATTTTTTTGTATACCTCTTTGATTTATATGTAGAAAGCTATACACCCATCTTCTTCCTTTAGCACCTCTTTTTCTGAGGTTAGATCTATAGTATAATGATGAAGGAAAAGAAGACAATATCATCAAATGTGCGGCTAGTAGAATAGCTGAATGGCTAGTGTCTCAGGAAAACCACTATCCACAGTGGCCAGTGAGTGAAAAGATGTATGTCAAGCACTGATGCATATAGTCAGATACGTACTGTTGGTCTGTGGCAGTGGTTCTCAAAGTGTGGTCCGGGGACCACTGGCGGTCCGCGACAACGCTCAGGTGGTCCGCGAGGTTTTTTTTTTAAACCTTTCCAAGACTTGCTAGCAGTAGGCTATATTTGTAACATAATTATAAAGCCAAACATCGCTGAAGTAATATTTTCACAATAATAAGGCTGGCTTGTAATGTGAATAAAAAGTGAGTGATCTGCATCGAAATTAGCAGTGTCAAATAAACACCCCTCAACTAAACTGTCAATTCAGTTGACAGGTGGTCCCTGAACATTTTTAGGGGGGACAAAGTGGTCCTCGGCCTGAAAAAGTTTGAGAAACACTGGTCTGTGGCGTATCACCGCCGTGAGGTTTATCATTCAAAAGTCAAAAAATTCCACACGCTGACGGTTCCACAAGCAAAACACATTTAATCAAAATCTTTGTTGTGCTCATCTGGCTTTTGTTCAGGTAAGTTTTCTTGTAAACATCCTGTTAGTTTACCTGAAGTCAGATGATAGAAACATAGCAATGAAATATTTTTGCTTGTGGGTTTGTCAAGTATGTGGGATTTTCTGACTTTCTAATGGTATCCAACATGGAAGCTGAAAGTCAGTCAACCATTCAGTCATTTTTGATGGAAACTTTATCACTGATGTTACCTCTGCTGTCATTTGTACTTTAGCCCAAACAAAGCAGACGAGTAGCTTGCCCCTTCCTCCTTTCTCTGCTGTTTGTTATGGTTGGTTGTTTTGGATATATCTGCAACATCAGCTTGTTTGTTTGGGGTTGTTTGACCATTTGAATTAGGGTTGCAGAGAGGTTGAAAATTTTCCAGTAAATTTCCAGAAATTTGACATTTTAGTTGGGGATTTTCAGCAACTTGGAAATTGGAAAATGTTCCATGCTAAATTGTGTTCTACCAACTGTTTTTAGACCTTACATTAATAATGCTAAGTTAAGTGTCATAAATTCTAATTCTGACTTCCGATGTAATTAACATTGAAAATGGTGCATAGTGTGGCCTTTAAAACAGCTTCTTGACATCCATTCATTTCCCTCTCTCATCTTTCCTTCCCCTCCGCAGTGGTGTCCAGGAACCTGCGCTCGGTGGACAAGCTGTACAGCTCTCGGGAGGCCGAGCTGGAGCGTCTGGACTCGGAGGAGTGGGTGGTGGAGGTTGAAGTGGTGGAGGACGGCGAGCAGCTGCTGGAGGCCGGAGGGGCCACGGTGGTGGACACCGCCATGTTCTCCCGCCACAACCAGACGCCCGGCGTGCAGCGGGTGGAGAAGACCGACTCCGAGAGCGCCGTCAACGCCAACTCCTCGTCCGACTTCCCATCTTCTTCCACTTCTTCTGCCGCATCCTCTTCCTCTTCTTCCTCCAATTCTAATGCGGTCCCCAATGCCAATCAGGACATGAAGCTGAAAGCCAATCTAGGGTCGGAGGCGCACTGGGAGAGCGCGCCGCCACCAGGGGGTTATGAGGGAATGAAAGCCAATGAGAACTGGATCGAGCCCAAGCCCACTTCGGTTATTCTACAGCAGCACCGTTCGGATGAGATGTAGATGTTTTTTTGTTTGTTTAAAAAAGGGATAGCTTTACTGTTTTTGTTTTTTGTTTTAGTTCATGTTTCAGGGATGTAGCTCTCTGACTGGGGCCTCATAGACGGACCCCTCCTTTCAGGACCCCCGACTTCCTGGTGTCATGGGCGACCAGTGCAATTGCCTGTTATTTGTAAGCCTTGAAATTCATGTTTACAAATGTGATTTGATTGACGAGTAAATAGGACGAGTATCCTGTAGCAGTAATGAATTTTAGAAAGTTTCGTACAGGGTATTTGGAGTATCACTTTTGGCTGTCTTAACGTTTTTGTTTTTGTTTTTGTTTGTTTAAATTCAGAAAGTCTATACTGTTCTGGCCAGTAACAGCTGCGCTTCGTCCTTCGTCTTTTGAGCTACTGATGTTTTTTTCAAAAGCACTTTTCCTCATGCACCATTTTAACGTCCAGTGTGTCATTTTTAGTAGTTAATTTCCAGATTTATGCTGCCCATTCACAAATTTGACCCTTTTTCATCAACAGTTACTAATCAACTAATCTGACTGGTGATTCAAAATGGCAGACTTGCAGGGAGAGGATCCACATACTGTATTCATAAATGAAAGGTTTCAAAATGACCAAGCCATAATGAGTACTTGGCGGCAGCCATAGCCTTGGTTAGGGAGATGGACTTAGGATCAAAGGGTTCGAATTCCACCCTTACCTCTCCCTGCACCTCAATCCATGGCTGACGTGTACTTGAACAAGGCCCTTACCCCCACATTGCTCCAGGGACTCGAAACATTACCCTGTAAAAAAATTGCAAGTCGCAAGTAAATTATCTAGAAAAAATGACAGACTGGACTTGTAAGCTGCTTTCATTGTCATAGGCTACTGTATGCCCTCATGCCATGCCAGGCTTTTGACAAGACGTTTAGTTGCTTGGTGGTGCTCATTTAGCTATCACACTGCAAGCAAATGATGTCTTGGCAAGTGAAAGTATCTGGTTTTAAGTGGCATTGTTCCAATATTGAGGAGAAATTTCTAGAAGGATCTTTTACCATTTGCAGACCATGTTGCTCATTTCAGGTTTTTTTTCCTGATTTGGGCTCATTTGGCCTCTTTTTAGGAAAACAAGACCAACATTTTTTTTGGGCAAAGATGACAAAATTCTTGTTATCTGCTATTGGAGTCAGATAATGTCAGATAATTCTTCTCAACATTATATACGTATATAGGAGGAACTAGACACATTCACTTGTTGCATCATTTTTGCACTGCAAAGTTCGGGTGTAGAGCTTCACACTCCTGTAAAGTTTTAAAATAATAGTAATAATGATAATAAGCCATTGCAGGTCATTTGGCCGTTTAGTCGTATTCATTTATCCCTTGTAACAAGGGTGTCCATGCTTGTAGTTGTTTCTTAAGCAGGTATGTGCTACCTGCCTAGATGTTGGCAAAATCATTGGCTTGAATCACTCTCGAAGAAGCAGAAGGATGTTCTGTTTATTATTGCCTTGTTTTGTCCCTTTAAAAACGTTTTTTCTTTTAATTTATGCTATTTTGCCTCCTCTGTTTTTGTTTGTTTGTTGTAAATGTGATTTTTGCAACCATTTCTTTCTGGCATTTGGAAATGGTGGTGGGTTTAATTTGGACTGCCAAGTATTTCTCCTTGGTTTCTGGAAATGTAATGACCTGCTTCAGTCAGTGATGCATTCAGACATCATCTGTATTTTTAAAAATATATATACACCTCAGTATACATGTATTTTATTTGTGTCTGTAAAGGTACAAAATATTATGTCTTTTTCGTTAATTTTTCTACTGTTTATAATAGATGGAGTAAATGTAAATCGATATTGTTGTAAAGTAGCACTGGTATATATTCCATAGCTTAGACTGTGAATGTGCACTTGTGTCTTTCAGATCATGTTACTGATGGAAATTCAGATGAATGTTTTATTATTAAAAACATCTCTACACCTAATTCATTCGTCTGATTGATCTCTGCTTTGTTCTTTGTGCCTGGATGATGTGCAGACCTCTAAATCAGGCATGCCCCGTTTGTAGTGACCCACGGCACTTTCTAAACACGCAATTAAATGTGGCCCGTACCATAAAATTGAGCTCAACTTGAGCAGAGTCCAAACACACTACCTGTGCACAACTTCCAACATTTTCAATATCCAAACAGCATAGCAAATAGCATTGGCTAGCTTGAGCTAGTAGGCCATCACAAAAAAACTGTCACCTCTACCATAGTATGTGGTTCAGCGCCTTGATTTATATATTTTTTTGTTTGTTTTGGCCCTCACTTAAAGAAAAGTTTGGACACCCTTGCTCTAAGCACATACCCTCCCACCTGACTAAAAACACATTTACCCTCAAATCAAAATGACTCTCATTTCCGTTCACAACTTAATTAGTGACTCACTCATTTGACCCTTTGAACCCTTTCATGCAGAGCCTGTGTTATAACCTTATTGCTGCCAAAGTGGTAATTTATCATGTCTTGATCAGTTACTTCAGACTACCGGTAATATAGGCCTAATATTATAGTAGCAATGTTTTTATAATGTTGTTGTGCTTTTTCAGCAAACAGTGAATAGGAAGGGCTACCACAATGGAGTCAAACTTTTGCTCTGCATAAAAGTTATAGAATTGATTAAATGAGAATATAGGGCAGTTGTGGGTAAGCAGTTAAGGCGTCAGACTTGTAGCCCAAAATTTGCCAGTTCGACTCCCGTAATCAACCAGTGCTCTCCCCCATCCTCCATGACTGAGATACCCTGTGCATGGTACTGTACTGCTGTCGCACTGCTCCCCTTCCGGCACCACTGGGGGCTGCCCCTTGCACGGGTGCAATTTTATTGTTTGCAGTGTGCAGTGTTCACTTCTGTGCTGTGAAGTGTTATGTCACAATGACAATGAGAGTTGGCGTTCCCCAACTGGGCTTTCACTTCACATTTTTCACATTTTACCTCAGCTAACTATTACTTTGCGTCAGTATGTCTATCTGTAAAAAGAAAAAAGATCTAGTGAATCACTGGTGACTGGGATATAGGCCTACCTATACCTGCATCTGAAGTTGTGTATTTACAGGTTTGGTTATACAGGTGTACATCCACTAGGGTGTTGCTATAGAATCACGCCAATGGCGTTTCCATCAGATCTTGCTTTTTGTGAATGGTTCGGAGAGGATGCCATAACTTTTGATTAAGAACAGTAACCTTTCTTTGGGTTTCAGTAAACGCACACCGTTTGAGTGTTAAGAACAGTAACTTGTCAAACCGAACAAGTCAGACAAACATTTTTATTTAAAAAAAAGAATAAATGTGTCTTCCTGTTTGGTAGTCACTTTACATATCCTACAGACAAGTGTTGGCAAAATGCTAGCAGTAACCGTTCGAAATGACTCTCTATCTGACGAGCTATTTAATCTTCTAATTTTACTCAGTAAAGTTAATTCACAAGTGGAAACTGAATGCCATCTGGGCATACCACATAACACATCATTAGGACAAGACAAACACATAATAAATAACAAGTAAGAAACAGTCCATCATAAAAACAGTGAATGAATGTCCTTGAGCAAGGCACCTAACCACACTGCTTCAGGGACCGTAACCAATACCGTGTACTAAAAAGAGCTGTAGATGGCTTTGGAGAAAAGCATCAGCCAAGTGTCATGTAACTGTGAAATAAAAGACAGCTTGTCTTTCCAATAGACTCCATCAGGTGAGAGGAGATCACATGAGTAACCCATTAAGGTGTTAACTAGAGTGAGAGTCATTCTACTAGTCTCTAGTTGAGACAGAGCACAGGGTGATTAATTACTATAAAATAACAATAGCACTGAGAGCACAAAAAGACAGCCTACCCTTCCATTTGACTCCATCACGGGACATGGGGTCATTCATTGAGGTCTCAATTGGAGTGAAAGTCATTGTGATTAAATGAGAGTTATTATGGCCTTTGATGGATGATACTTTTGAGTTGAGCACATCATCTAGGACGAGAGAACAAGCCCCAACAGGCCCACATTGCAATGCAATAACAAACGTGTCCAACAAGGCCCAGGTAATTAATGAAATAACAAAAGAGCTGGCTTCAAAATAAAATAAGAAGTTAGTTGTTTCTTCTGTCTGGTATAGTTAACCTTAAGAGGGATGTTGTCAAAGAAAACAATGATGTTAAATGTTGTGCTTTTGTTGTTTCAAAGTTGGTGTTCTCTATAACTGGATCAAGTCAAGTGCCCTATGTGCAGTTAGACTAAAACATATAAATAAGACATTGATAATAATCTCTCTCTCGTTCTCTCTCTCTCTCTCTCTCTCTCTCTCTCTCTCTCTCTCTCTCTCTCTCTCTCTCTCTCTCTCTCTCTCTCTCTCTCTCTCTCTCTCTCTCTCTCACACACACACACACACACACACACACACACACACACACACACACACACACAGGTGTTGTAGCCACTCAACTCAAATGAGTTTTAAAGCCATCTAACAACAATAACAAACACCATAATGACCCTCAGCCCATAATGACTTTCACTCATTCAAAGTAGCCTATTTGTCTGTCTCATGTAACCCTTGTGACTCAAATGATGGCGTCTAAATTATTATAAAACTTGCATTACGTGCAATACAGCAGTCTCTTGAGGTAATTAGTACAATGCAGTATTTTAGTATTTCTGCAGTTTGTATTTGAAATATTCTTGTGTCTAAAATACTGCATTCACTGCCCGAAACTGCAGTGTACAGTAAAACTGTTTTATAACACAGATTAGCAGTCAATATCTATTTGAACTTGGTAATTGTAGGCTATTACACATTTTGTTTCAGTTAATTTTAGTATTGTCTTTTCTGTATCCACTCAACAGGGTTATTTACACCGGGACTGTGCTTTGGTCGTGAAATGACAGGTTTGTGGTTTGGGCTCTGGGTGTGGAACTATGTACACAAACAAACAAATGAGAATAATCATCTCTATCACTGTAGCATTGTCATGCGAAGTGAAATTCAAAAGATGGCGCCATTCCCTTTCGGTTGAAATGAGTTGGCCATCTATCCGATTAATTGCGCTTATCAGACAGTTTATTTTCAAGTTGCAAGACAAGAAAAATAGTGTGTTGCTTGGGACGCCTTTAACTGCCTTGAATTCAAATAGTACAATTTTACATTTATTTTGGATTGCAGTTTGTTGACCACTACACAGTAGTTTCCAAGTACACCCAAATGGTGATTACCAACAGGTGGCGATAGAGGCATGTTTGTAACCTGCATAGAAACTGCCTCCGGTGATCGTGTCTGTCAAATGTGCATATTGCATTGTGTGCAGCGACTCCCTGAAGTCTGCACAAAGGCACAATGCCTCTTACTCTTTGCACACTACATCTGACTAACACTCTGAAGTGTGCAATGTATATGTAATGTGCATGTAATAGACAATAGCACAAGACACTTGCGCGCAAGAGAAGCCCCTCAAGTTGGCAAAAGGCAGATCCATGTAGTGGAAACCACCCTATTTTACTCTTTGGATGAAATATCATTGTCGTTGATATCAAGTGTGTTGTTATGTTGTCAGTAAATTAGGATGCTTTGGTTCAGACACATAGTAGGCTATCCATAATGTTACTGTGCTATTTGCTGATTTTACGCGCAAAATAAATCATTGCATGGATGAAACCTTTGTGACACGCCACTATCCACTGAATGCATGCGGGTTGTTCGGGGAGACGGGACAAAAGAAGCGTCTGCTGTTGCTCTAATAACCGAGCCCAGCGCGTGCCTTCCTTTGTGAGGCTCTTTCAGATCACAGCAGAAGGCAGGTGGGGGCACGCGCCCATTGTAGGGAGGGGGTTGGGGGTTGTTTCGGTTGCCACACGCCGCTCAGACTTTTTGGTGCTTCTGAAGCTGTCTTTACAAATGCAAATACACAACGTGTGTCAAACATAGTCACGTAGGCTATAGGCTATTTACAACAAACACAAAAACTGAAGCACAATTGTCAACACAAACATTGCACGAGATAACATTAATGCAGGCTAACTGCTGTGTTTATGTAGGGCGTTGCAGGTTTCACTGACTGATGACACCCCACGTAGTAATGTTCAGACAAGTCTCCCATTGACAAAATAGTCTAAATCATATACCGGTAATCATTATTGTAAGTGTAAATTTAATTGCTGCATGGCCAAATTAACGGCCAATTTAAAGTGATAAGGGCCGGGATTTCTCGGGTAGCCTACAACTTGTAGATACAGTGAAAATGGGGCGCACCCATTCTAACAACAGTTTGACTTTTTTGCAGCAACACATTCAATTGAGCAGAAGTGTATTGACACGGGGCTGCCCAGATTGCCGTAATCCTCCCACGTGGGGTGTTTACAGGCAAGAGCAGTGTGTTGTGGTGGCGAGCAGCGGAGCGCGAGCCAATCAGCTGCCACGAGCGCACACGAGTCGTCCCACTGCCGAGAAACAGCGCTGGCCCAGTATATAAGCTCCCGGTTACTCAGTGCACTCTATCTACAGCCTCAGCTCACACAGCGAACACATCGTGTCCTCACTACCAGGCCTACTACAAACCCTTTGTGGATATTTTTCACTGCTCAACTATGACTCTTGAGGAGATTCACGGACAAGACAACACAGAGACAAACGACAGGTAAGACACTTGGTTATAAGCATTGCCTTTTTAGATTGCAATTCATTGTTTTACTATCGTTGTGCAGTTGCTTGAATAAGTTTGTAACCAAAGACTTTGTTCTCTTTCGAACAGAATGCAGGTCGTTGGCAATGCCTTGGAGGAGCTTCTGGTTTCGTCCAAGAAACAAGACAGCCTGACAGTTGGAGTCTACGAATCCGCAAAAGTCATGAATGTGTAAGTACACTTCCTAATACTGTGCTTTTCGGTTCTTTCAATTGTTTTTGTTTGGTTTTGGCTTTGTTCACTGTAGCTCTTTCTTTGTACCGGTGTCTAACCAAATGGTATTGCTCCTCTCCAACAGTGATCCTGACAGCGTGGCTTTCTGCGTGCTGGCAACCGATGAGGAGTATGAGTGCGACATCGCGCTCCAGATCCACTTCACGCTCATCCAAGCCTTCTGCTTCGACAACGACATCAACGTCGTGCGGGTGAACGACATCGAGCGCCTCGCCGGTATCGTTGGCACCGACGAGTCGGGGGAACCCAAGGACGCACACTGCATTCTTGTCACGGTAAGCTTGGCGTTGCATTCCTATCCTGCCATAGCCGATCCACAATACGTGTGTGTCTCATTTGCTTGACTGACAACATTATACTAATGGCTCCTTTGTATCCTATTCTTCTCTTTTGCAGAGCTCCAATGTGGACTCGATGAAAGATCCAGCCTTGGACAAGCTCCGGGTGTTCTGCGAGGAGAGGCGCGGCGCGTACGACTGGGTGCCTACCATCACTCTCCCCGAGCGCTGAGCAGGGTCCCTCTTCTCGACACAACTTCTGCAACAGAAGGAGAAAGGAACCTGTACTAGGCTGACTTCCAACCCAACGTTGGGGGTGCGAGAAGCTACCTCTCTGAAGATGGACGAAGGAGGCAACACACCTCACCTGCAGTCAGATTTCTGGGGGAACTCGCTCGCTGTCTCTACCTCTCCGGATAAAGCCGGGATGGCTGGATGAGGTCGTGACAAGACAAAGATGGACTTAAAAGGACGTTGGAAAGTTTCTGGGAAAGTCGATGAGGAGTTGAAGAAGGGGCTTAGAGATGGACTTATATGGTGGATTTACCGTATGTGTGTCTCTGTCTCTGTGACACCGTCCATGCTTTGCACTGGAGGAGGGCGTGAAAGAAGAGGCAACGTGGAACTGGGATGTGATGACATAGTAGGTGGATAACATGATGAATACTGAAGGACAAGAAAAAAAAGATATGAACTGGACTGATGCTGTTTTTAATGGGCCAATGATGGACATAATAACATTTCTGGAAGATTGTGATTGAAGCAACAGCATTAGCTGCCTATATGCACCTCCTGGATACTCTAAAGACTGAAACACCAGAGTCAATGCAATTTGCAATGCAAAAAAAAAAACATAGGAAAAGCTGTTCTACAAGTAGCAAAAAAGTGACGCTGTATTATTATTTGTGCTGATGACATGAATAAATATTTCATACGTTAATAACATAATCACATGTGTCTCGTTGCATATTTGCTGGGTAATGTGATGCTGCAGAGCAATGCATTTGCACTGTGCTTTTGCAGGGGGAGAATGCTGCATGTGTTGGGTGATGTCAGGCTGGGTGAGACATGAGACGGTACTGTAGAGGGCAGATCTTGCAGGAAGGAATGATTGGGCTGCAGGGCAAGAGTGCTTTCAAGGTCTCATGGGGGAACAGTTGCGACATAGGCCTAGTCCTAATGGTTAGACTGTACTGTACTCTCTCGCTCTCTGTCTACTCACAATTTCTCTTATTTCTTTATTTATCCTCACTGGCACCATGCCTCTTTGTTATTGTTTCAACCCACTTTCATTTTTTTCTTTCTTTCTTTCTTTCTTTCTTTCTTTCTTTCTTTCTTTCTTTCTTTCTTTCTTTCTTTCTTTCTTTCTTTCTTTCTTTCTTTCTTTCTTTCTTTCTTTCTTTCTTTCTTTCTTATTCTGTTCCTCACTATTTAGACATGCACTCTGACCTGTTACTCTAGC
This sequence comes from Engraulis encrasicolus, assembly GCF_034702125.1. Classification (NCBI taxonomy): domain Eukaryota; kingdom Metazoa; phylum Chordata; class Actinopteri; order Clupeiformes; family Engraulidae; genus Engraulis; species Engraulis encrasicolus. Next base: position 11,545,538 of record NC_085877.1, on the reverse strand, counting down.
ACCAGCTGCTCTGTGTGTGTGTGTGTGTGTGTGTGTGTGTGTGTGTGTGTGTGTGTGTGTGTGTGTGTGTGTGTGTGTGTGTGTGTGTGTGTGTGTGTGTGTGTGTGTGTGTGTGTGTGTGTGTGTGTGTTTGCATGGTGGGGGGTATCCTTCATGGACAGAGTTAGCTAGGCCCTAACGGCCCTACTGCCACCACTGCTACTGGTGGTGCAACACCAAACACCTTATTGCTCAGTCCAGTGAGGATAACAGCCCCCCCCCACCAACAACCTCAGCCAGTGACAAACCTAGTTGGCACCCATTTGCCTAGTCCTCGTGTTCAGACTGATGTCAATATATCATGCAAACACATCAGTGTATAGCAATAACTGAAAATGTGTACGTTTCCCAAGCATTCATTTTAACACTCAGAGTCAGCATTAACTTTTGAGTCAACTGAAACATGACTTTTGAGTCAACTAACACATGGGTTCCCCACCCCTGCTCTAAGTGATTCCTTAACACTGGACAATTCAATATCGAGCTGGAGCCCATGGCAGAGGCCTTTGGGTGGAGCAGAAACTCACATCAAATGCATCATGCAGACCCACCAGACCGTAGAACAATAACCTGAACGTGGCTATCCAAGTCTTTGTTAGTTTCTGTGGCTGTGTGTGTACAAGATGATGCAGATGGGCAAGCATGCAGAGTGAGGGACCTTTTCAGTAGTGGGGTATACCCACACAGGTGTCCATTCTGCAAAAAAAATGTATGCATGCAAAAACATCAGACTTTATTACAATAACCTCAGTGTGGCTATCCAAGTCTTTGTCTGTGTGGCTGCGTGCAAGTGTGCAAGATTTCTGCAGACAGGCAAAGCAAGGCAAGCATGTGGGGTGAGGGACTGTCGCGAGGGACCTTTTCAGTAGCGGGGTACACCTACACAAGCGCCCATTCTGCAAAAATCAAATGCATCATGCAAAACATCAAGCCGTATAACAATAATAACTTGAACGCGACTATCCAAGCCTTTGTTTGTTTCTGTGGCTGCGTGCAAGTGCATGGAGATGATGCATACTATCAGGCAAGCATGCAGGGTGAGGGATCGTGGTGAGGGACCTTTCCAGTAGTGGGGTATACCCACCACACCACTTTAAAGTGGAGGACGACAGACACGTAAAAGGTCAAACAGTGTTGCGCTAAATGCCATCTCAAGCAGCTCCTGGATAGATTAGAGTGTGAGGCTCTGAGAAGAGGGAAGATGACTAACGTCGCACCTACCCACACACACGCCCACACATGTATACCATACTGTGCCTCCTGCACGCACAAAGAAGCAACAAGCACAGAGAACGAGAGAAGAAGAGAAACTTAGAGAAACAGAGAGAGACAGAGAAACTAAGATTTTTATCAAATACGTGGAAGTTGGGCTAATGGGCAGTACTTGCTGGGCTAAAGGGTTATCACTCAGACTTGCAGACTTATCTACACACACACACACACACACACACACACACACACACACACACACACACACACACACACACACACACACACACACACACACACACACACACACACACACACACACACACACACACACTCTCTCTCTCTCTCTCTCTCTCTCTCTCTCTCTCTCTCTCTCTCTCTCTCTCTCTCTCTCTCACACACACACACACACACACACACACACACACACACACACACACACACACACACACACACACACACACACACACACACACACACACACACACACACACACTCTCTCTCTCTCTCTCTCTCTCTCCCTCTCTCTCTCTCTGACACACATTTACAGACACAGAAACAGACATGCCTGCATGCACACACACACACACAACACACACACACACACACACACACACACACACACACACACACACACACACACACACACACACACACACACACACACACACACACACACACACACACACACACACACACACTGTTTGCATACATACAGTACACGTCTAGATCAAATCAAAGGGTACCCAGCGAGAAGGTCAGGGAGACCCCTGGTGTGTGTGTGTGTGTGTGTGTCATATGTGTTAAGAATCAGAGTCGAGATTTGCAAGAAAGCATGAGAGAGGGGGCAGCAACAGCAGCAATGGCCGTGGCAACAGTGGAATTCCCCCGGGTCATTCTGTCCCCTCCTGCTGCAGCCCAGGGCCGTCACCCACCCACACGACAAGCATTACAGGAATGAAGAACCAACCAAGGGCCTCCCTCTTCTCTTCTCTTCTCTTCTCTTCTCTTCTCTTCTCTTCTCTTCTCTTCTCTTCTCTTCTCTTCTCTTCTCTTCTCTTCTCTTCTCTTCTCTTCTCTTCTCTTCTCTTCTCTTCTCTTCTCTTCTCTTCTCTTCTCTTCATACCTCTCTCTCCTCTGTCTGTCTGTCTTTCTTTCTCTCTCTCTCTCTCTCTGCTTGCCCTTATTCTGCACAGGAATGAAAAGCCAACCAAGGCCCCCTACATAACCCCCCCGCCAACCCCCCCACCCCCTGCCCCCTCCTCCTCTCTCCTTCTCTTTCTGCATAGCACAGGAGACCCTTCTAAACATACTGTATATATAGGCAGGTGCGAAGAGATGGGCAGACATAGCTGGTTTCTCTCTGATCTTAGACATTGTTGTGTCAGAGAGTATTTCTTTCGGTGGAAGGGTAAGGACAAAAATGGCCTTGTCTGTGTATGAACTGTAAAAGCATTATCAGTGCATGGGGGGAGGGTTTTTGTTTAGCACCTGCTATAGATAGCTTACTATTTAGTACTGTATCACTCTGAGGAGGACAAATGCGAAACTCTTACGCAAGTGTCCATATGCAATGCATTTGCATAAATAAACATGGCTATTGTCCATGTGCAATGCATTTGCATAAATAAACTTAGCTATAACTAGGTATTTGTGCATAATACATGTGAAACACAGTTTCGTTGAGTTACTTGGAAGTTATTTTTGCACATTGCTGAATATCTGCATTGAAGGTTTTGCATTTGTTCAATTGCTTTTGCATTGGACAGGCCTACTGCGGTATGACTTTGTTTCTTAACAGAGCTTCTGCTAAGCAGATCACTATAAAAGAGTTCCCCACATACAGTAAATGTGTGTCAGAGAGAATCCGACCATTTACATTTCTATACGTTAGCATATTCAGATATTGTCACAGTGACCTATATATCTAGTGGCGCTTGCTTTTTTTATCCAGCAGCACTGCAGTTTCAATCGACATCTCTTCCTTGAAGTGCATGTAGAGGAGGTGAAAACGGTTGTGTGAACTTGCCACATGTCTATTTAAGACATTGCACATCCGTGTGCTGACAGGTTATGTGTTAAGCCTTTGTGCTTTCTGTTTCCATCAGCTTATGGCGTTGCCTTTACATGAAGCTATAGTTTTCAGGGGAGAAAACACCATACTTGCACATAGGAAGAGTGTATTCAGCAGACCTGCATGCTGCAGACCTTATTGTAACATGCTAGGTGAACACATTACAAGACATCACAGTGCATTTAGCAGAAGCATTTATCTAAAGCGACTTACAAAAAGGGACATACTGTAGATTGTATGTATACAATTATTGTTAATCCTTGGGTCATTGGGTTTATTTGGTAAACTACATGATGTAAATAGCTGTGACAGTTTCCTGGAGGTCTCAGCGGTACACTGGTAATGTGCTTCTCAGGATTCTCAGGACACTTCATTGACGTCTTAGGCCTGCAGCTACAAACAACTGGCATACCCAACTCCCAAGCGCACGGATGGTAGTGACTTCGCATTGTAGTCAAAAACTCAAACATGATGCAACAAACGGCAAAGGACCTTACTCTGATCTTTTTTTCTGATTTGTAAACTTGCGACAATCAAAATGAATGAGCAATGATCAAACAAGCAATGAATGATCATCAGCCCTTCAAATGTATACATTTCATTTAGATCTACACATTTCTGGCCTGCAGTTACTACACCCTCTACCTCTTCTGAAAAGTGGAATTTATGGGCATGCTACAATAAAAAAAAACAATAAGCGAGTGATGACTGATCTGGACCCTTTTTCTCGAAAGCATAGTTGCTAACCAGTTAGCCAATTAGCAACTTAGTAGATTGCCAATGGGAAAATGCATTGCAAACAAGTAAGTTGCTAAGTTATTTAGCAATGACGTTGTCGAGAAACACACTCCAACTGTTCAAAATGCTTTGCATGTTTCAAGCCTGTCACGGCACTGCACCCTCTTTCTCTTCTGAAAAGCGGCCCCAGCTCTAGGAAATGTGAGAGTCATGTGTGGTGAGCCAAACTTCCTCTTTATGCTGTCTGAGAAGGGACTGTGGCTGAACATGTGCGTGTGGTCCAGTTAATGACAGGCTAGAGACAAAACGGTCAGTTGTCCCGGGCCCAGTGAGAGGTGGGGCCCCAGAATTGGGTCCTCATGACACATAATGCACTGTGTGGGGGGGCCCTTTCAGATGGCTTTGTCCCGAGCCCGGTCAAAGCTGTCATGCAGCGACCCTCCATGTGGCCGAGCGAGTGACGGAGCACCAGAGTGGAGTGACAGGATGGGCGAGTGAGAGAGCCGGCGAGAGAGAGGCACAAGGCTGTCAGGCTGCGCCATGTGTGTGAGGTCACGGGGGCCTTTTTCCGGACCATTCTGGGCGATCGGCGGCAGCTGAGGCCGTCATATGATTGGCACACAATTGTCACATGAGAGGACACACGGAGAGGACACGGTCACTGTGATGCAGCTGTTTTCTTGATGGTCACATACATGTCATTGTTTTGTTGGTGGTCAAATAGATATGGAAACACATTCAGCATACCGTACATAAGAACAACACTGTGATACAGCTCTTTTCTTGCAGTTGACACATATGTCAATTTTTGTTGATGGTCAAAATGACATGTAAATATATTCAGCAGGTCCGTAACACTTTTATACAGCTCTTTCATTGCAGATGACATTAAATTTCATGGTTTTGTTGATGGTGAAAAGGATATATAAAGACATTAGGCTAAACATGAAATAAATAGCTAAGTAGACAACTGATTTAAGTAAAAAATAAAAAAAGTTAACAAATTAATAATGTATTTACGCTAAAATAGCAGGCCTCATTGTGGCAGTTGGTGAGATGTGTTTTGTTAAACCAGTTGTAAAATTTTGCAGTAGCTCTTGACAATGTCTACAACTATTTATAGTTTGTGCTTTCACGAGAGTGTTTTAAATGTCACCTCTTGTCATCTGTCAACAGCATGCAGGTGCAGTTAAAAACCAAAGAGCCAACAGACAGAAACGAAAGTGGAAAAAAACATCAGAAGTATGCTGCAGGTGGTGGAAGGCAGCGAGAGCCGAGAGACCCCCTGCCTGTACCCAAGCATGGATTACTGCATGGTCCTACCGGGCCCAGGCCCAGGGGCCCAAGAGCAGAGGGGGCCCTGAAGCCCAAGTCTGTGCACTATAAAAACACTCCTCTGTGCAATAAAAACGTCATCACTGATCTATATATATGTTGTCATATTATGTTAAAATGGCACTTTTCACTATTATGCCGTACAAACACTCTCACCAACAACAAAGGCTCTCTAACATCTTCACTAAACCTCAAAATCTATTGTAACCTCATGATTTCATGGAGGGGGGGGCCCTTTCTTGCTGTCTGGCCCAGGGGCCCATGGAGTCATGATCCATCCCTGTCTGTGCCTCTGCTGCAGTGAGACTTTCAGCCTGACTGAGAGAGACCTGAAAACATGGCTGCAGACATCTGCACACATGGCTGCAGATGATGCAAAAACACCAAACACTATATACTTTCAAACATGCACACAGAGACTGCATGCTTGTTTTCAGCAAATTGGAAATACTTTCTCACCCTTTTTGTTGTTTTGGTCAGAAAAACCTTTTCAACAATTGTTGGTCTACTTGTTGGCCCAGTTGTTTTCAACAATTGTTGGTCTACATTTTGGATTTTTTTTTTACATGCAATGCATTTCCAAGGATTTCAGGCTCCAGCTACCAGAATCATGCAATCCAGACTAATATTTTCATGCATTTGTCTTGCTCACCAGGAGTTTACATGGCAATTATATTGAGATGCATTCAGATGATCCTAACCCATTAAGACACAGCGTTATACATTTGCTGTTACCAGAAGGACAATGACCAAGTCATAGTGCATTACTAAAGGTCCTGTGTTATGTCCTAGTAGTGTAGTACTATGGTAGTTCACTTTTCAATGACTGTTACAGCGTGCCACAGGAGGTATGGCGTGCATTGTGGGGCTACAAGATATAGTGGATGCCCCCCCCCCTCCAGGCTGGGCTGCAGTTGGCTTTCTTTGTTTATGCACTCTGAAGAGTGCTGTCCTTCGCTTCCTTCTTCCTCCCATTACCCTGCGGAGAGATATGGCGGATGCCCACCCCCCTCCAGGCTGTGCTGCAGTTGGCTTCCATTGCCCTTCCCAATGCATCCCATGATCAGGCTCTATCTAGGGAGAGTATCGGGTCAGCTGGAACAGCGTGTACCCTCTGTCACCTGGGGGGAGATTAATGACGCGACCTCGCGGGCCCCCGTGCTCTGCCTGGCCCACTGCCCTGACTCTTGCTCCACTAGCGGGCAGGCAGAGCTGGGGCTGGGGCTGGGCTGGGGCTGGATCTGGGGGTGAAAAATTGGGGCCAGGCATTTTCAGCCAAGGCTGGTCCAACACGCATTGCGGGAGAGACAATGAAGGCTATGACAACATTTTAGTCATGCAGCCCCTTGCCCCACCAGCAGAATGCTGTAATAAGTCATTGAAAAGTTAACTACCATTGTGCTTCGTACACTCCTATGGCACAACACATGGCCTATACTGAACTACGACTTGGTCATTGCCATTCTGGTAACAGCAAATTCACCAAAAGCACAGTGTCTAATATGCTATTTTGACCACAACAGCCAAAATGCATTGTTTAAATCTGACTATCTCAGAGAGTGGCTCGAGCACTGATACCATTGAGAGGAGGGCTAGGCCAAAAATCATACCCAGTGCTCCGGGCAAATGCCCATTATTGCCCTATGGCCAGTCCAGGCCTGGCGGCAGGGTTGGGGGTGTGTGGGGACTGGAAGGGGTGGAGGGCTGCCTGGTGGCCAGTGGTGGTGGTGGTGGGCTCCCACTATTGAGCTGTATCTCCATGTGCGGCAGGGTTGGGGTGGAGGGATGACGGCGGCCCGCTGTGTGGGGCCCACTGCCATGACTCTTGCTCCAGTATCGGCAGGGCTCGAGTGCAGGGTTGGAGGGAGGGTTGGTGTGTATGCTGGAGTGGGTGGGTGGGTGGGTGAGTGTGGTTTTTTTGGCTGGTTGGTGGTGGGTGGTCTGGTCTTACTGTATGTGCTGTCTGTTCTGTACTCCATTGCATATGCCCAAAATAGCCTGAGGTTGTGTAAAAAGTTGTTGCTACCAATTTGCATGAACCATGTTCAGTTAGGGTTCCAACCTCAGTTTGACTAAAAATCTGGATACACTGTAGAGACAACCTAATCGACCCAGTCCCTTGTGCGCCCTTCATTCAGTGACCCGGGAATATATATATATAAAGGGGTGAGGGGCTGTGGAGGTGGTAGCTGGGTGGGCTTCCTCTGTTGTGCAGCTCCATGGCATGTGCCACTATGATGCCCAAGCTTGTCTAAACGTTGTGAAGACTTTGTATGGAGCCTGTCTTCAGAAGACCCTATGAACACAACACATTCACAAAGGGTTTATGATGCATTCATTAAGCACAGTGATGACTGACACAAGCATGCATATATAGCTGTTTATAAAATACTAATGACAATCACTATAAAATCATGGTAGAAGCATGTATCATAAACCTTGTCATAGAGAGGCAATGGGGAAAAAAATCCCTTGCCAGGCCTATCAGTTTGTTGTCTGACTATGCAAATCCAACAAGTCAATTGTTGATGTTGGATGACATGCTGTGCTTTGACTCTGTAATAATTCCCAGAATACCAGGTCTGTGTTGAACACTGTTGCATTGTTGGCAGGCCCGAGGGCTGTGTGAACGGGGACAGGGACTGGCTGAATGAATTCTTACAAACGTCATGATAGACTTGTTTTGCAGTCCACAGAGTTCTATCATACCAGAGTGTGAAAATGAGAGAGAGAGAGAGAGAGAGAGAGAGAGAGAGAGAGAGAGAGAGAGAGAGAGAGAGAGAGAGAGAGAGAGAGAGAGAGAGAGAGAGAGAGAGAGAGAGAGAAAGAGATAGAGAAATAAAGAGAGAGAGAGAGAGAGAGAAAGAGAGAGAGAGTGCCGTGCTCTATCAGGGCTGTCCCCTTTACGTAACCCGTAATGAGATAAGTGAGAGGTGAGTGAATGCTCCCAGAATAGCGCGGTTAGCGAGGTTAGGCGGGCGGGAAGCAATGCTGAACATTCACACTACCCTCCTGTCCAGTCCAGTCCAGCACGTTGGTGGCCGGGTCTGTAGGAGCATGAGCACCACCAGAGGCACATCTTGTCACCAGTCTATGTAGTCTGTGCAGGCAGCTGCCTGGGGCCCCCAAGCCCCTAGATGGTGAATGACAACTCACACTTTGCTACAGTAGTGGCAAATTTCTTGGAAAACTTTCTTGGAAAACTTTCTTGGAAATTTCACTTGGGGCCACAGCTGACCCTAGAGTCACCTCTGAGCACAATACCTGTACAGTACACTGGCCGTGGGATGGCAAGAGGGGGGACCGACAGACAGACTGGGACGCCGACAGCTTGGGTTGGGCCCAGGACGAAGTCCTTGCAAAGGCCCTCCCAAATGCAATACATACAATGTAATGAGGAGCAGATTCTGGGCCCCCCTTCTCTCCCCTCCATGGGCCCTGGGCAACTTACCTCTTTGAAGCACAGCGCCAACCCCACCCAACCACCCACACCACCCTTGTGGGCTTCCCTGCCAACAGATATTAAGGTCTGCTTATCAGAGGAATGTTATCAGTGGCCCATTTTAGACTGTGTGTAGTAGGCTGTGGCCTGCTAGGAGTGTGTTTAGAAATAGCATTAACGTAGCGGAAAACACATGGTTATCTCATCAGCGTCTCAGCCACCAGGTCGTAGCCTATGTGCACAGACTGTGGCATGGAAGTCATGCCAACATTTTTTTGGCCGACGTATCAAAAAATGGCAACAATGTGAAAACCGTGTTGTGAATGTCAAGATCATTTTGGACCTGGCCTCATGACTCTAGGTGGCAAAACGTTATATTGTTGGGTTTTTAGAATTTATAGAACAGTGGAAGTGAGCTAGGAAATGAGTTGGAAGGAGAGATGAGGTAGGATTGGGACATGACCCAGGCAAATTCAAACATGTCTTCCCATAGTCAGCTGCCAGTATAACATATGGGTGCATTAGCACAGTAACACACACACACACACACACACACACACACACACACACACACACACACACACACACACACACACACACACACACACACACACACACACACACACACACACACACACACACACACACACACACACACACACACACACGCACACACACACTTGCAAATTTCAAATTATGGCATGAAATGCATGCACACCAAAAATGGCAACAACGTGAAAATCACGTAGAAAAATGCAAACATTTTGTGCCCTCATATATCAGTTCAGGTGCAAAAACTTTGGCAGCTTTGCCAAGGCCAAAAATCATGCAACGCATACCAAAAATACCAATTGTTTTTTGCATTGCTGCATGACTTCAGGTGCAAACGCTTTGGTCGTCTTTTTTTGTCAAGCCTAGTGTTAATCATTCTCAGGCCATATCATGGCAACTTTTTATAAATACTGTAGACATACAGTATCAATATACCAGCATCAACATTTTGGTCATTGTGCTGCATGGCGTCAGGAGGGTGCCAAGATTTAAGCCAGGCTTACACTGTGCAACTTTGCCTCGATTTTGCCACGATTTGTCACTCCCACAACTTTTTGAGAATCGGGCTGATTTCTTGCTCAATCGGAGGTCAATCATGAGTCTCACATCACTTAGTGTACGTGGGGTAACGACAAGCGATTTCACCTCACAATCGTGGAAGCGTATCGGTCACAAGGAAATCAAAACGGTTTGAAATCCTGGTCACCCCTCGTGAGTAAATCACACAGTTGAAGCAGTGCTACCCGATTGACACTACACATGCACAAATTGACAGGGCAGTGTGATTCGCTCTTGAGCACCTCGTCATCTCCATATCAGGTGCGCGTTTCCCTTCCCCGTTTTTGTCATCTGCAGTTCCGGAAAACAAGCCTGTCTTGTCGCACAGTGTTGGCATTCTGCTTGCATCCGACTCTCAGCTCTTAAAGTGTGAGGACGTGAGTCGTGAGATGTGAACTTTTAAATTGTGAAATTCCCTCATGCAGTATGAGCAGGAGCTTAATACCCACGATTGAAAATATCGCACAGTGTATGCTCGGCTTTACTCTCTGCAAAGACTCACTCTTGCCAAGGCAAGCCTTCACCAACATTCTCATGCCCATTTGTGAAATAGATCTGCGGTGTGTCCCCCCCATCTGTGGCCCATCTCTTGCGGGGAGGGAGAGAGGTGACGAATGTAACGCTTCGTCTTTTTTTAGCTCTTGTCGAGGGGAACGGCGGGGTGGACTATTTTTGGCCCAGCCGGACGTTTGGTTAGACAGGTCGCTCTGACACTCTGCAAACACTTTCACCAGTGTCCTGATGATATGACGCACCAGTCAGGCTGAGCTCCAAACCGTTCCTGGGTCAGGTGTTATTTCGATGAAGCAACACATATCAAAAGGACACCGGAAACATTTTTATGCCTTTATTATGCCAGGACAGTAGTAGAGATACAGGAAATTAGTGGGGAGAGAGAGACAGAGAGGGTTCGGCAAATGACCTCGAGCCGGAATGGATCCCGGGTCACTGGTGCAGCGGTCTAGTGCCCAGCCGAAGGAGCCACGGCTGGGCCAAAACACCGGCAACCTGCGCTACAAACCCCTTCTGGGTCAAAGGTCAGGACTGAGGCCATGCTAACGGTAGCTCATTTCAACGAAGCAACAGCAACACGTATCGACAGAACACCAGCAGGGCACAAACACACAGACAACACACCACACACCGTGCCCATGTTTGTCCCACGACAATAAGGTGACATCACTGGGGGGAGTCATTGGAAGGAGTGGAGGCAGGGGGTGAGGTGGTGAGGGGGAGAAAGGAGCCGTTCAAGAGCATGAGTGAGAGAGGCACGCCGGACGGACATCACAAGACCCACGCGATACGATAGATAGGTCCGGCATGCGCCCGCCGCATTCTGCAGATGCCTTGGCAGCTCCGTGGCCGGTTAGTTCGTTGGCTGGCGCAGCATTCTTCTCACAGTCCATCGTCGTGGTCGCGGCCTAATACGGAATGGGGCTTGAATGGGGCGATGCCTAGCAACGCCATCCAGCAGCAATGCCTGGCATCCCAGAGCTCGCCCAAACAGTTCCTCCCTGGGAGAAGGGGAAAGAAGGCGGGGTGTGGAATTCAGCACAGACAAGGAGCTATGTAGGGGTAGGGGCAGTAGTTATGGGTGGTGTTTGGTGAATGCCCAACAAAGGCATAATTTTGCAGGTATCTATTCTAATGTAAGTCCATGATGGGCATGTGTTTTGTCTAGTGTCTTCATAACTGATTAGATCGTGTCTAGTTCTGCAAAAAATAAAATGAAGAATGTCAGTTATTCATGCAGACCCTCAGTGATGATTTACCAGTTTTCAAAGTGAATGCCTAACAAAGATTTAAGCTTGGGAACATTCCTTCCACATACTTTAGGGTGGTAAATTATGTATTGTGTATTCTCTTTAATATCTTGTCTAGTGCCCTTTGAAAAAAAAAAAGTATGAAAGAGATTTGGCAATCATCATGCACTTGTCTAGTGCCCTTTGAATAAAAAAGTCATCATGCATTTGAAGATATTAATCAACCCTTTGTTGAGGTGAAGCAAATGCTGCAAAAAAAAACCCTCTAATACACAGTTATTGTGGATTTATAAATCTTTTTTTTAATATTTTTACAAAATTAGAAAACTGATTTTCCTGTCTATTTGACATCTAGGGTCTAATGACAACTAGTTCATATGGGCACAAGTAAGTTTATCAATGTGCATTCACATGCGTATACATACAGAGACGTGCTATCCTTTTGTTCAGAACGAGAAGCTATCTTGCACAGCAGCAGATAGCACCAGTCAAGAGACGTCAATACAAAGCCTTTGTCTGTGCATGCCCTGTCAGTTCCACTCCACACTGTTCCCATTCTAACTAGAAGTCCTGCACGTTCTCTACATGCTCTCAGCCAGCAACCACAATGGACGGCAATCTTTTGTGAGTGTGTGCGTGTGTGTGCGCGTGTGTGTGTGTTGCATGTATGCAATCTGTGGTCCTCGCTGTTCATTGTACAAAAACACAGTGACACACTGACAGCACGAGCCCTACCACTGTACTGGGTCATCTATGCACACATGCAATTTCATTCAAATGAACAGACTAGCTGACCGACTTCTCTGTATTTTTAAAATCCATTCATGCAGATCCACCAAAATGGTAATGACCAAGTTTTAGTTTCTATGTCTCCAGGTTGTCATATTAATATTATTTTTTAAATTCAGCAAACAGTGAACTGGATCGCCGGCGAGCCCATCTGCACAAAAATGGGTCTAACAGAGCACCAGAATTGCGTCCAAACGAACAGACCGATTGACCGAGTTCTCCTCACATATTTTTTTTCTTCTTCCTGCACACACGGCTGTGTGCGCTCCGAGAATAGAAAAATTCACAGGCACATCATGCATTATTTAGCACTGAGAGCCTTAATGACCTTGATAGCGGCGGGTTTATTGTGACAAAGGATATGCAAATATGTATGCAGAGGGAGTGGAATGCACAGTGCAAAAAATGCAGTGTTCATTCATCACTTAGAGAGTTGATTGAACATCTTCTAGATTGTTTTTGGTCCCAGAGTACACTCTATGAATTGAATTAACACTGGAATTTTTGTACCATGTGGATCACTAGGGCAACCAGTTATTCTTCCCCCTCATGTGCATAAAGAGAAATCGGTAATAGTAAAAGCCTATTGGCTCGTGCATTTGGAGAGTAATAGTGAAATAAAGCTTATTGGCTCCTGGTGGTGGTGGATGTTGAAAGAAGCAGCCCCAACAGTTTAGTGGAGTAGGTATAGGGGGCAAAGTCAGGGGAGCTGATGCAATTTACTCCGCCAAAGTGTACAGTGTGTCTATATTTCACCGAGATCACATCATATCTCTGCCCTGGAAAAACATAGTGGGGTCCCTAGCAACAAGGAATCTACCCCTGTGTTGCTTACCACGCGTCTCTCTCTCTCTCTCTCTCTCTCTCTCTCTCTCTCTCTCTCTCTCTCTCTCTCTCTCATACAAACAATACACGAGAGAGAGAGAGAGAGAGAGAGAGAGAGAGAGAGAGAGAGAGAGAGAGAGAGAGAGAGGGTGTGACGGAATGTGTTTTCTACTGTCCTCCCTTCTACTACACGCTGACACAATACCCCTCACCTCACACACACACACACACACACACACACACACACACACACACACACACACACACACACACACACACACACACACACACACACACACACACACACACACACACACACACACACACACACACACACACACACACACACACACTCCTCAAACCACACCCCATCGCACCCCCCAACCTATGACAGGAAATCAAAACAGACCCCGGTGTTGTCAACCAACAGCTCCGGCTTCGCACATTGCTGGAAAACAAAAGTAAGCTCTTTTTGTTTTGGTATAGCGATGCTCTCTCGCTCTCGCTCTCTCTCTCTCCTCTATAATCTGTATGGATGAGCCGGGTAGGAAGGGGGAGGGGCCGCCCTCCGTGAATGAATGACAGGCCGGGGCTCGGCCAATCAGAAGCCGGGACCCCCTTCCACGAGATCAAACAAGGGCTTGTTGCTGGTGGTAACAGGATTGCCATTGGCTCACGGGGTGCCAAGCAGCTTCTGGCCACCAGTGCTGTATCCTGGAGAGAGGGTATTTTGAACACAGTTGTAATCGTGTGTTTATGTGAAACGTGGGGGGGTGAAGAGGGCGGAGAGATAAGGGAGAGATAGAAAAAAATACCCTAATGTACTTGATTAACCTTGTTTTTCCATATTGCTGCCACAAAGAGGCTTGCCCTTGAGTGAGCTGCTTCTCTGGAAAAATAAATAGATGTGAGAAAAATATTGTGCCGTGACCACGAGTGACACATTAACCTCATTTAATACACAGAGGTTTCCTGAGGGCTGCGTATGCTACACTCTTATCCCTGTAGGAAGGGGCGGAGGGAGTGTCATAGCAACAGTAGTGAGGCAGTACACAGAAATGTTTTTTTTTTTTTTTTTTTAAACAGCTAAGGAG
>NC_085877.1:11516120-11518620 GCF_034702125.1 Engraulis encrasicolus | reverse complement strand
AAACAAAAACACTCCCCACAACACACACACATTCAATTTTGGTCAAGTGCTGGAACTGCCCTACAAAGACAAAATGACAGAAACTAAACAGTAAAAATGCTGTGCTTATTCAACATTTAGAGAGTCAATTTAACATCTTCTAGATTGTATTTGGTTCCAGAATACTCTTGTTGTGCTAACACTTGTTATTGTGTACGTGCCAATAGTAATAGGAACACACAGAAAGTGTTGCAAAGTCATTTGCCAATCAATCTACAGTATGTTTCATACATTTCAGAAAATATTGGGTTACTAAAGAGATACTAAAACCCCCAACACTAAGAGGATAAAGATATCCCCAGCGCTCCCACACTTCACAATCTGGTGTGTCACAGGAAAGGAGTGCAGATGAAGAAGAACGTCACCGGAGCATCTTTACTTCAGGTGTGGATAGTTTACTGTTTTGTTGGGTGCCAAGTGCCAAGACTAGACATTTTGACGTGTTCATCTTCATATTGAATCTGAAGAAAAGAGATGTTGAAAAGAGATACTAAAACCTCCAACATTTTCTACGTTTACATGACGTTTTTAATTTCAAATTAATAATTCAGAATGAGATAGTTCCGTCGAGTTTACTTTGATCTTTCATTTAATTCCAAATTGTGACGTGTTTACGTGATGTTTTCAAAAGCGATATTAAGCTTTATTCAGAGTTAAAGTGAGTTAATTCTGAATTAAGTGTCTCATATAAACGTAACCATTGAGTCAGAGAGCCTGTGGCAAACAGAGGTGTAACAATTGGGCTGACAGAGTAAAAGAGTCTGTGTTCTCAACACAGATGATTTCACTAATTAGCTAATCAGGGGTGCGTTCCCGCAATGTTAGCTTTGAACTACAGACGTACTTTGTAGTTATCTACTTACTTCAAGGCGAAATCCGTGCATTTCTCGAAACCTTACTATTCCCACAGTAAGCCAAAAGTAGTGCGGCTGCTTTCCTGAGTCCACACCGCTACTTACTTTCTTGGCATTGCAGTGCGTGACCAAAGAAGCAACAAGAGATATGCATGATTGCTGAGTCATGATTCAGCTGTTTCCTCCTAAATTCAGTGCGTGAAGTAGAAAGCAATAATGTACAACCACCACCAGCACATTTGATTGGATGTCACGACACCGTGACTCCGCTGTTTCCTCCACAACACACCTTGTAATTTCTTTGTGAAAAAACACGGCCGTGGCATTACAATCTGACACCATCCGCACCAATAATGCAGTATTATCTGCATGCCGATTGGATTTCGTTTCATTCCGAGGTGTAATTTGTAAAATATTTGGACAATAAAGTTGTGGTTACTCCCAGAAAATCGTCTGTTAAAGTGTCATATCCCTGAAAAATTTTCGCGCAGATTTCATTCCATAGCCTAGTGGTATTCACGCTTGCATCCCAATGGGAAAACAGAAGCCACACCGGTTCGAATCCACATGGTTACAGTGCCACAATTTTGGAAATATCTGGCAGAAATAGATAATTTATGTTGTGCATTACCAACACACACGTGCAGCCAAGTGAAAGTGTTTTACACTGTAGGGTCCAAAACACGATTTCACGAGTTGTTGTCAACATGCTGCACACTGGTTTCGAACCCGCGTGGCTCGCGTCTTCCCATTGATAGGCAAGCGTAAATACCCCTAGGCTATGAAATGAAATTCGCGCCAAAATTTTTTAAGTCCTTGACACGTAATCCAGCGCATTTCCGGGAGAAACCAATACTTTCTTATCTAAATATTTCACAAATTACACATCGAAATGAGACGCAATTCAATCGGCATACAGCTAAAAGTATATTATTAGTGTGGGATTCATCAGATTCCAAGGATATGACGGTTTTTTTTCACGAACAAATGACATGACGTGAATTTGTGTTCTGAACACTCTCACAGCTGTATCATCACTTTGTGTGCATGTCGATTGATTTTCATCGCTTTTGCACCACAGGATTAAAAGATATTGACACATTTGTGGTCAAATATGTACTACAAGTTTAGCTAATGGGTGGAGTCACGCTCTGAAGTAGACTAGCGCTGTGTGTTACTTGGGGTGGCTGAGGTGATGTCTGGACTCAATGGATCTACTCCAGCTGTACTTCAACTTCACTGTCCAGATACGGATAGGAGGCACCTCACTTTCAAAGTCACCACTACTTCAGAGTGCACATTACTCCAAGCAGTAGTTACTTTGTGTGCTAACGTTCGAGACACAAGAGTTAGCAACTTTTATAGTATTTACTATGCAACATTGCTAACAAACTAGCTACTTCGCACTTTGAGAATCGCACCCCAGCCTTGCACTTACTAAGGGATGCAGTAGTTTGAATCAGCTGGTACATTGAATTGGTTGGAACACAAATGTGGCAGCCTGGTGTTTACTTTCTCATTTAGTAAACATGGCTTCTGGATCATCAACATTTTCAACATACTCTATTGGTATTGGTTCTTTTTTTAAACTTATTTTTGTATTATTT
>NC_085877.1:11506120-11508620 GCF_034702125.1 Engraulis encrasicolus | reverse complement strand
AGTAAGGGCCTCCGCACTGCAGAGCACTTTCGCTTCCCGATTCCACACGAACATAGCATGGATAGTCAATGGGCGGCTCCGACAAAATAGAATTCGCCTCTAATTGCTTGCCGACATCTGCGAATGTTCGTGGACATCGGCGCCGGTTTTCGGGGTTGTATTGACAACAATGGAATCGAACTTTGGCGGAGCAGTGCTCAGCAATTTGTCGGAGCCGATGTGTGGAGGCCCTAAGTTGTTTTAAGTTGCAACATGGCCTATGTACGAGTCACATGGGGTGGGGTAGCATGGCCTTTGCATCTGTAAGCTTCTGCTCATCTGCTCTGTCTTTTCCACAATGAGTAAGAGTATACCTGTATGGTAAGAACAAGCATTTGTGGGTGGGGACTATGGGCATCTTTTCCGACCCCCAACTGTTTCACATGAAACATGACATAGAAATTAAGTTTGCAATACAATTTAGTTATATTTTCAGTGAACCTAGTGAAGATGCGGTCTGTTGTAAAGGTGGCCACCTTCAATATATGTAGGCCTAAAGTGCAGGGGGAAATCCTGGTTTGTGTTCATAGTACGGCCAGTGGAGGACTTTGTAAAATTTGAAGTGGCCCCTCAAATGAAAAATGCTAACCAATCCTGAAGATGACGAAAGCGGACCCAGAATTCACCATAGACATAGGCCTACAGTATTATACACAGGTCTATGGTGCAAGGACATATGGTATGATGGACGAAGCATGAAATAGGATATAATAAAAAATTAAATAAAAAATACAGAAAACAACACAATTATCTTGTGCTGGTAGCAAACTCATACGTATTCATAGAAGCTACACAGAGTTCTGTTTGGTTATTACACATGTTAATAGCAGAGGGAAGACCAATATTGAATTCTATATCAAGGCCCAACATTTCTTGCCGGGCTCCAGCAAACAAGCGAAAAAAAAAATGGCTGGCCCAAGATCATCGAGAATTGCTGCAATTTGGTATGATGATTTCAATTCTGTATAGCAGGGGTCCCCAAACTTTTTCTCTGGGGGCCACATTACCATTCCTGACTGTGATGAGGGGCCGGGATCAATCATGTGGGCTGTATAGCCATTATTACTAGCACAAAATATTTCATTATTACAAGTGATTTGCAAAAGAATTAAGTACTTCACATGTTTTTCAATACAGTGTATAGGCTATTATACAGAGAAATTTCACAGTGAAACGCACTTAAGCCTACTCCCTCCTCGTGATGTTTGGTGCTTTTGACCATGACAGTAGTCCTCAAGGGCTTTTTTACAGCATTGTAGTTTTCCGCACAAACAACGTATGTTTTTCAAAAACACATCAGACACAGTCACACACACGGACGCACGCACGCACACACGCATGCACGCACGCACGCACGCACACACACACACACACACACACACACACACACACACACACACACACACAAAGCTAGGGGGCTATAGCTCATCTAACTGCAAACACCAACGTGAAGAGAGGATAATACAGTGAAAAAATGGCTTTAATGAATCAACACTAGCTTTTCTCTTTTCTCATTTTACACAGCTCTTCCAAGAATATATATAAAGCTTTCTCCTCCCTAATCTGCAATGCTGTGGGCTTCACAATACGCCCATCAAGCTGTAAAGATTATAGGTCAGCTTGAGTGACGGCATCAGGGCCTCTGACAGCTTTGGCTGGGCCCAGGACAAAGTCATCAGAAAGGCCCCCACACCCAATACTTACAATGTAATGAGGACCCAATTCTGGGGCCCCTCCTCTCTCCCTGGGCCCGTGACAAGCGACCTGTTTGTCCGGCCCCTGTCGGCTTCCCTGGACGGCATTATCCTGACTTGAGATGCCGCCATGACAGGATTCATATGCGAAAAGCATCTGCCTTTAAGAGCCATTAAAAAACAATAAACACATTTATTTTCTCTTGAACCTTTTTGGCCCTTAAAGATAATCTGATTTTCACTACTCTCAGCCTCTTTGTGTGGAGAAAGCACACGCTCATATTCATCAACACACTCACACACACGCATGCACGCATGCACACACACATACACGCACACGCACATAATGGCTTTTATTTTTCTTCTTCTTTGGTCTGTTGAAGTTAAAGCATGGCTGGCCGCCCCTAAAGGGCCTGTGGGGCAGCTGTGTGATGATGATGATGATGATGATTATCAGCTCGGGCTGCTGCGTTAGCGTTAGCGTTACAACGAGTCGTCATCTGTTACTGACAACAAGCCAATGTGGTCGTCAGGTAATTGCCGATGTGGGCTTGTTGTTTTAGAGATAGCAAGGTAGGAGAGAGAGGCAGGGGGGGGGGCAGAGACTGAGACAGAGACAGAGAGAGGCAGAAGGGTGGAGAAGGAAGGGCAGAGAAAGAGAGAGAGAGATAGAGAGAAAGACACATTCAGAGAGAGAGGGAGAGAGAGAGAGAGAGAGAGAGAGAGAGAGAGAGAGAGAGAGAGAGAGAGAGAGAGAGAGAGAGAGA
>NC_085877.1:11493620-11496120 GCF_034702125.1 Engraulis encrasicolus | reverse complement strand
CTCAAAGTGTCACTCTGTAACTTTACATCAGAAAAAGGTCAGAGTAATCCACCATTTATTTAGTGAACAGCCTTACCCTCAGCCAAGACGATGTGCGTCAGACCGTAACAACAGACTCTTCCCCCATACAGTATAAAGCGGAACAATGTCATTTGTATTTCAATCAAACTGAGTTCAGTTCTGAATTATGCGAAAACCATATCATGATTCCATAGAACCCAATGATAACAACACCCCCACCCCCACATCAACCTCACTCTACATTACGCCAGCTCAATTGATAACACCCATTGGACTGCACATAGTTATTGATAACGCCTCCATCAGTGCACTGTACCTGCAGGACACCACACATCGCACAGGTGTGAATAACGAATAACTCACCCTCAATTTGCACGGCACGACACAATCTTTCGTGATAACGTAATGTCTGCCAGCTAGGCCAAGACGGCGTGCAACCGACTGGAACAACTGACTCCTGCCCCCCATGTAAACCATACAACCATAACAACAACACCCATAGGTTCACAGAATAACACCACCTCAGACATAGGTATGCATAACCTTCAATTTACATGGTGCAATCCAAACTCTTACAATGCAGGGAATAAATTGCACTAAGTGCACTAACTTTTTTTTCTTTTTATTTATCCATTGCAGGGTTGGACAGATGTTTCGGCTACAAGAGCCTTCATCTGTAAACGGAGTGCCATCTACTCCCTGTTTGTCTGACTACTTCAGAGACGCACCGACAGTAAGGGAGAGCGATGTGTGTGGAAAAGAAAAAATCAAAGTCTTGCCATCTTGACATTACATTGCCCCAGGTCTTACAATGGTGATAATGCAATGTAATGTGTGCCATGCAGGCAGCCTATCAGAGCTAAGACGCCGTGCAGCAGACTGTAACAGCCGTCCCCCAACCCCCCCCCCCCCCCCCCATCCTGCTGCTCCCTCATGTGCCCCCATCAGGGCTGGTCTGGGACTACAAACCGGCCCGGGCATTTTTTTGGCATAGACTAGTGTTTCTCAACGGGGGCGGTACAGCTCCCCCAGGGGGCATTGGGAAGCCCAGGGGCGTTGAGAAGGATACAAGTGACTGGGGGCGGTGCTTAGTTAGCCTACCATTGGGGGGCATTACTGTAGTCTATTTTATTTTTAAATACTAAGGGGGCGTTGGCAGGCTTGTACGATCAGGTCAAGGGGGTGATTGTTCAAAAAAGGTTGAGAACCACTGGCATCATAGACCATCCCCTCACCCCCACCCCCATACTCAAATTATGATGGGTCCACTGTATATGTAAGGATGCACTTATTATATGGGCCCACTCTAGATTGTGGGCTGGTCTCTAAGGGAACATTTGAAACAAATAAACCAAAAAAAAAAAAACATCGCCCCCTGAGGACTGTCGGCCCCCCAGGAAAATGCCCTGCATGCCAGTATGACTAGTCCAGCCCTGGCACCCGTAATCACAAAGAGCCATCAGGAGAGAGCTAGGCCATTACTCAGCCTCCCGGGCCGTGTACAGTCATGCCAGTCCTCCGCTCGCCATGACTAAGAGGAAGAGAGAGAAAACATGATTAAACATTCAGCAGTCATTGCCTTTAACAGTTACATGCCAGCCATCTGCAGACAACAGGCAGACAGGCAGAGAGATGTTTCAACAAGGCCCATTGTGTGGCGGGTTTTATAAAGCTGCATGATAAGACCGCAAAATCAGTCTGCAATCTCCTTTCTCCTTAAACACACCCCAGCGCTTCCATATACACTATATCTTTTTTGCCACAAAAGATCGTCTGTGTATCGCACACAATGCAACACTTGTGTGAGCGGCCAGTCAAGGTATGTTTTATGAGATGGAAGTCCCTGATCTGCTTGACAGTTTACACAGCTCACTTGTATACCACACACAGAGGACATACTTGTTCTTCTTCACGCAAAAAAGCGAGACACCTTGTATGTAGGTTTACCCACGATCACTAAAACAACTGCCGCCACTTCTCTAAATAGATAAGCAGTGATCACTTGTGATTGCAGACTGACTGGGGATGGTTCATCATTGAAACAGTGAGCTTGAAACATGACGGCTTTGTAAGGGAGTTTCCGTCTGCAAAAGTGGATGACAAGCAAGACATTGATCTGATTGTCATCTCAGCTAGTGGGCACATTGGGCAGGCTACGTAATGCCACCATGCAGCACTGCTGGCTGACTGTGGCATCCTGATAAGCTCATCCCTTGAAGGTTAGCCTATGTGAATCACTCTGGGGGGTGGGGGGGGGTGGTTGGTTGCTTATTTCTCGCTGTATACAAACAGCCACTGGATGGGAGCAACAGAGAAAAGGAGACAGGAAGAGGGGGCGAATGAGTTGAAGGAAAAAAAGCGAGGGAGAGACACAGAGAGAGAGAGAGAGAGAGAGAGAGAGAGAGAGAGAGAGAAAGCGATAGAGAGAGAGAGAGAGAGAGAGAGAGAGAGAGAGAGAGAGAGAGAGAGAGAGAGAGAG
>NC_085877.1:11483620-11488620 GCF_034702125.1 Engraulis encrasicolus | reverse complement strand
ACATCTGCAACAAAAGAAGAACATCTGAACAATCATTTCCAATAATAAAATGCAAAAGTAAAAAAATGTCATTCAAGTCATTTTGCAACGAAACGCTTCATATGTAGGCTATATTGTTCCAAATAAACATGATAACAATGTTGTGCTAGTTTTGAAGCGTTATGCCACAAAAGGTCCAGTGAGGACAAACCATGGAACAAAACCATGGAAGCTGAAATCAGGGGTGTCACAGGGGTTGTAAAGTATGACTGCCTCACCAGGGCCCCATGTATATAGGGGGCCCTCACACATTCTGAGTTCTGTAGATATTAGGCTGTGGGGGTGATTGTACGTGGAGCTGTTTGTACATAGGGCCCACACTTTGCTGCTACGCCCCTGGCTGCTGAAATCCTGGAGCTTTGCTTTGACAGTTGGGGCTGTGGAGGCTCAGATGGGTTTGCTTTGACAGTGCAGTGGGGAGAACACGTCCTGTTCTGGAGCACAGGCAGCCAGAGGCAACCGCAGGTCCAGAAGGGACAGACCCCCGCTTGTGTTTCGGACCATGTAGTGCCCCAAAAAACACAAGCACGCACGCTCGCACACACACACGCACATGCACACGCACATGCACACGCACACACACACACACACAGTAAAGCATATGAATAAACACAAACACGCATGCAAGCATGCACATGCATGCATGCACGCACGCACGCACGCAAGCGCGCGTGCACGCATACACACACACACATACACGCACACACACACACACACCCTCCTTGCACAGCCAAGAAACCCCTCAGCCCACTTACCCGTTAAAAAAAAGAAGAAAAAAAAATCGGCATCTGCATCTCTTTCTTGTCTTTTGTTTTCCTTTTTTTGCTTTCTGGCCTCAGGGCTCTGTTGACGTAAAAAGAAAGACAGTGAGAGTACACAGTATGTATGTGTGTGTTTGTGTCGGAGAGAGAGAGAGAGAGAAAGAGAGAGAGAGAGAGAGAGTGACTGAGTGACTGAGAGAGACTGAGAGGGAGGGAGAGATATGAAACAGGCTTGTGTTTATGGGTTTGTGAGGGGGCCTGGGCATTTTGAATGAATTTTATGCCACTGACTGGCGACTGACTGCTCGCCTTGACTCGCCTCGCTTGACTCGTCTGACTCTTGTGACGGGGGAGATGCCGTAAATGATTTCAGGGGGTGGATGGGGACCTTGGGGGGACCCTGGTGGGACCTCGGCCCGGCTGAATGGAAGTGTGGAACCCATGCGTAGTAAAAAGGGCAGCCGTGTCGCCGGTAGTGGTAGTGGGATGGGGCCCTAATCCACACACACATATCACACCCATACAATGTTGGACACACACACACTGACACACACACATATATAGACAGACACAGATGGACACAGACACAGATACACACAGACACAGATACGCATAAGCGCGAGAACACACATACACACACACACACACACACACACACACACACACACACACACACACACACACACACACACACACACACACACACACACACACACACGCACACACACACACACACAGACACACAGACACACACACACACTCTCTCTCTCTCTCTCTCTCTCTCTCTCTCTCTCTCTCTCTCTCTCTCTCTCTCTCTCTCTCTCTCTCTCTCTCTCTCTCTCTCCATCTTTCACTGGGGCCGCTGCTGGCTGTACAGATGCTGGATTGTTGCGTGCTGCTCTGCTCTGCTCTGCGCTGGCTGTTTAATCCTTCCCTCTTGCCCTTTGTCATGGCCTCCTAACACAAGGGTCCCCATTGTGTGTGTGTGTGTTTGTGTGTGTGTGTGTGCATGTGCGTGCATGCGCGTGCGTGCGTGCGTGCACATGTGTGTGGCTGCGTGTATGTGTGTGTGTCCAACATATGTATGCAGAGAGAAAATAATGTACCCGGGGGTCTCGGTTTGCCCTGCATGGCTCAAATGGGCCTGAAAGTCCACTACCGAAGAGATTAGGGGAAGTGCATATACTGTATGCATCAGTAACGTGCGGTCAACTTTATGGCTGGTGAGGCACTGACTTTTCCAATATCAGATTTTCAAATATATAATACTACAGCTACAGTATAAGTACATTTTTGTAAATTTACCAAATAGGCCTACTGATAAGTTTCATATGTCATAGCTTTCTTAACATAAGGTAGGCCTACAAAATAAAACATGCTGCATTTCCGTAGAGAAAATGTTATTAGATCTCTCACTCTCTCTCTCACACACACACACACACACACACACACACACACACACACACACACACACACACACACACACACACACACACACACACAGGATTCAAACAGTGGTCTCACATAAACCACACAGCAGCAATGTGGACAAACAGAAGCATCACGGCAGAGAGAGCTGGAGAGCAGAGCAGAGGAGAGGAGAGTAGTGGAGAGGAGAGGAGAGGAGAGGAGGGGAGAGGAGAGGAGAGGAGAGTAATGGAGAGGAGAGAAGAGGAGAGGAGAGGAGGAGAGAGGGGAGAGGGGAGAGGAGAGGAGAGGAGATGGGAAAAGAAGAGGAGAGGAAGAGAGGAGAGGAGAGAGGAGAAAAGAAAAAGAGAGGAGAGGAGAGGAGAGGAGAGGAAAGGAAAGGAAAGGAAAGGGAAGGAAAGGAAAGGAGAGGAGAGGAGAGGAGAGGAGAGGAGAGTAGTGGAGAGTGTAGCTCCTTCACAGCCCACTGCTCTCACACACACAGGATTCAAACAGTGGTCTCACATAAACCACATCAGGGCGGATGCTCAATGAAAGACACACACACACACACAGGATTCAAAACATGGTGTCATATAGACCGCTGAGCACCACGGCGAACAAACTGGTGTGGTAGCTTTTGTGATAAGCACCGGATTCTCGTGCAAATGTAGGCCTACATCTACTTGTACGAGGCTACGGCAAACGATGGGGGACAAAGGTGTGGCAGGAAGCGAATGTCAACATTTAAACAGAGATTACTACACAAGCTTCGATATGGTCACCAAATATTTTGGGACTGTCATTTATGTTATGCCTACACTTTGGAATTAGATCAGAGTCTTGTAGTTAGGCTACACGGGTATATTTGATTTACCTCAACGCCCTGTACTCAACTTTACAAACAGTTACAGGGCACATGAGAATCCTGTTCAGATCACAAAAGCTACCACCACACCAGACAGAATCACGGCGGATTCTTTATCTCCCCACGGGTCTCACAAACACAGGCTTCACACACATAGGAAACACTGACCTTTAACTCGTACATCAGGTCCAGGCGCCGCTCTTTTCCTTCACTTTTGGCGTTGCGCATGCTAACGTTACTTTAGCCGGCGCTGTTCATCCAAAGCCACATCTATTCGAGACGCCCCAAACGTCCAAAGCAATTTGGCATTGAATATGAATATGAGTAGCCGCGAGGATTTGTTTCGTGAGGCTCCTTAGTCCTTAGTAAATTGTTAAGTCGTGAAATCCCATGCGAATGTTCTTCCACACATTCTCGCCGGTTGCAAACAAGACACAGGGGAAACAAAAAAATAGTTTCTGTTGTACCGCTCACTTTGAAATGATCGGGTAGTTGACCGGTCACCTGCAGCAAACCCTTCAGCTCTGTCGGTCCTCCATTCTTTATCACATATTTTCCCCTTGGAAATCCAACTTTGAGAATGGTCTTAGTTTCGTTATGAAATCCACTTGTAGCAGTCAAAGTGAACAAGCTAGCCAACAACACCGACTGACTGTATTGTGAATTTCAGATTCGCTATGACGTAACTGGCCAGCAAGACTCAACGCCAGAAGGAGTCTGCGGCCAGGCTACTGCTGGCCTCACCACTGTATATTTCAGTGGGCGTTCAGAGTAAAGAAATGATAATCACACGTAGAAAATAGTAAAAAAAAATTATCAGGAAATGAGGGCACACCATACATACTTCTATTAAATGTATAAAAACGTTTAATACAATATTACCAGGTTGCATTCACAGAACGAGCAAAATGGCGCATGCGCTTAAGCCTGTTAACGAGGGATTGCGCAATCCGGGGGTGAGGCAAATTCAGAGTTGCCCCAAATTCAGCGTATTCGGAGGAATTTGACATGAAATGGGCAAATATTACGATTTTGGCCACAAAAATGACTGGAAACGAGTGAAACAGTTTAAACACTGCTTAAATGGTAGTTATGGTGCAGATGCTCGAAAACAATAGCTGTTATTGTAACTATTATTCACATTTACTGCATCTCATCATAATCATCTGGGGCTGGTGAGGCCGTGCCTCCCCTGCCGTATTGGAGTGCACGTGCCTGGTATGCATGCCTACATAAATAATGACACATAAATACATGCAGTAACTCACATCACTCACACAGATAGAGAGAGAGAGAGAGAGAGAGAGAGAGAGAGAGAGAGAGAGAGAGAGAGAGAGAGAGAGAGAGAGAGAGAGAGAAAGAGAGAGAGAGGGTGTGTGTGTAAGTATAAAAGCCAATAGGGCCACCCTGTCCGATCGGGTCATGGCCTTTGCGGCCTTGTTTAATTCCTACTAATGCCTCACGCCACCGGATCGTATAACTCAATTACACTCGCCATTTAAGCCGCCACACCATTATCTGCTAAGCAGATATGCAGTACATGCATATGCATATGCACGCAGCACACAATAACACATTTGTTAAGCAGTGTAAACAAACAAACAGATATCGCTATAGTTTCAGATTGCATGATGAAGATAATTGTATTAGTATGAATGTATTGGAGGATGGCGATACAAAGAAGATTAAGTAAGTGCACAGTACTTTTCACAGTGTTAATTCAACGTTCAGAGAGTTGAAATCAATAATCTTCTAGTTGACCCTACTATATCTCTACAGCGTTAAATTAATGCTGCAACATGCACTGTTTGCACAGCAATGAGTAAACTCCACATTGACAAGCATATGTTCCTTTTTGCTATTGATGCTGCAAGTAGGCCCACGTTTGTATCAGAATGAGTGTAAAGCAAGGACACTGCACATAG
>NC_085877.1:11463620-11473620 GCF_034702125.1 Engraulis encrasicolus | reverse complement strand
TACAAGATTGTACCATATTATACTTGTAGCCTTCCCTAAAACTACTGAAATGTTGTACCATGGAGGCATTATAGACAGCCTTCACTAAAATTATGAACTAAATGGCACTACAACTCTATCCATTCTGACTAAAACAACCTCCTATAGAATAAGACTGGCATCCTATGGGTTGAAGAGTGCCTTCAAAGCCACCTGCCCTGTCAACACTGGGTATTAAGACCTGTCTTTACTTTTCCCCTTATCTTTTGCCCTCTCTAAGAAAGGCCTCATCATGTCTTTTTCGCTAGCATGCATTCAGGGCCTGTGACAGCTTTGGCCCAGGACACAGTCATCTGAAAGGGCCCCCCACCCAATACACACGTGATTGTGAATGAGGACCCAATTCTGGGGCTCCTCTCACCCTGGGACCTGGATAGCTGACCCCTTTGCCCCCCTTCCCCCGTCAGCTTCCCTGTATGTATTGGCTGTATAGCAGGAGTAGTGATGGAAGGTCTTCATTAGGCTTGGACGCTGCAGCTGCACCGCTCAGCCCTCTGCCTTTGTACTACAAAGCACCTAATGATCTAGACTGAGAAACGCTCTCCCCTCTAATCCCCCCTCTCTCTCTCTCTCTCTCTCTCTCTCTCTCTCTCTCTCTCTCTCTCTCTCTCTCTCTCTCTCTCTCTCTCTCTCTCTCTCTCTCCTTTATCTGGCACACTTCGACCATCCCGCTGTGTAAGCACACTAGAGTGGCGGCCCCAGGCTCTAGGCTATGACAGGGCATATGGGAGGTGTTAGGTGCAGACTTGCAGTAAAAAGAAAGGGAGACAGAGGTAAGGGAGGGGCGCAAAGGAGGCAATGTTTTTAAGAAGAAAGGAGGGAGGGAGGGAAGGAGAAGGGTAAATAAAGGGAAGACAAAAAAGGAGGCAGGGACGGTTAAGGTAACAAAGTAAGCGTAGCGGGCTGCAGCGTTGTCAAAGCAGACAGAAGTGGCTGTCACTTAAAAGAGGGACGCAGACGAAGTCTACTCATTTCTGCACCACCCGAATTTTCTCAAAGTGGAAAAATATGCAATATAGGTTAGGTTAGGTTAGGTTAATTATTAAGCTTATTTTTATGCTGTACATCCAACATATATTGTATTAAACATATTCTATGCATACTGTGAAGACATCTTTTGTGTTTGTTTAAGTATTGTTCAAGATATCTCTTTTCAAAAGGGGTGTACTCATTATTGCAGAGCACTGTAAAGTTACAGTAAAAGGGTCAAAACATGTTTGTCAGTTTTGTTCCTCAATTTAAAAAAAAGTTAAAGAAGAGAGAAAAGAGTCTATCAGTGTTTCTTTTGTCTTGTTTCGAAAACTTTTTGAAAAAAGTGTTTTCTGCCAACAAGAGACTTTTGAAACCCATTTCAATCAAAACAAGACAAAACTCACTAACCGTCTAAATGACACCTACATGCATGCACTCTCCACTTCTTCTCTGTGGTGCTCTGTGATTACCGCACACCGGTTTGGTCATTGCTCAAGTCATTTGAGTGTAAGAAAATTGTTGGCTAAGTGAAAAATAATCATGTTACCGTAAAATGTTTCAGAAGAATAGAGAGAGACAGAGTGAGAGTGACACAGAAAGAGAAAGAGAAAAAAAGAGAGAAAGAATGGATGAAAGGGAAACAAAGACTGGTAGTCTCTTGGCTGCTGGTAGACCATTAAAAACAACACTAAATGGACTTGATTTGGAAAAGTGCGTGCGTGCGCGCGCGTGTGTGTGTGTGTGTGTGTGTGTGTGTGTGTGTGTGTGTGTGTGTGTGTGTGTGTGTGTGTGTGTGTGTGTGTGTGTGTGTGTGTGTGTGTGTGTGTGTGTGTGTGTGTGTGTGTGTGTGAGAGAGAGTGTGTCTGTGAACTGGTGTGTGTGAGTGTCGGTGCATGTGTATCAGTGTGTGCATCAGTGTGTGCATCAGTGTGTGTGTGTGTGTGTGTGTGTGTGTGTGTGTGTGTGTGTGTGTGTGTGTGTGTGTGTGTGTGTGTGTGTGTGTGTGTGTGTGTGTGTGTGTGTGTGTGTGTGTGTGTGTGTGTGTGTGTGTGTGAGAGTGTGTGAGAGTGTGTGTGTGTGTGTGTACCGATGTGTGTGCACACCGATGTGTGTGCACACGTGTATTGGTGCATGTGTATCAGTGTATGTGTGTGTGTGCGTGCGTGCGTGCGTGTTTGCACGCTCATCTCATCCCCCATGAAGCCTGCATCACCACAGCAGTGTCATAAGCACTGGGCAGCAGCTGCAGCCTGCCGTCTGTCATCTGATAGGACACAATATGTCACCAGGCCTAAGTACAGTGGCCAGAAGAAAGACACCATTGTGTGTGGCGGTGACCAGACCAGACTCCGTTCTGCTGCCAACTCCAAAGGCAGTGTATAAGGGCTTTAAATGGCACCAATCCCCATCAAACAAAGGAGACACAGACACATGGAAGACAAAGAAGTTTTTTTTTTAAAAAACGTTGTCTAATCAATGTGTTTTTTAAAGAGTTGCAGCGCTCATACTCGTTTATTAAGGTAGAATTTATTCACTGCCTCTTCGGAAATTTCGGCATGAAATACATGTGACTAGAGAAATATGATCGCTCGCCATGTTGATAGGAACATGTGAAGTCTCTATAATGTAACAATCCCTCTTGACAAAGTCTTTTTGCATGGAATAACTCAGTGATTCTCAAACTCTGGGCCAGGACTCACTGGTGGGCTGCGAAGGTAGTCCAAGCACGCCCTTAAATCTTCTTCTAAAAATCGAAATAATATGTGTTGCTATGTTGCTGTTGACTATTAATTTCCGTTACATTGTTTATTGGGTCAGAGGTAAGCCCTCAAACATTTGAGAAAATTTCAAGTGGGCTCCAAGTTGGAAAACTGAATACTGAATAACTGAATCAGTTCTGACATGCATGTCCCATTCAAATACATTGGAGAGACAGACAACAGCATGCAGACAGTACACAGCGGGACCACTGATTTTCTATTTTATCACACGTAAATCAATTCTTTCTGCAAGAAATCGCTGAAAAATCTAGTCTATGACACCCATATCCCGTTGAAACATGGTGGAGACTATAGCAATACATTGGAAGAAGTATGCCATGTGAACACGAGCATACTGCAAAGTATGTTTTTCTAAGCAGAAGAGGTAGGTTAAAGCCTGCACATTAAAACACCTGATCTGGGAGCAGGGCAGCCAATGACAAGATAGAAAATGAAAAAAGTCTGCTTCAACCAGGATTTTTCTGTCCCCACTTTTTATTTTACTATTTTTTGGTTGCTTTAGTTTATAAGCCTTTATTAGTTATTACCAGACAGGACAGTGGAGGAGCGACAGCTAGGAAGTGAGTGGGGAGAGAGAGATGGGGAAGGGCCCCTTCAAAGACCCGGGTTGGGAATCGAACTCGGGTCGGCCCCATAGTAGACGAGCGCCCTACCGTTACCGCCACGGTAGGGCTCCACTTTCTTATCTTTGCGTAATGTTTCGTGTGAAACGTCTTCTTCAGACATGTCATGTCTACAGAAGGGTTTTCACCCGAAACGTTACGCAAAACATTCAAAAAGTGGGAGCAGCTAAATCCTGCTGAAGCAGACCTTTTTCATTCCCTATCATGTTTTTCTAAGCAAACACCTCTCTTGACTAAGTCTCCATGCATGAAATAACTGCACCAGCCATGACGGCCACATCTCATTGAACCCAATCAGACAGACAGCCGTGCCATGTCAAATGTGCCGACAGCAGCACATTGTAGGGGAGTTTGTAAGCCATTACCATCCTTCAAAGGACGCAACGCCTTTGATTTGGGACACACCCAGTGGATCTTCAAACGGCCCAGCTAGACGCTATAGCCAGCCGCACACAAAGAGCAGGAGAGAGAGAGAGAGAGAGAGAGAGAGAGAGAGAGAGAGAGAGAGAGAGAGAGAGAGAGAGAGAGAGAAGGGGGAGCAGTGGTGAGGCAGGTAACAGAAAGAGAGAGAGAGAGAGAGAGAGAGCGTGCCAGCTGTTGCACTTTTTAACCCCACTCCCCAACAACATACAGAGAGTAAGGGTGGAGACTGAGGCATTATAGCAGACAGGTTCGCTTGTACACTTGTACTCAGACATCAGGACACGTCAAACACATGTAGACAGTATATACAGTAGGCACACACACACACACACACACACACACACACACACACACACACACACACACACACACACACACACACACACACACACACACACACACACACACACACACACACACACACACACACACACACACACACACACACACACACACACACACACACACACACACACACACACACACACACACACCAAAGTCTGTTGTCAGCTACATTGTGCAAGAGAGTTTTTAGGGGGAGATCTCTAGAATCCAAAATACAGCCACACACAATGCTGCTACAATGAATCCGTGTCTGAAACACACCCAAGGTGCCACAACAGCATCAGAGATTCTTTAAGTATACACTCGCCTCCAAAAGAGTTGTCGCCTACCCATCTGTTTGGAATAACAGCTAATAACCTGACTTTCAATTAATCACTTGGCTTCAGAAGTCACTCTTATGAAAGCTACAACCCTCTCGAATGAAAATGAATGTACAAAAATAAATTTCATGCACCAAAGAAAGATTGACCCTTTAATGAACACAGACAGGGCAGATTTTCACAAGACAAAAGTTTTGTCGCCTATCGAACATAATGTGAAAATGAGCAGATAAGTCACTTCAAAACACTTCAAATATGCAGATCGGGTGTCATACTTAATCACTGAATCACTCTCACCTCTCCAGAAAATCAACTTTGGCCTTAGGTGTATGTTTAGGGTCATTGTAATCATGGAAAGCAACACAATGAAAATCAATGGAGTTCAATGAGAGATGGTGACATATTTGCTATTCGTAGAGCAATACATTTTTAACTTCATGATGTAATCAATGATAAAAGCCCTCACACACCAGCAGCATGCATGCAGCTCCACATAAGAGCTGTATCCCTCCCATGTTTGACTTTAGGCACCATGTATTTATTCCAAATTCTTCACCTTTTACACCAAAGAAGTCTCTCCCACTGTCCTGTCTCAAAAAAGCCAGCCAAGAGTATGTCAGGCATAATTCTGACAAAAATGAAGGCTAATGGGACTCATACTCTGAAGTCAAGATCCCAAGAT
The DNA here is from genome assembly GCF_034702125.1 of Engraulis encrasicolus. Lineage (NCBI taxonomy): Eukaryota > Metazoa > Chordata > Actinopteri > Clupeiformes > Engraulidae > Engraulis > Engraulis encrasicolus. Next base: position 11,468,435 of record NC_085877.1, on the reverse strand, counting down.
CAACCATTTTAGAACTGATAGCATCAAAACTATATGGTGTTGGAGATGAAGAATATGAAAAAAGAGAAATGGTGCATAACGTGAAACATGGTACAGATACAGCTCTTATGAGGAGCTGCATGCATGCTGCAGGTGTTTGAGGGCTTTTATCATTGATTACATCATGAAGTTAAACATGTATTGCTCTACGAATAGCGAATATGTCACCATCTCTCATTGAACTCCATTGATTTTCATTGTGTTGCTTTCCATGATTACAATGACCCTAAACATACACCTAAGGCCAAAGTTGATTTTCTGGAGAGGTGAGAGTGATTCAGTGATAACGTATGACACCCCATCTGCGTTTTGAAGTGTTTTGAAGTGACCTATCTGCTCATTTTCACATTATGTTCGATAGGCGACAAAACTTTTGTCTTGTGAAAATCTGCCCTGTCTGTGTTCAATAAAGGGTCAATCTTTCGTTGGTGCATGAAATTTATTTTTGTACATTCATTTTCATTCGAGAGGGTTGTAGCTTTCATATGAGTGACTTCTGAAGCCAAGTGATTAATTGAAAGTCAGGTTATTAGCTGTTATTCCAAACAGATGGGTAGGCGACAACTCTTTTGGAGGCGAGTGTATAGAGATATGCCAATGTAATAGGTTGCTATGGGCACCTAACATGACCAGGTTCCGGTCTGCCTAAAGGAGTGTGTCATAATGCTCCTAGCATTGAATAGAACAGTCCTTAGGCCTGCCTAGGTCTGCCTAAAGGGGGATTCCCCCCCCTCCCCCTTGCAATAATAGAACCCGGAAACAATGGGCCAATGGAACCTCTCTCTCTCTACTCTCTCTGACAGCATGCTAAACTCCCCACGTACTATGGGCTGGCATACCCACAGGTTTGAGTCCGGCCTGGGCCATCCTGTCCCAACTCTGCACCATCTCTCCCTCCCACTCGTTTCCTATCTCCATCTTCTCGGCACTATCCAAATAAAGGCTAAACAACTCCAAAACAAATATATATAAAAGAGAGAGAAACACACCCCTAACCCCTCATCCTAAAGAGCCCAGAGCTGAGACATAGCCCACATATACAGTATCCCCTCTGCAAACAGGCAGGGATGGATTACTGCACAGGCCTACCGGGCCCAGGCCCAGGGCCCAAGATCCAAGGGGTCCCCTGAAGCCCAAACCTCTGTGCTACAAAAAAACCCACTTCATAGTTATCATAAGGAGTTAAAATTGCACTTTTAGCTATTGTATTTTCAAAAATGATTGGGGGAGAAACAAGCCAAACCCCAACCACAAAAACTCCCTAACACCTTCAGTAAACACCCAAATCTTTTCGATCCTGAAGATGGGGGGCCTTTCATGGTTTCTGGCCCGGCAGTCAAACAGTTCCTCACAAACAGGGACCCTGATCCCCTCTGTGAGAGGCCCATGCCACGCCTTACAGCCTTATAGCAGATTAGCAGCCTCAGCCTCACTCATTGCACAGGGATTTGGAGTAGCAGTGTAGTAGGCTACTGCCTCTTTTCCACTGCAGGATTTCTGGTAGGCCTACAGCTCGACAAAGCGCGACTCGGCCGCCACTTTTTGCTTTTCGAATAGGCTTTTCGAGCTGTAGGCCAACCAGAAAACCGGCAGTGGAAAAGAGGCACAAGTGTGCTAGTAAATAAATGGCTGCATCATTCTTTTGATTGGCAGTAGAGTACAGGTTTCGTGGTACATGAAAAGATCAATGCAATTTTCAGGGATTGCATTCAGATTCCAGGCTGACAAATAGAGCACTTGGGTTAAGAGTAGCAGAGTAGGCGACTGTTTCTCAGTAAATAAGTGCACTTTTCAAGATGACTTTACTTGCTACATAGTGATATAGAGTAATAGATGTTCCTTGGGGAACAAATAAAATGTAATATTCAAACATTGGGTTCAGATTTGTGGGTTTTCGGCATTGACGATGGACAATGTGATGCAGAGTCTGTGTTCTTTCAAAAGTGCAAACATGGGCCAAAGAAAAAAAAAGCTGATGTTATTTGGATGAGATAAAATGAAATATGCTTGTGTGTGCATGTGTGTGTGTGTGTGTGTGTGTGTGTGTATGTGTGTGCGTGCGTGCGCAGACGTGTGTGCATGTGTAGGCCTACTGTGCACTGTGAAGGCCTCCCCACTGAAAACATAGGGATACTTAAAGATTTCACAGTTTGACACAGAGCACACACACACACACACACACACACACACACACACACACACACACACACACACACACACACACACACACACACACACACACACACACACACACACACACACACACACACACACACACACACACACACACACACACACACACACACACACACACACACACACACATACACTAATACCAGCTCCTGCGCAACAGAAGCAGAAGGAGGTTAACTGAGGGCTTTCTGCAAACTCACAGTGATGAAACAAGCCCCACGTCACGTACAGTAACACACACACAAACACACACACACACACACACACACACACACACACACACACACACACACACACACACACACACACACACACACACACACACACACACACACACACACACAGCCTAGTTGGCCTGACGAGCTCGTCGTCACCTTATCCGCTTGAGCCCAGCCAGCAAAGTCCCGTTAGGTGATTTACTGGTGGTTTGTTTCCCTTGATGCCATTTATTTTTAGCCATTGCCAAGGAAGCTGACAGGAGGGGACAAAAGGGTTAGCTGTCCTGGGCCCAGGGAGAGAGGGGAGCCAGACTTTGCTCCCCATGACATTGTATGTATTGAGAGTGGGGGCCCTTTCAGATGACTTTGTCTCAGGCCCTGCCAAAGCTGTCAGCAGCCCTTGCCATTTCCCATAATTGCTTCGAGTGGTCAGAAGTGATGGGTGGGAGGCAGTGGAATATTCCTGTACTGTATGTGTGGTATTACTAGATGCTTGTTTTAGCTCTTGGTGTGCATTTGGGGCTTTTTTGCAGGCTAATTGCTTTCTATTATGGTTTGACTAAAAGCTTTTCTGCAGAAGAAGCGATGATGATAATGAAAGAAAGAAGGGAGGAAGGAAGGAAGGAAGGAAGGAATATACAAAGTAAAAAAACACAGAGTTAATTCAACTCTCAAAGAGGCGATTAACATCTTCCAGTTTGTATTTGGTCTCCAAGTGTTGAATTAACACTGCATTTTGTACCGTGTGTTCAGACGCCAAACAGCACATCTGATTCTGTGCAATGCACCAGTGTGGGCCAGCAATGGCTGGCTAATGTAGATTTTGGAGACTTTCCTTCTGTGTTTTTTCATGCGCAACTACAGTTTAATGGCAACTAACAGCAGCAATGAAGTTCTATCAAAATCAAAATCTGTTGCAAACCTGCTGAGTTATTATGCATTGCAAATCTGGAATCCAATCCATCTTTCCTTATTCGCTTGCACTAACCAAACATGGTGCGTTTGGGGACCAAAAGATTGAGTAAAAAACGCCTTTTTACACTACCAAGACATCCTCAAGGACCTTACATGGTGCAATAGACAACAGTACAGGGGGTGGAAGCTATTATAGTCCCTCCAGGTCTGGTGGAGAATGGAGGCATTACATTAGCAGGCCATGTGTGGGAGTAGGTGAAGGTTGACAAGGACTTGGTTGGTTGGTTACTTGGGGGTGAAGTGGGAATGTGTTGTCGCTTACTCAGATCAGATGCATACGTGTTGACTGACGAGCAGTTCCACCGTTTGCAAGAAGTGCCTCCAAAACGGAAACCTGGCTGCACACTCTGTCATGGCATGCATGCGAGTTAGTTGGGGCAATGGCGTGCACAAACATTGGGGGGGCATGTGGAACTTCCGGCTGCCATTCTAGGCCATAGCGGCTATACACAGTATCAGGGCATTATTATCACACGCTTTTAATCAAGCATTTGTTAGATAATTTGATTATGTCAACATAGACCACAGTACATTCTGACCAAAAAAACCCACTTCCAAAATCCAGTGCATTTTGTGCAGTAGGGCAAAGGGGTGTCAACCACTTCTTTCCTGTATATGCACTCCTATGGTTGGGGGTGAAGTTGGAATGTGTTGTTGCTTACTCAGATCAGATGCATACATGTTGACTGCCTAGAAGTTCCACCGTTTGCAAGAAGTGCCTCCAACTTGGCTGCACACCGTGTCATTGCATGCATGCTAGTTGGTAGCGAGCACATTGCTATAATTAAGCTCCTATATCGGGACGCGGCTAAACGGTCTCTCAGATTAGCTCGACCTGATTCTCTACTCACTTGCTCGCTTTGAATTTTGCAATCAGTGACGCAATTAAGGATTGTTTTGTTTTTGCTGTAACTTGACAGAACCCCCCTCCATCCATGGTGTTTGGGCCAGTGGTGTTTTTTGTTGTTGTTGCTGAGAACATAGAACATAGCCTGTTGCGTAGGCATCATAAGCCTCTACTTTGCATGAGCAAGTTGCTATATTAACCATCTTGGGCCTTAATGACATGTGCATACGCAAGTTTGAGAAGGGGCTCCTTTTTCCAGGAAAGTCCACCGATGTGAGGCATTTGACAAGTTAGTTCCTGTTTTGATTCTGCAGTGTTGAATGGTGTTTTCACCCTGGCTATTGCTTGTCACCAGGAGGTGTCTTACAAGAAAGAAAATAAAACACAGATGACTGTGTCAGTCTGTCAGAAGAATATCTAGAAAGTCATCAGTGCACCCTAAGAACGAATGTGTCATTTTTGACACATGCATGTTTTTTACTTTATTGAATCCTTTATATTACACTATTATTGCCCCTTTCTTTCACACATATGACACATCTA
>NC_085877.1:11448620-11453620 GCF_034702125.1 Engraulis encrasicolus | reverse complement strand
CCTTGGACCTTGGGGCCCTGGGCTTGGGCCCAATAGGCCCATGCAGTAATATGCCCTTGCATAAAGGAATCACAGATATCCCTGTGTGCATGGAGGAAGCAAACAAAAAACCAAGAAGGAAACAAGGAAACGGGCACAAGTTTCGTCTTTCTTTCTCAAAAATAGCCAGCCAGCCGGTGCATACCACCATAGTGAAATGATCTGTTAATCGGCTGGGCCGTTTGGACACTACAGGAAGAGGAAAGAAGGATCCTTAGCAAGGAAGCAGCGATGTGGGTCAACACACGAGACCTGTCTCTTGATTGGATTACACTGTGTGTGTGTGTGTGTGCGTGTGTGTGCGTGTGTGTGTGTGTGTGTGCGTGTGTGTGCGTGTGTGTGCGTGTGTGTGTGCATGCCGTTTCACAACAGCATTCAAGTCACTCAGACAGCTTGCAGGCTGATAAGATGAATCTATTTCCAGTCACCTGCATGCCAGAGTTCTTTTAGCATCCCAGGGACATTCCGGAGTATTCTTAGCTCCTTGAGTTACTATGTTAAGGCCATCAAGGTGTATAACAGGTTTACGCACCTTAAAATAGACACTCAAACACTAAATATACTGTCTAGTGTACATTTTAATAGATACTGAGGGAAGTCCAAGTCATGCTTCCCGTCTCGAAATACCTCTCACGGCCTAAATATACTTCCTGGAGAGGTATTTTTTTAATAGAAGCGGATGGGGAATCTCCGAGATGCGGCTTTGGCACACGGCTCAGACAAACTGGGGTTTTAGGTCAGACTGAGCACAGGCGTGTGATGGTGGACGTCAGAAAAGTGCACAGTGGTGCATAACCTGTAGCCTATGAATCGTTTTTTTTTTTTAACAACAGTTACATTGTATTTGGTTTTGTTTGCAATATGTTTTAAATGTGTGTCACTGAGATTGCAAAGGCGGCTAGTTTCTGCACAACATACAGTATACCTATATTGCAGTTCAATATGTTTTTTGTTGAACAGTTACATTGTAGGTAGGCCTATTAGGTTTCGTTTGTAATACTGTAAAAGTATGTCACTGACTGCAAAGGCGGATAGATTCTGCACACCATACAGTAGGCCTACATTGCGGTTCAATATGTTTTTGTTCAACAGTTGCATTTGTAGGTAGGCCTATTTGGTTTTATTTGCAATATGGTTTAAATGTATGTCACTGACATAGCAAAAGGCGGATAGTTTTGTACAACATATAGGCCTACATTGCAGTTCAGTACAAGGGAGAATCACCAACATTCATCTTTATTTTTCATTGAGTAATGGTTTATGCGGTGTGTGCTTATTCAGGTTCACCAGCACCTGATGTCAACATGGCAGTGCAATGACATGGCTGTGTTTTGGACATGTTCAATTGCATTGCAGTAGTTGGCTTTGTTCGCAATACGGTTCAAATGTATGCCATGCACCTGCATTGTCGTGTCACAATAGTCAGAGATGGCTATCTTTATGGAGCATTCACAATGCAGAGTTTGGTCATTTGCTAGTGCAAATGTATCCGTATGTTTGTACCTGTATACGGCTAAGACAGGCTGAACCGGTCGTTTGTGCATCGACGTGACATTTTCAGGAGCATTACAATTGTTACTTTGCTTTACTTTGTTTGCTGCTGTAGCCTATATTTGCCTAATTCTGCACCTGCGAAATGTAGGTTTCCCCAATCTCACACCTGATGAATGGCCATCGGATGTCTGCATTTCCTGTAGACTTCTACAGCCTAAATATTAGTTCTCGGCGTAAACTGCATATAGCACAGACATCTTGAAAGTCTCCAACTGCTTTCAACAAATGGACCTAGAAATGGCCAAACTCCATAAATAACCTTTGAGAGAAGCTCATTAAAGATGTCACATGCCGGTGTCCTCGCATGCTCTTTGGATGCAGAGAGTGGCAGATAAACTTGTGGTGGAACAATTGCACAGAGGGGCCCCAGGCAAAACTCATAGAGTCCCCCATACGGCCTGCCATGGTCACAATAGGACCTGCCCTGCTTGCCCCCACTATCTACAAAGGCAGTGCATATGTAGCCTGGTCCTGACCATCCCATAATACTACCATTTCATTTCGTATTCATGGTCTGGCATTTGTTTTCTCTGAAGCGATTGTAGGAAGCAGGAAGTTTGCACTCAGTTATGGTTTGAAATTATTGGACACCTCTCACCCAATCGCTGGCAGTTACTCAACAACAACATAGCCAGACCAATGGCCCTGGCGCAGATGTGTACGTCATTGTCACGAGCGTCCTCCCCCTTTCGCCCCCACGTGGGGGGCGTATTCGATTATTGGCTGTTTTCTGGGGGGGCGTTGCGATCAAACTTCTACTGCTCCAGGCACTCCACAGAGAAGCACGGCCAGACTACAGTAGTGGAGCCAATCCTTTGGCGGAAGTAGGATGGTTTGCGAGGCTAGTGCATATGCATAACCAACAGAAATTGAGAAAAAGTATTGGTATTAGGTTGGAAATTGTAGTTACTGCAACACATAGCAATATCTCTAAAACAAGACACATTTGGACTTCAGCCAGTTAAGCTTTAAAAAGTAAGTTGCCCTGCTCCAGCCTCGAGTTGAATTGAGGCTGAAGTTGAATTAACTTACAAATTTAAGGCAGCAGGGCTTTTACATTGAACTGGCTTGCAATGCTTTACAGTGTCCCTTTATTGTCAGAGGGAGAGAGAAAGAGAGAGGGAGAGAGAAAGACAGACAGACAGAGAGAGAGAGAGAGAGAGAGAGAGAGAGAGAGAGAGAGAGAGAGAGAGAGAGAGAGAGAGAGAGAGAGAGAGAGAGAGAGAGAGAGAGAGAGAGAAAGAGAAACAGAGAGGGGTCTATCTAGGTCAAAGAGGAGGCCAGGGTGAATGAGGCGGTGAGGCAATCACCTCTCTCTCTCTCTCTCTCCCTCTCTCTCTCTCTCTCTCTCTCTCTCTCTCTCTCTCTCTCTCTCTCTCTCTCTCTCTGCTGAAGGCTGCTGCTGCTGCTGTTGCTGTACAGGTGACAGTCAGACAGGAAATGCTTTGTTATCATTCTAGGAAAGCAGCCCTGGGGAGCGTACGGCGAAAATCGATTCAAAGTAAGGAAGAGTGTCAAGTCAAACAAAAGACTCCATAAAGTATCACCAGGTAGTTTTCTCAACCTGGAAATAGTGTGTGGCCTTTTTGATGGTTCATCAGCTTTTAAGTACAGTAAGTACTGTAATTTTGCAGAAGCTGGCAGCCTAGTCGTAGGTTAAATGAGAGGCTGATTCTGCTTCTGGCCTGAAAGTACTTCAAACAAAAGTCCTCCTGTTAATCCATAATAAGTTTATTTTGACAGAGTGGTTCAGAACAATTCAATGGATTTAGCAATATCACAGAGACTCTGACACGCTTCCCTAAGCCCTCGGAGACAGTATCCCCTTGAAACAGCAGCGATTAGTGCAAGTCTTGCAAATGCTCAATAAATCTCATCCTGTCTGATGAGTCGAGAGAGAGACAGAGAGAGAGAGAGAAAGAGAGAGAGAGAGAGTGTGCATGCGTGCGTGCTTGTATGTGTGTGCGTAAGGGAGAGAGAGAGAGAGTGAGAGTGAGTCAGTGAGTGGGTGGGTGCGTGCGTGCGTGCTTGTTTCACGGTGTGTGTGTTTGTGCGTGCGAGTCTGTCCATGCTTGTGTGTGTAAAGGAGTGATTAGCTGGCGAGATACAGTGCAACAGATTTCGGCTGCCAGGCACAAAGGCAGGTGAGACAGCTGGCAGTGAGTGAGGAGGGATGGGTGTGTGTGTGTGTGTGGGGGGGGGGGGGGGTTGAGGGGAGATGAATGGGGCCATTACACTGACTCCTTCAACGGCTTGGCACCTGTTGTCAACCAGCGCTGACGCGACATGACACGTCTCGACACGGCGCGGGGGCCCTGCATCATGGGTACCAAAAGCTGCAGTGGAGCGAGGGGCCTCACCAACCAATATATACACGTCGGCATCACACACACACACACACACACATGGAGAACACATACGCACACAGGCACAGACACGCACACTCACACACACAGACACCAAAGCTTCAGTTTTGCGAGGGGCCTCAGCATCCACAATCAACAGACACATGCAACCAATACGTTGGGGTGACACACACACACACACATATGCACACAGACAGACACACACACACATACACACACACACACACACACACACACACACACACACACACACACACACACACACACACACACACACACACACACACACACACACACACACACACACACACACACACACACACACACACACTTACACAACAAAGCTTCACTTCTTCAGCTCTGCATCCACAATCAACACACACACACACCTAACCTGCCTTGCAGCAGAGAAGCTTTACCCTCCCCACACACCCACCACCACCACCACCACCATCACTGCCCCCCCCACAACCCAACGTCCCACCACCCTCTGCAGACCCTATAGGACTCAGCTTTCTAAAGAGCAACAGCTGACTTGGTTGTCCTCACAAGCCGAGTAAAGCTGCAATCCCCCAAGCCACCCCACATCACCCAAACCGACCCCACCCCCAACACAACACAACGGGCCTTCAGAAGAAGCATCTGTGCCAGTCCCGGGCTCGCAGATGTTTGCTCCCCGCGTGCAGCCAACAACCCCCGTCCACCCCGTAGCCCCATTGCCCAGAGGTGGTGCTGACTGGTGTGTGTGTGTTTTTACGATTGAAATTCACCGCATGTCTTTCTTAATGTGATAACTTCAATGTCTCTCTCCCGCTTTTTCTGTGGCTTGTTCTCTCTCTCTCTCCCTCTCTCCCTCTCTCTCTCTCTCTCTGTCTGTCTGTCTCTCTGCCCACTCTTTAAACGTCCTTTGAAGTTTATTTGCTCGACAGAGCGTGCACAAGTGTTTGCAAATGTTTTCTGCGGCGCGTATGAAAGACAGCGCTATGACTGGACGTGCCTGCGAGCGATGCAATGTGCAACCTGTCTCGTACTCTCTTGTGA
>NC_085877.1:11438620-11443620 GCF_034702125.1 Engraulis encrasicolus | reverse complement strand
GGCCTTCAAGTATCAGTATATCTGGATACTGTATGTACTTACTGCAAATTTGATGTAGCCATATCTCTAAAACGGGACATATTTTAGACCACAAGTTATCACAACAGTTATGTAATATCATGTGCCAGTGTTGTACTTACACAATGAATTTACTATTACATTTGTTTTTGACACCTCTGGTGGTAGTAGGCTGCTGGCTGACTGGCTGCTGAGTTGGCTTGTCTTCACCCTAGCAGCCCCTCCGGGTGTAACTGCACCCCACTACTGGAGCAGGAGCAGCAGCTGTTCCACTCTGACCCGACCCTGCTGTCTCCTCTTGTCTCACCCCTCACCTCCCCTCCCCTCCTCTCTTCTCAGCCCCTGCTAGTGCCACACTCAATGCCTCCTGTCTCCTCTCGTCTCCACACCCCCCCTTCCTCAACGCAGCCAGGTCCCCAAATGATTCGCCCATCTCCTCCAGTATCACACTCACCTCACCTCCCCACCCCTCCTCTCTTTTCAGCCCCGGCCCGCTCCACACTCAAGACCTCCAGTCTCCTCTCATCTCTCCCCTCTCACCCAAGCCAGGTCCCTACTGCAGTGCCCCCATCTCCTCCAGAATCACCCCTCACCTCTCCTCCTCCTAACCCCCAGCTAGGCCTCACTGAAGGCCCTGTCTCCTTCGCTCTCCCCTCTTGTCTCCTCAGTGTCCTCAACCCAGCTAGGTCCCCACTGAAGTGCCCCCACGTCTCCAGTATCATGCCTCATCTCCCCTCCTCCTCCTCCTCCTCCTCCTCATGAAGTTAGGGCTCACTGAAGGCCTCCTGTCTCCTCCACTCTCTGCCCTCCTCGCACCCCGAGTTACATCCCCTGTCTCTTCTAGTCTTTGCCTGGAAAGGCACCCCTAACCCTCTCATCGCTCCTCCTCAGCCCAGCCCAGGTCCCCACTGTAGTGCCCCAATCTCTTCCGGCCTCACCCCCTTCAATCATCCTCCTCCTTCCCCTCCCCACCCGCAATGGCCCACACAAGTCCTTATGTCTCTTCGTTTCACCTCCTTCAACCTTCACCCATCCTCCTCCTCCTTAACCTTTGCAGGCCTCTATAAAGATGCCTGCTGTCTCCTCTCATCTCACCCCTCTCATTCCCTCTCTCACTAGAGGCTCCCTGCCTCTAGTCTTCCTCCAGTCATCTCCCTTCACCCATTACATTACATTAAATTACATTACATTAAATTACACTTAGCTGACGCTTTTCTCCAAAGCGACTTACAGTTATTTACAGGGTATTGGTTACAGTCCCTGGAGCAATGTGGGGGCAAGGTGCGTTTCTCAAGGGCACATCGGCCATGGATGGAGGTGTAGGGAGTGGTAAGGGTGGGATTCGAACCTACAATCCTCTGATTTTAAGACCCCCATCCTAACCATAAGGCCACAGCTACCCCCACCCCTTACCCAGTCCTCTTCCTCCTCGATACTTCCATGTCTTACTTACTAAAGGCACCACGTCTCCTTCACTCTCCCATCTTGTCCCTCCATCGAACCCCCAGCTAAGCCCCCTGTCTATCCCCATCCACTTTCTCCTAAACCAGTGTTTCCCAACCAGGGGTACGTGTACCACTAGGGATACGCGAGCACACTGCAGGGGGTACTTGGAAAATTTTTATTTTTATATCAAATGAATGGGGCAGTCACATAAGGACGGAGAAAGCGATATAGAACATGAATTAGGGGGTACTCATGGCACAACTAAGAGGTTTAGGGGGTACGTGAGACAAAAAAGGTTGGGAAACACTGTCCTAAACCAGGGGTGGGGAACCTTTTTCATTTGAGGGACCACTTCAAATTTTCATAAAGTCCTCCAAGGGCTGTCCTATGAACACAAACCAGGATTTCCCTCTGCACTTTAGGCCTATAGTGAAGTCGACCACCTTTACAGCAGACCCAACCCCACCTTCACTAGGTCCACCTGAATTGCAAATGTAATTTCTATGACTGCTTTACAAAACATGTCGGTAACGCTTTAGAATAAGGTTCTTCTAATAAGCGTTTATAGCCACTAGTAAGCAGGTAGTAATACCCTTACAAGTGCCCAATAACATGCTTATTGACTTTGTTAACATCTTATAAGCTGCTTATTGTGTTATTATTAGTGTTTATAGTGGTTTATTTTTTTTAGTCTTATTATTTAAATCGGTACACATATCCATGTTGATATGCTGACTAATACTAGATATGGAGGCGTTGCGAAAAAACTAAATTTTCAAGATGGCTGCCATGTGTACCGATTTTCATGCTTTTACTCAAATAAAGTTACTCATCAGATGTTAACAACGTTAATAAGCATGTTAACAAAGTTAATAAGCATGTTATTGGGCACTTGTAAGGGTATTACTACCTGCTTACTAGTCACTATAAATGCTTATTAGAAGAACCTTATTCTAAAGCGTTACCAGCATGTCATATTTCATGTATTTCAAAATTCTATCGGGGGCCGGTTGCACCCATGTCCGACCTAAACCCTTCTCTTCCAGGGGAGGGTCCTCCTCTGTTCCTCCTTCTGTAGGGTCAGGCCTGTCGGGTTTGAAGGACACTTTGAGGGCTACTCACTGATGGCTAATAAAAAGAGCATTAGGTCTCTGCCAGCAGCTCATAAAAGGACTCCCTTTACTCCATATATTTTGCTCCGGTCGCCATGGTGAATAATAGGGCAAAGTGCTTACTGCTAGTTTGTGGATTGTGTCAGCTGTTCAAGTGTACTTACAGTAAAGAAGAGAAGAGAAGAGAAGAGAAGAGGAGAGGAGAGGAGAGAAGAGAAGAGAAGAGAAGAGAAGAGAAGAGAAGAGAAGAGAAGAGAAGAGAAGAGAAGTGTTACGGTCTATCCTGAAGGAGATACAGTTATTGTGGAGGACATTATATGATGTAATAATATTATGTTCACCCCCCTCCCCCCTCCTGGCCCTTCCTTTCTACAATATTTTATGTGTCCTTTTATGTTTTTATTTTGATGTCAATATGCATTCTTTATTATTTTTATTTTTTTATTCATTTTATGGATCTGTCCTGTCCATGGATATCAAGTGTTAAATCAGGCGTATTGGCTAATTCTGGTACAGGCATGTGTATTGATGTGCACCGTCCTTGCCACAGACAGCATGTCCAAATGCATGTTTACACAGCATGTTTACATTCGTGTCAACCCTTCCCGGTCAGATACTGCTTTTTACGCCCATATCAACTTATGAAAAAAACCCACCTGGAGGAGTTTACCGATAATAGTGGGAGGACATGTTTTGTTGCTGATGTCAAAGCGGTGGTTGGAGCCTCTGACTGGAAAGTATGGGCAACCAGCAGCCTAAACTTCCACTCCCCTGGTGGGCCGAGTGAAGAAGGTCAAACCAGCTAGCAGCTGTGTGCCCAGGGCCGTTTCAAGGGATTTCAAGGGCCCTAGGCAAAGAGGGACTTTCCACCCTTACACCCCTACCCATGCAAAATATACCCTTGGTGGGACATGTAGTCATGTTACTGTAAGAGAACGAATATTAAATTGTAAACACACAGGACAGAGATCAAGGTTTGTTTCAAAAACCCATCAGCCGAAATGGGAGAAAACGAGCATGATTTACAATGCATATACAATGTATATAGTCTCACTCCTCTTTGTCCTGCGCTTTTTTTTCTTTTTTCACACTTCCACCATAGCCATTGCCATTAGTAGGGCCCCCCTTTCAACTGGGGGTCCTAGGTAACTGCCTAGTGTGCTTTCCTGGTTGTGACAGGCCTGTGTGTGTGCTGTGCATGCCAGGCTGCCACAGGTCATCTTGGGCCTTTAGGTGCCCCAACAACAGTTGGGCAGGTGGGTGGGCTGGGTTTGGACGAGAGCGGAAAGTCCCATTTAGTGGGAAATAACATAGATACAGTAGACAGACAGATAGACAGACAGACAGACAGACAGACAGACAGACCAATCACAACAAATTGAAAATATATTTGGTAAAACAGACAAATAGACAAAAAAACAGGCAGGTGGACAGCCCAGACAGACTGACAGACAGACAGACTGACTGACAGGCAGAGATACAAGCAGACAGGCTGACAGACAGGCAGACGGACAGACAGACAGGCAGGCAGGCACACAGACAGGCACACAGACAGGCAGACATATGGGGTCTTCACTTCAGGTGAAATGAGAGTAATGGTTTAAGGGGAAGTCCCCCCACATCACTGGAAAATAACAGAGCGAGAGAGAGAGGGCTCGAGGACAGACAGTGGATTGCTGGCCTCTGACGCATGCATGGCCACGTTCAGACCAGGCCGCATGCAAAGCACAATGCACAATGTTTATATTTTTTATTTCTTTCTTTTCATTTTAATGCTTATTTAACACAGACCATGCAAAATGTATAACTGAGCCAGGAGGCTATTTTTTATTTGCAGTCCCTGGTGGCAAGTACATATTTAGAAAAGACAAAGATAGAAAGAGACTTGAGGTCTCTTCAGTCACAGTAAAGGACTTGCATGCAAAGGACTTCACCAGAAAGGCCTGCCCTGTCTGCTTGTACTGTCTACCCACGAAAATCCCACTCCCTCGCATTCAGACCCAAAATGGCCAAAGACGTGCGTTTCGAGTAAGTATGGAAAGATGAGAGTAAGAGTGTGAAAAGTGACGAGGCGGGGGAAAGAGAGGAGAGAACGACCTGGCCATGCACATTAGTACGCCTAACCCAGGGTCACCGCTCACTTCTCAGGAAATTGTGAAGAATGTGTGTGTGTGTGTGTGTGTGTGTGTGTGTGTGTGTGTGTGTGTGTGTGTGTGTGTGTGTGTGTGTGTGTGTGTGTGTGTGTGTGTGTGTGTGTGTGTTTGCGTTTGCGCTGGCTGCAGAAGTGCAGTTTGTGTGTGTGTGTGTGTGTGTGTGCGTGTGTCTGTATGTTTGTGTGTGTGTGTGTGTGTGTGTGTGTGTGTGTGTGTGTGTGTGTGTGTGTGTGTGTGTGTGTGTGTGTGCGTGTGTCTGTATGTTTGTGTG
>NC_085877.1:11378620-11433620 GCF_034702125.1 Engraulis encrasicolus | reverse complement strand
GGAAGACAAACGCAGGATTATTCATTCATTATATCTGGTTTCTGCAGTTGCGGAGTCAGGGTATATACAGTGTATGTGTCTTTGTGACTAAGAGCCAATATTCCTGCTCGGCTGTTTACACATGTGACTTTTGACACACATTCTGAATGCACACACATGCAGGGCCGCTGACAGCTTAAGCTGGGCCTGGGACAAAGACACATGAAGGGGCCCCAAACCCAAAACATACAAGGTAATGTGGATCCAATTATGGGCCCCCCATCTCCCTGGGCCCGAGACACGTGACCCCTTTGTCCCCCTGTTAGCGTCCCTGCACACATGCATGCACATGCACATGCACGCACACACACACACACACACACACACACACACACACCCACACACACACACACACACACACACACACACACACACACACACACACACACACACACACGCACACACGCACACTTAAGCCTTTAAGAAGAAACACAATTTTGGACTCCACAAACCACTCCACTTCACAACATCATATCCAGTCAACCCCCCGCAATCCTGCAATCCTGTCCTGTTACCAGAATCTGCACAGCTTTTAATGCCTCAAGGCTTGGCCGGCAATGGAGCTGGGCCAGTTCTGTAGTAAATCAATAAATGGGATCGAGTTTTACATAATGCTCTCACACAGTGAGCAGGGTGACCAAGTGCACATTACAGTAGCCCCGGCCACGGCAGAAACAGTAGGCCAACGCAGAGAGAGAGAGGGAGAGAGATGAAAGCAGGACATATTTCTGCACATTGCAGTGTCAGTTCAACACTGAATGGGACAGGGCTGGACTGGCCATATGGCATAGCGGGCATTTCCCGGTGGGCCCAGCACCCTTGTGGGCGCACCAGTGGGTCACTTCTGTGCGTGCAAATTATGAGGGGGCCCTTTAAACCAAAAGTGCCCAGGCCCTATGTCTCTCCCAGTTCTGCCCTGGAATGGGACCATGCAGTAGGTATAAAGAGATCAATTTACACTGCAAAAAAGGTTCATTTTGCATAGTTCTTTCAACAGTTGAGTTTAACTCTGTTCTACGGCACATGCGGTCCCGTTTCATCAACACTGTAAGATTCATTGAGTCTGCCTGAAATCATCAAGGAGTTTTAAAGTTCTTATGACTATCTTCTACTAACGAGTGTTCAATGCAACATACTGTCTCTGGTCTAGGCCATCATGTCAGATCTTTCACCCTGAGTATGGGTTTCATTATCTTGCTCAGGGACACAGGAGACTACAGTAAGTCAGGACAATCTAGACTTTGCTGTCTACCTAGATTTTGCTGTCTGTGTGGCATTCCATTAGCTTGGGAACTCCCACACTGCCTTTAGTTCTACACAATCGTTTCGATCTGAAAGACAATCTCACTTGTGATTAGGTCTGGTGTTAACCAGACAAGCATTCCATGGCCTGCCACCCCAATTGCTATTGAACTCCTTCGTCGCCTGCTTCGCGTTCAGGCCAATGATGTTTACTTAAGTTTTTAAATATGTAGCTACGTATTATGGCCACAAGTGCCCGCAATGACAACCACTTTTTCCATCTGCCAGGTGCTCTATTTCATTTGGGTTTTTTTAAATGTACAGAGCAGATCAGAAGCATTTCACAGTTGGGATGCACCTCACATCCATTTATGTATTTTTACGTCTGTGCTTTTATTTGCAATGCTTTTTTGCGTTTTGGAGGCATAAAATAGTCCAAGTCTGCATATGAAGGGTTTCATTGCAAAACGGTGTATCCACCATTTTTGACTTTTGCATTTTATTATTGTAAATGACTGTTCAGAGGTCCTATCATCTATGTGTGAATTCTTGATGCTCAAATATTTTGGGAACATACTTTCTAAACCTATATAAAATGCATATTGCAATGCAGTGCAATGGACTTCCCAATACAAAAGGTCAATTTCCCAACATTCTACAAAATGGAGATACACCGTTTTGCAAATAAACCCTTCATATCCTCTTAGTCATAGATGAAGGCCATCAGTGCCCGAAAAGGCCATTGGTCATTGCACATTGCACAGGG
Organism: Engraulis encrasicolus; assembly: GCF_034702125.1. Lineage (NCBI taxonomy): Eukaryota > Metazoa > Chordata > Actinopteri > Clupeiformes > Engraulidae > Engraulis > Engraulis encrasicolus. Next base: position 11,431,573 of record NC_085877.1, on the reverse strand, counting down.
TCTAAAAACACATCCTGCTTACTGCATGACCGCTGATACCCACATAAGGAGGATGCCAATCAGTGCCAGTGTACCAACATGGGCATACGTACATACTGTAAGCACAGTGCCAAGCCCCGTCCACCTATTTCTGTGCGCAGCTTTTATATTGACCCCTTCCCTTGCCACTCCACTTCCCTCATTAATAACAACATTGGCCTCAAAGAACCCAGTGCTTGGCGGCTTATAGCGTCATGAACAAAGTCCACAATACCTACATGTGCTCCAATAGAATATGTGCAATTGCGACGTGTGTGCACACCCTTAAGACTGCGCTTGCCCTGACAGCAAGAGAGTGGGAGATAGAGATGTGGAAGGGTTGGGAAATGACCCAGGCCTGTTTCAAACATGGGTCCCCATGGAGAGTTTGCCTGTTCATCGACGTGGCTCAGCACCCCTGAAAATGTGCAATTGTGACATGTTTGGTTGGTGTTTCTTATTTTGGCCCAACACTCAGATTACAGAAGGCGGATATACTGTAAGCGCATGCCTTCGACTTACTGTATACGTAGTACACAATGTTGGATTGGGCACCCATTGCACCATACTAGGGCACGCACGCATGCAGGCACGCAGGCACGCAGGCACGCAGGCACGCAGGCACGCAGGCACGCAGGCACGCACGCATGCAGGCACGCAGGCACGCAGGCACACACAGCCATGGAAGCCATAGGATGCCATTCAATACTGTTGCACCGACATACTGCAACTGCAAAGCCCAAGCCATTGCCCAACTGTTTTCTCTGCAAAGTTTAAGGCTGATTCCGCCCCACCCTTTTGTGAATAAATAAGAACGTCCTTAAAGCAATACTCTGATAGCTAACTTTTCGATGACTTTTACAGTGTTCCACTGGTGGAATGGTAGGCATTATGGGGTTATGGCTGATACAACCAGATCCCTTGTTGATGAATAAGAAAGCAATATTCCTCTATAGTCCAACAAAGAGAACGAGACGAACCACTGTCTTCCAACCAAAAGATGAACGATTGAAACAATTTTTGGAAACATAACGGTTAAGGTCATAAAGTATTGCTTTAATGTGCTTTAATGCACGCTTCACAGGGGCCAGAATTGGTGCTAAGGCCCTGGCTCTGCCCCTTAGATTCATGCCCAAGCTGATCTCCAAAATGAACCAAGAAGCCAGGCTTTAGTCCAGGGCTATTCAACTAGGAGTCCTGTGGCCCTGCAACTGACTTAAAATTCAATGTATTTCTGCTGTTTTTTTTTTAATTCTGAATGTATGGGGCCCCTGAAAACACAGGGATCTTTCCTTTCGGCACTGACTCTTGGCACTGCAGCCGAATAGCAACAGTTAGTCCAAAGTACCAGGATGACAGCAAGACACTCTGGGGTCTAGTCGGCCCAGCTGTTGCTGTGCATAGTTTTAAAGACCGCCCGCCTGCCTGCTGTGCTGCTGTAGCAGCAGTGTTAGTTAGTTATAGCGTGTCGAGAACAGAAGAGCCAGACTGAGACTGGGGCAGGCAGGTGAGCAAGAGAATGAGTCGCCTAAGCCAGGCACGCGATACAGGAGGCCGACAGATAGATGTAACGCACGCCACGCTCCCCCCTCTCCCCCTCTCCCTGTACTGGATGAATGGAGATGGAAGCGTGTCCCACTGCTGGCTGGCTGTTCCGTTTTTATGAGTAAATCTGCACGAATGCCAGCAGCTCCGAAAACTAGGCACGTGTCCAGCACACACACTTACACAGACACACACACACATGCACGCAGACTGAATTACTTGCGCTCGCCATGTGTCATGGGGCTGAACAAAGATGAGCTGGGTGACTACCCATCCCAGGCGGGTACCAAACCCACTCACCCACCCACATACACATTCACGCCACACACACACACACACACACACACACACACACACACACACACACACACACACACACACACACACACACACACACACACACACACACACACACACACACACACACACACACACACACACACACACACACACACACGCGCTGCACCAGGGATGGGTTTGTTAGCACCATCCTGGAATCCAAGGCCCTGTGTCCGGTTCCCCCACATACTTCTTGCTTACGAGTCTACAGCTGTCGTGAATGTTCTGGAGGGACCAACCCAACCCAGTCCAGTCTCTAGGCATACCACAGCACAAACAGCACCCCAGTGTTTAAAATTAGACTCAATCGACTTGAACTATCAGTTGCAGAAGCATGCTTTAATTGCAAAAGCATTTCAGTTGTTGCGATAAAGCATTGTGCAAAAGGAAAAAAAAAATGGGGTCATTTGTGCGCTCTCTTTCTTTTGGCTTAGCTGTGCCATAGCCTGAGGCTCCAGGTGCAAGGTACACAGGGGGACAAAGGGGCCTCTATTGTGTGTGTGTGTGTGTGTGTGTGTGTGTGTGTGTGTGTGTGTGTGTGTGTGTGTGTGTGTGTGTGTGTGTGTGTGTGTGTGTGTGTGTGTGTGTGTGTGTGTGTGTGTGTGTGTGTGTGTGTGTGTGTGTGTGTGTGTGTGTGTGTGTGTAGAGCTGTGGCTCCCAAACTGGGGGTCGGGACCCCCATACGGGTTGCAGAGATACTGCATGAGGGCCGCAGAAAGAATGGACATCTTCTCAATAAGAACAGGGGGGAAACACAGATTAATAGTTAACATATCTTGAATAATTAGTTAGTAACAATACTCACTTACAATGCAAATGCATGTTTTTACTTTTCCTAAGAACGGCAAATAAGATTTAAGCAATATTAACAGACAAATGTTTGGAGTTTGGAATATTTAGTTCCAAAAAGGGGTTCTGACCGAAAAGGTTTGGGAACAACCACTGGTGTAGAGAGTGTGTGCAAAAGCTTGCAACAGTGGCGGTTACACATGCAAAGCGAGACAAAGGAGCAGGACATTTCTTGATCTGCACTGCCACCTGCTGGTGGATATGTGTAACAGTCTAGAGAAGTCACAAAGAAATGAATTTTACTAAAATATATATTATAACACAAACATGACACAGATTATAAAAACAAGTTGTGTTGAAAAAGCAGAAGTTATGTCTGTGACATTATGCATAGTGGAGCTGGGGACCATCGATGCTACTAGACAGAAAAATGTCCAACGATTGTGTTATTTATAGCCTAACACAAAAATATGATTAGATTGTAGAAAGTTCAGATGATAGAGCAGAAGTAATATTTGTAAAATCTGCATGCATGGAGTGCTGAGCACTGACATTACAATTTGACCTTGACTTTGAATTAAGGGCTAATTAATAATCTGATGGGTCACTGCTGAATTACAACAAGGGCGTCTAATTTATGGCCCATCCAGGGGCCATATGCGGCCTGCCAGATGGTTTAGTCTGAAAAAGAAGAGTCTCCTACCTATTACAAAGTTGCTGCAGGTTTGCTGCAGCAATTTTTCCTCTGATCATTTACAGTCACAATGCTCACATGTAGGCCTACCCACTGTCATCCACCTCAAAATGATTGACTGCAATGTGATTCCGATATGAAAGTGATGTCTTGCAATTTTGTTACTGATTTGGCTTGGCTTGTATATAGCCCATGGACCAAAGTGAGTTTGACACCCCTGCATTAGAATGTCTATTAATATTACAGATGCTTATCAAAATCCATGCCTTGTGACATGGGGTCCGCATTTTTTTTTTGACTACTTTATGTAAGGACAGCTCTTTCAGTAATGATCACTTCAGTTACAAAATGTATGCATTCTTCCCTCCTGCACTGTCATTTAATGATGTCTAAGAACATAGACAAAAAAATTATATTTTCCCCAATATTTTTGGGTTTAAGGTTGTTGTGTTACCAAATGACAAACTATTGAATAACTATTGTCTAATTCCGGTTAATCAGCCTTGCAAGCAGAAATCTGACAACTGCTGTGTCATCAAAATGTCCTTCAGCTCATTAAGACAAAAGGAAAAAAAGGAGGGCTGCGTGCCTCTGAAAAGGTCTCTTGTGCACAGTCACCCTGCCTGGAACAGGGCTTGGCAGAGATGGGGAGAACTGTTCCTGTAGATACATAGAAAGCTAGCATTCTCTCTCTATTACACACACACTCACACACGCCTTTCCCAGAATCCCCATATCCTTGTCGAGTAATCATGTGGTCCTTCTGTTGCTAACACCTTCTCTCAGCATCCACGCTTCCTGGCAACGCCGCGCATCTCTCTTCACTCCATCCCCTCCTTCTTTAGCCCGGCCGAGAAGAAAACAAAGTTCACTTCATAACGCCACAGTATCACTTTTCAGCAGTGGGGGTTGGGGTGGGAGTTGGGGTAGGGAGGAGTTGTAGAGAGAGGGAGGAAATGGACATCACTACTTCCCTGCAATCAGCATTATCAGGGCCAGATAAACGCGCAGACTACTGTAGACATGACTGCAGCCTAAGGGCCCCCACCAGATAGGACCCCCCTAATTGGTAAATGGGGGGGAAATAATTTGGCTGAATTGCAAATGCAGAATTGAAAAAATCCTCTCGTGCTAATACTCCTCTCTATATGAATGTTTTGAATGTATAGCTCAGAATTATGTCATTTTGTTATTATTTTTTTCGGTGTTCGGGGAGCCTATCGCAATCTGTAGCCTAAGGGCCCGGGGCATCTTAATCCGGCCCTGGGCATTATGTGGCATTGTCCTCATCTGATTGTGCTGAAGTGAATTGAGCTTTGTCCCTTTGCATCCAACCACAGTGCGTGCCTAAGTGTGTCAGGGAATGTGTTCATCCTTATGTGGAAGTTTAAACAATAGTGTATTTATTTATTTTTCTGCTACACAACTGCATTACAACTGCCAAGCTTTGGATGGCTCAAGTAGAAATGACAAGACAAAAGGCCTTCTCAAAAACATCCTTCAGATTCAGAGCACTTTATTCTCAATTGAAAAAAAAAAACAAGGAATACACAATCTGACAGTAAGCAAGGAGTAAAACACTGATTACCGAATATGACTGGAGACATTTCCCCCCTTTACAGCCTTAAGCAGATGATGGATAAGATGTGCCCATAAACAAATGTTGATGGGAAGAGGAAAAGAAAGATGGAGAGAGAGACGGAGGGAGAGATAGGGAGGGAGGGAGGAGTGAGAACCGCTAGTGGCCATCATGTGATCCGCTTCCAGGAAGAGGAAGACTCATAAAATAAAGACGAAGAGGAGAGGAGAGGAGAGGAGAGGAGAGGAGAGGAGCGGAGCGAGAGAAGAGTGGAGCGGAGAGGTCGAGCATCTTGCCCACAATAACAACCAGGAAAAAGGGAGGCTAATGAAAGTTTCCTTTTAAAACATGGCAGTTATTACCCCTCCTTCCCGCCCTCCACCCACCCACACATCCATCCATCTCTGTCCCTCCCTTTCTCAGTACTCAAGCATACAAATGGACTTAAAAATATGACCACTTTGGCCTATTTACAGTGTGTGTGTGTGTGTGTGTGTGTGTGTGTGTGTGTGTGTGTGTGTGTGTGTGTGTGTGTTTGTGTATATATGTGTGTGTGTGTGTGTGTGTGTGTGTGTGTGTGTGTGTGTGTGTGTGTGCACTCACTTTCCGTTCAATATCAGTTTAACTAACGGGTGGGAAGCATTACAGTAGAAATAGCAAACGTTTTTGCAGCACCACTTCAGCAGCATTGGCTGACTGGGCCCAGTATATGACACCTTCGCAATTACACGGCTTTCACGCCATGGCCTCCCACACCTGAGAGTTAGCACAACAACTGAGGCGTCGCCATGGCAAAAACAAACAAATAAACTAACCCAAAAAAACACAGTCTTTGATGGGAATAGCCCGATGGTCACGTCGCTGGCTTGATTTTCTTCTTTTTGGCTTTCACCAGCTGAGGTAGCTGGATCTTGAAGGCAGTTCTGTGGCAAGGAGGAAGAGAGAAGAAACACAAAAGATTTGAGACATGGGTAAATAATGGGGTTGGGTGGACAAAGGCAGTCGTACGTGTGATGATGTATTGTGTACTTACTCGCATGTTGTGCAGATCGGGCTGAAGTTGCAGAATACTAAAAGAGGGATGAGAAGTTGGGTGAATAAACTTTGGCAAATCGTGGCTGCAGCAGGTACGTTGCCTTTCGCTTAAGATCAACATTAGTTTATGTCTCCTAGTACCAACCAGAAGTATCATCATCCTGATCAATCTTGATGCCAGTTTACCCCATGTCATCAATTTCTTCATGCCAACATACTTTCCAATTACACTGTGACAACCCAATTTGCTCTTTTTTTATCTGTCTATTCTCTTCAAATGTCTATGGCCAGGGTAATAGGATGAGTGCCATTTTCTTGTGCTTTTACAAACAAAATTAGCAAATATTTTTTCCTGAAAAGACGGAAGTGAGTGGTAAAACAGAAGCTCAAAAGAACTTTCCATTGATCTTAAGTCAGGACTCAGTTCCTTGAATTGAGACCGGCATGTCTGTCAAATCATACAAGTTATAAATGAGAATAACAATAAGAGAATAACAATAAAAAGAAGAATTCATAGGTTTTGTATAGCACTTTTCTAGATCCACAAAGATGCTTCCTGAGAAAACTCACTGGAGAGGCAAACGGAGCAGACGTATCCGATCTCGATGAGGTTGCGGTGGCAGAAGCAGGCAGCCCGGTAGTCCACGTGGGCCGGGGGAGGTAGAACCAGCTGGGAGCGCTGTTCAGAGTCCGGCAGGAACACCCACTATTTCATAATAACAATAACAATCATACATGTCATTAACAATGCACTTTACATCAGCTGAATGAATAATGTACAATGTTTTCATTTTGGTGAGTGAACTATGTAACCAGCGCTGCTCCAAGTCGGGCAGCAACACCCTAGTACGGGATTAGTAACACATCTCATAATGCACTTTAAATAACTTAATGTCTTATGTACAATGCATAAAATGAAAAAGAAACATAAAAAGACAACACGCATGACTTTTAATTCAAAACTTTAATTCTAAAGGCAGAACCAGTTGGGAGCGCTGGTCTGAGTGCGGCAGGAACGCCCACTAGTTCTGGAGTGGTCTTCTCACTCTCCTGACCTCAATATCAGTTGGCAACCCTGGGATACCACAATGTGCCGGTCAGACACAGGTTACTGCAATCAAACCCAGTTTGCCAGGAAGGATGGCCAGTTTTGCCATTGCCAAACAAAGAGCCTCATCCACAATTACCACAAAATATTTCAAGCTGTCATTGATTTTAAAGGGGGAGGTGAAGATCATCAAACACAAAAGGTATATAACAAAAGATCTGGATGATTTGGGTAGTTTGTGATCTTGAAAGAGCACACAACTGACTGCTAATTAATGCCTTCAGCAAATCAAAAACAACGATCTGAGTGGAAAAACTTTGTTTGTGTGTTATCATTCATTTTCTCTGAAAAAATGACAAAGAAAGCATACATTCTGCCAGGGTATGTAAACTAGCAGGACTGTATATAATCTAAAGAGAACCCTCTTAGAATGCCATTCCTTACACAGTGTTAAATGTATGTGTGCATGTCTCCATGCATGGAGTGCCCAGTAAGGAAGACAAAGACAACACACCAGCTCAAAACGCACCCACTCGTTACTATAAGTATACTACATGTATGCTTAGACAGACTGTCAAGTTTTGTTTTGGTGAGCTAACTACGCAACCAGCGCTGGTCAGAGTATAGCAGGAATACCAACTACAGAAGACAAACAAAACGCACCAGTTCAACAACCCTTGCAATAATAAGCACCCTATGTAGGAAATCCCTTTTAAAATGCAGTTCCTTATTTTTAATGGGTGAACTGCACCCTACAATTAGCCTTTAGGATGCAAATATAGCTTGAATCTACTTGTGTGTATATCTCCATGAGCCTACACCACCCTCTAGTGGAGTTGAGAGACATAACATCTCCACCTCAACAAATAGCCTCTTGTGAAAAAGGGTAAGCATGAATGTAGGTCTAGGGGACTTCTCCACGCTCTTTCCTGCCTACGGGTTGGTGGGGAGGAAACTGTACTTCTAATTAACATGGGCCAAGAGCCACAAACTGTTTCCCTGGCTGCCCTTTTGCTATTTTTGTATTACTGTAAACATTGTGTCCTTTGCCATGCAATCCCAAGTAAAAACAGGAGCTATTTAATACTGCAGTTGTTAAAGAAACATATTTTCTTCTACGTACATAACTGGTTTGCGCAAGTATGGCTGCATGATGGCACTGTTGCCCACTATTCAGTATAGATACTCACCAGCAAATACTGTGTGAGGGCAACCCTCTGTGGTATCTTGAGGTACATTCCCCCTGTTATGTCACAAGCCTGAAAAAACAAAACATAACAAAATTGTTGACGTTTACATCAAATGTCTACAAGAAGAAATAGACTTTCAGCCGTTTAAATTACATTCATACAAGACTCAATCGATAAACAATAAGATATTTCAATACTCACTTGTTGTAAGAGTCCAGAGTCTGAGTCTAGCACACAGGCATCTATAAGCACACTCTAAAACAGAAGTAACACAGGGACAACAAATCAGACCATCAGGTAGAAAATTAATGATGAAGAGCAATTGTCTATGAGGAGGAGAAGAGTGATATCTCACCTGTTTCTGGGCCGCAAAGATCACATTCATAAAATTCATGTACTGCAAAGCGCAATCTTGTGCTGATTTTATCACCTGGTGCACATAAAATAAACACAACTAAGAAACACGACAGCATACTATATCAATGTATATATTATTTATGTCTGGACATTTTTGCTTATTTATTTGTTAATCTATTTAATTTTTTATTGATTTACCAGTATTCTAGACTTCATGTCCTGTCCACCTGAAGACAGACACATGACAGGATAAACACCAACAAAAAAAATACAGCTGCATGTCACATTTGAATTTGAAACCACACTATGTACAAAAATGAAACATTTGAAACCTCACAATGTGAAAAAACAATTTACCCCCTGACTGTTTTGAAAGACGATGAATATCTGAGTACACAATGTCAAGGAGAGGAGGTTGCTTGTAAAATACAGTATATTCCACTCTTATCATTAAGAGAATACACATACTCCAGCAATCTTTTGAAAGTCAAGTGGACAGCACAAAATAGAGTGTTACACAATGTAGCAGACATATCTTGTGCATACTGTATTTAAAGAAAGGATACAGCACAGGGCCTTGGCAAGTCCTCCAGCCAACAGTGTGTCCGTCTGATTACCTCTCACCTCCGCTATGAAAAGAAGATAACAAACAATTTGCTTGATTGGTTCAACTAGTTGAGTTTGCAAGTTGACACTTAAGAGATGGTTTGTTGAAATTCAGTGATGAGTGGAGGTGCAAAACACACACCAGAAAGTGCTGCACTCTCCCAAGTTGCAGAAATAAGTCTCTAAGTGGTCTCGCGCTTCACTTACGCTGACTGTAAGTTAGTGTACTTACTGTAAGTTTCCCCACTGTCAGTCCAACCACAACAACTTTTTGGGGGGCTTTTCTTCATTTAACATCCCAATTGCTAATGAGAAAATGACCTCTGAATTTTGCTCTTGCAAGTTATTGAATTAAAGCTCAGTCATCAATGACGTTTTGTGATGTCATCAGGAGGCCACAAGTAGGCCTGTCACGATAACACATTTTGCAGGACAATAAATTGGCCAAGAAATTATTGCGATAAACGATAATATTGTCTTCTCGGTCATTTTGAAAATATATAATGAAAATGGGATAAAAATGTGAATACGCCTTTTTTAGTTTTGAAAGCGTCGCAGCTGAAAATTAAAAGTACACCTATGTTTAAGGGTGGGAGACGTGACGCCTTGTTTTTTCGTAACATTGGTTAAAAACCTACAAAACTGTTATTTTCCTTTAAAAAACAAATGTCAATGAAAGAAGATGTGGTACATTATGTTTCATATTAGTCTTAGATGAGAAGAAACATTTTTGTTAATATTTATGTAAAGGTTTATATGTCAAATTTCCTGCGGTGTGACTGTAACATTAATGAAACAATATATAATAATATATATATAAATTAACCAACAACATTTTGAATAATGTATGAAGTATTTGGCATGATTGCATAAATCTTAACTTTAGATTAAGTTATGTGAATGTGGAAAAAACTCAAGACAGTAATATTAACTACAAGTTCAATTTCGTAACACAAATTGCGTCCTGTGGGGTGACATGTATGTCAATGTTTGTGAATGGGTAGCTGCAAGGCCAACTACAAGGGTCTTAAAGACTGGCTCCTAACCAGTCAGTACCTCAGTTATTGGAGAGCGCTGTGGAAGTTTAAGGTGACTCTTAACCTCTTAATATGTCTTCATATTGCAATCTTTCTGTCACGCAATGCTTAGGTTCATTTTATGGTGTCCTGTGGTGTGACTGCTCTTATAGGAGGAAAAATTTTTTTTTTATTAATGAAAACACATATTAAGATTAAACACAATATCATTATCAAGTTAGCATGAGCTCAGATGTCAGTCATGTATACAAAAGGATTAAAATGGCCATAATGCAGTGAATTCCCTGTGGTGTGACTCAATTTTCCTGCGGTGTGACATGCCTATGCTATGTGTTGATGCAGGACACATTTTCCCAAAAATGGCAAGAATAAGGTGAAATCCCACAGACCACTAAGTGCTTTATTTTTTTCTATTTTTTTCCAATTTTTATCCATCATTGTTTTCAGGAATTTGAAAAACTTTTTTTTTTTTTTGCGTTACGCCCTTAAACGTCAACTACCCTTAAGCATCATTGAAATGTGCCTATCGATATTCAGTCTAAGAAAGAGTGACGAGGAAAACAAAGAAGCATGCGATAATTTATTGTGGCAAAAAGTTATCATGCTTGTAAAAACGTATTGTACGATATATTGACTTATTGAATATTGCGACAGCCCTAGCCACAAGCACAAGGGAGGACGGGAGTTAAGATAATGGAAAGACCCCTCCATCGGCCCGATGGCCACAGAGTGTGTCACTGCACCACTCACTGCACCACTCACTGCGTGCGATGAGAGCCCTCATCTCCTCAGCGACCTGATCGTTGGCCACCGACAGGAGCTCGTATTTGCCATCACCACAGGGAGCCGCCGAGTCATCCCCACCGACATCATCACCCTTCCAGAGCTTATTGGGAAACAAGAAATGACTGAGAGAGAGAGAGAGAGAGAGAGAGAGAGAGAGAGAGAGAGAGAGAGAGAGAGAGAGTATTTAGACAGCATTCCATTTGCAATACGTTCAATTTACAATCAGTTATGGCAATTTCCTTCATGACTGCATAACTTCATTTATGACTTCATTTGTTCTCCCTAAAAGAAGATGGCTCTGTTTTTTTTCTCATGACTCACCTCTCCTGGCAGGTGCTGGCGATGATGGCCAGTTTATTGGTCCTGGTCATGATCAGGTGAGAGTTTGCCATGACCATCACAGCATCCAGACATTTGGACAGGTTGAACTGATGAACAGACAATGAATGCCATCATCATGCATGCCACAGTGCAGCAAGCCATAACAAGAGAACAACTTCTGAATTACTTTTAAATATCAAAATCAGACAGACAGTGCAATGCTGCAAAACACAAGCATCTTGCTCTGTGGTCACCAACTCATCATAGCATGTGGATTGCGGACCAACCTCTGGTTCTCGTTGAGTTTGCTGGCCCCACCATATTGGATTCACGTCTAAAACGATGACCAGAAGACTGACCTCGTCCTCTAAAAAAACAGATTAAAAATAACATGGAGAAATACAAGTAGTATGAATAAGAACAAATAGCTAGCAATGTTAGCATATGGACTGTCTCGTTAATATTATCCCATCACCACAAATGTTCTGCCTCTTCTCACATGAAAAAAAATCGTACATTTCATTACGTAATACAAGACACGCTGTGAAGAAAACAATAACAGTCAGAAGTTTATTAAGAACTTTTTGATAGACAGCAACAAACCTGAAGCCATCACTGCATCGACCCACGGCGCGGACTAGATGTCGTCATCCCTGACGTCATCTCTGTGAGTCGCAAAAGTGTCAGAACATGCAGAACACGCACACAGATGGTCTATTTTGATGATAGCTTCATAGTGCAGTTTGTATTCGTTCGAGCTTTCCCCGGTAAATTGTCATTTCAGTTTCAGTGAAAAGTTGTTAAAGGAAACCGACAAAGTGTCCCTATTGCATCAGAAAGTGGGACTGGTTATCAGGTGGTCTTCTGAAGTGTAGAATGGCAAGCTAGCTAACAGCAGGCACTCAGCTAGCTTAAGCATTAATTTTCATAAAGAAACCAAATACAACAATTACTGTACCCTGTGAAGTGATTTGCTGAAAAAATGGACGAAGGAGGTAAGATGAACTCTCATAATGTATCTTTGTATGCTCAGCTGATGTCTAATTTTCGCTGATGCTGACTGCTGCTGATGTTTTCAGTCACTCTGAAAACAAATGGCAAGAAATTAAATGGAATGAAAATGAAATGAAACGGTACATAGGTATTAAATCTTTGCTGATGTATGACCAATACATCAAAAAACAGGCTACTTGTGACATTTCTGACCACGTCTTCTTGTTGTTGTTATTTGTTTGTTTTGTTTACCTAGAGTTGGTGGAATACTTCAGAACTCAGATGAGCCAAGACCCAGATGTTGCTTCTGCAGTGGCTGCTATTCGCTCGCTCCTGGAGTTCCTGAAAAGAGACCAAAGTAAGTAATGGTGCATAATGACAACACATCTTCTGTTTATCACCACTAGATCCTCAGACACTATTCTTATTATGTATCCATCATAAAACACATCCAAATCATGCTACGTCATAACCCAAAAGTCTCTGAATCTCTTCTCTGGCTCGAACAAAGTATTAAATGATCAGTCTTGTCCTCTTAAGTCATATTACCCTATTATCTAGTTCTTTGGTCAGCTCCTGCTATTGTACGTATGTATTGTATGAAAACTAGTCAGTGACTATTTCTGATGCATTGACATGCTCTTTGTGGTCATGTTAATTAATATAGATTGTCCCTTCATGAATAAATGGACTTATTAATGTATTGTTTTTGAAATGTGTTGTAAGTAAGTAGCCTGACTTGACGTGCCTCTTCTCCCTTGCAGGTGAGACCATCTTGGGCCTGAGAGAGAACCTGACGCAGGCCATCGGGCGGCTCCAGTTGGCCGACTCCTCTGTAGCCGTGTCCTCAGGAGGAGAGCTCTTCCTGCGCTTCATCACCCTGACGTCACTAGAGCACCAGGTAACTTACCACAGGACATGCTGTAGGCATGCCATTAGGGTGCATGTCATTTCTCCAGATTCTCATCCTTCCCTCTGTCCTCATTGTCAACTTGGATAAAGTCAGCTTTATATTGGACATTCATATAACATTTAAAGGGGCACAATAGGATGACGTTGTTTGCGCAGTGCCTGTGGCATGCCTGTCTCAAAATCTTGACAGCAATGAAAAAGTACTGTTTAAATAAACTCGATGTGAGAATGTTTTTCATGATGGAATGCCGACAGTTGATACAAATCTGAATATGGTATGTAAAGCGATTTTTCATATTCAAAAAGTTGCATTTGGGGTTTTCTGACAGCGGACCGTGGAAGTGGTCGCGAGACTCATCGTTCACTTACTAATGACTCAAATATGCTTCGGCTGACTCTGGACAGTGATTAATTAAACTTTTAATCCTACCTAGAGCCCCTTTAAAATACAAATGTGACTTATCTGAAAAATAAAAACTGTAAAACATATACAGTGAGGAGAATAAGTATTTGATCCCTTGCTGATTTTGTTGGTTTACCCACTAATAAAGACATGATCATTCTATAATATTAATGATAAAATGTATTCTAATATAGAGAGACAGAATATCAAAAAGAAAATCTAGAAAATAACTTTGAAGAATATATTTTAATTGATTTGTATTCCATTGAGGAAAATAAGTATTTGACCCCTCTAGTCAATGAAGACAAAATACTTGGTGGCAAAGCCCTTGTTTTCTCATACAGAGGTCAGATGTTTCTTTCAGTTAATGACAATGTTTGTGGATATATTAGAAATTACTTTTGTCCACTTTTCTTTGCAGATCATCTCTAAATTACTTAAGTTGTATGACTGTAGCTTGCCAAATGGGAGCTTCTGTTCCCTTCACAGGATTATTATAGGGTTAATGTTTGGAAACTGTCTAGGCCACTTCATGACCTTAATGTGCTTCTGCTTGAGCTACTCCTTCGTTGTTTGGGCTGTATGTTATGGATTATTATCATTTTGGGAGGCCAATCCATGACCCACCTTCAGTCTAGTTTTGGTGGGAAAGAGGTTGGCATGCAGCATTGTACGTTTACATGTCTCCCTCCATCCATTTCTTGACGATGTGAAGTTGTCCTGTGTCTTGGCCAGGCAAACAACCTCAAAACATAATGTTACCACTTTCATTTATGATGTTGGAGAAGGTGTTGTTCTTGGGATCATAGGCAGCATTTCTCTTCCTCCAAACACATCGAGTTGTGTTAATGCCAAACAGTTTGATTTTGGTGTCATCTGATTCCAGCACCTCCCAGTCATATCCTAATCCAGTTTGACGTTCATTGGCAAACCTCAGGTGAGCCTGAACAGGTTCCTTCTGAAGCCGGGGTACCATACATGCACTGCAGGATTTTAATCCGCTGTGGTATCAAGTGTTTCCAATAGTTTTCTTAGTGATTGAGGTCCCAGCTGCCATGGGATAATTTCCTAGCTCCTCCCATACAATTTTAAGGTGCTTTATCTCCTTTTTTCTGGTTATTAAATTCCCACAAGGTCAAATCTTGTATGGAACCAGAGACAGGCCTAAGATTGATGATTGATGATCATTTTGTATGTCCTAAAATTGGGAAGAAATGCACCAACAGTTTGCTCTTTAATATCCAGGAGCCCATTTCAGCCTTGTTGAGTTCTAAAATCTTGTCCCTGACATCCTTTGACAGCTTTTTGGTCTGTCCCATGTTGGCGAGTTTAGTTTGATTGATTGACTGATTCTATGGACTGATTCTGCAGATTCAATGTGTCTTTTGTGCAGGTTACTATTAACAGGTGTGTTCAATTCAGATAACAAGTTAATTGGAAGTGCCATTTGATCTGCGGGATCAGAACTCTTGATGGTTGGCAGGGGATCAAATACTTATTTCCCTCAATTAAATATACATCAATTATTATATATTCTTCAGAGTTAATTTCTGGATTTTCTTTTTGATATTCTGTCTCTCCATATTAGAATACATATTATCATTAACATTAAAGACTGATCATGTCTTAATTAGTGGGCAAACCAACAAAATCAGCAAGGGATCAAATACTTATTCTCCTCACTGTATGCAAGCTTTCTCATGTGCCACAGGGCTTAAATTCTTTTCCAGATATCACATTTGCAGTATGAATGTTAAATGAATTTCCAGTATAAAACCAGGAAAGTGAAAAGTCGACAACAAAGACAGAGGATGTGCATTTTGAGAAATGGCTTGCACCCTTAAGCCACCAGTGCACCAGCCTGCCACTTGTTAGACCCACGTAATTATTAGCTATGTAGGTACTCTTGCTTTATTGACTGCTTATGTGATGGAGGTCATCTCGGGTCAAAGACGTGCAAAATGGCATTGTCATTCAGTGTAACGGATACCTTCTGTTGACTGTAACGGTAAAAAACGTGATTTTTAAATTGTTCCAAGTGAATGGATGACAGCCGAGGCTTTCATGAATTCACTGGTAAAAAATAAAATAAAAAGAGTCATGTTTTTTACAGTTACAGTCAGCAGAAGGTATCCGTTACACTGAATGCCAATTTCATTTTGCACGTCTTTGACCCTCCTGTACTAGTTCACCACCACACGGCGATCAAAATTGCGACCTCCCAGTCACGGCAACCCTTTGCCAGTCATTGGAGCTCAGGTAGGGAACAACTGAGCTAATGGTCTAGGCCAGTGATTCTCAAATTGAGGGCCTTGAAATAATTTTCTGAAACTCAAAATAACATCAGTGTGTGTGTGTGTGTGTGTGTGTGTGTGTTGCTTGACTATTTATTTCAGTTGTATTTTACATTGGGTCAGAGGTGAGCCCTCATTTGAGAAGATTTCAAGTGGGCCCCCAGTTGGAAAAGATTTGGGAACTCCTGCTCTTGGCCTATAGCTCAGCGACACCTCAACTGTATGAGGCTTTGGGAAGAAGGTTTACTAACAATCTACCACTAAAATCTGCTAGTTGACATTGAATTAAAAAAAACGAACCCAAGTGATGCCTACCTAATATTTCTGGGTCCTGTGATTTTTTTAAACCTTTTTACCGGCTGTGACTGGAGGTGTTCTAAATCAAGGGTGTATGTGTGATCAAATGGTCCCTCTATTAGGAGGTATGTCACTAGCTCAGAGTTGAAATCGCTACATTTGCCTTTATCTATTGAAAGAGCTAAATTTGTCTTGCCATAGTTTTTCCATTTTCCATGGGTCTGATGTGAAGGTGATAAATGTGGCTGGTATGTCTGCTTTTTCTCTGTGGCATAGGACCTGTCTCAATGCAAGAAGGTGATGGTAGAAAGAGGAGAGCTATTCCTGAAGAAGATTTCCCTCTCCAGAAACAAAGTTGCCAAACTTTGCCACAATTTCATCAAAGATGGAGCAGTGAGTACTAGTAACCTTTCCTCTCCATACATATTTAGACATGCTGACTAAAGGGTGAGGGGTCGGGTATTAACAAATATTACGATTGACTATAAAACACACACACACACACACACACACACACACACACACACACACACACACACACACACACACACACACACACACACACACACACACACACACACACACACACACACTTTTGAGCAAGCAGTGTTGAATTATATCACTGACTGCGTCCTATGGTCCTTTGAAACTATGAAATGGAGCTGTATATTAATACACTTGACCACTTACAACACTGATGAGGGGATCAAGTAGTGTATTAACAAGTATTATTATATGGTTGTGACGTCATCTGTCGAATGCTCCATTCATTTCAACGGGGCTCCCCAACGTTCGGACGTCTGTTATTTTTCGATAACGGACGGGTTGGTCTATAACAGACCGCTGTCAATGGCAACAAGACTTTTCACTGCTAAAGCGACTTTTCAACAAGACTCTAATCAGCTGCTGTGATAGACAGCACCCGTTGTCCTGGCTACCGCTGTCAATGGCAACAAGACGTTCACTGCTAAAGCCACTGGCTTGTATACAAGTCAGTGGCTAAAGCGAATGTTTCATATCACTCCGCAGGGGGTCCGGTCTTTTGTCACTCTAATCAGCTGCTGTGATAGACAACACCTGTTGTCCTGGCTACCTAGCTGTTGCCTAGCGGTGTTCCACAACGGCACTGTTTTGTTTTGCGCAGCAACAATCTTAACATTAAATAGGTCTAAAGAAATGTCCCCGCCATGTGTGAATCATTTAAGTATATCCATATAATAAGCGGGTTAACTTTCGGCGAGTCGGTCGCTTTGTGGAATAGCAGCACTTCAGAGAGAACAAGACCCCTCCGCTCAGCGTCGGGGTCTAAAGATTCTCTCTGTCGTGCTGCTATTCCACGGTAGCGACCTTCTCGCCGAACGTTAACCCTTACTTATAACATTCAGAACACAAGCTTTTAGAGTCTGTTATTTAGCATTGATAAATGCACATAGGTTTTGTGTCTTTTACCCCTTTTGAACATTTTTTTCACGTATGTTACTGAATTATGGTTCAACAAAACCTCCATGAACACTGCTGAGCTTTATCCTAAAGGATCAGTACATCAAAGTAATGTTGTTGAAAAAACTGTCCCTGTGATGTTGCCGTAGAAAATCCTGACCCACTCATCCTCCCGCGTGGTGCTCAAAGTGCTGGAGAATGTGGCGTTGGATAAGAAACGCTTCAGCGTCTACGTCACAGAATCCCAACCTGACTCCGCAGGGTAAGTATTCCACAAGACCTCTCTACCGAATCCTGGGACCCGTTGAACATCATGTGGAATTTAAAAATCTTTTACAGCTCTAAAACACATTCTTCATTGTTGGCTCAATTGTAGGTTATTAAATCGACAGTCAGGCATTCCTATGCCACCATTCCTGTTCTATTAATTCCTATTCACACCCACATACAGCCCTTTTCACATCACACACACAAGAGCCACAGTGTAATGTGGAAAATGTTTTGAGAAATTCCAAGATATCTGATGAAAGTATATACAATTATTTCCTCCATCAATCTCATTTTACCCCATAGACATCAAATGGCTGAAAAACTGCGGAAGCTTAACATCCCCGTCACAGTAATCCTTGATGCAGCAGTGGGGTAAGTTTCCGAATGTCCATTGCTGCTCAGTACTACTCATTTACATCGAATACATATGATTTTTAACCTTCCAGTTTTCCATGTTGGCTGTAACTAAATGGTACCCAGTTTGACGTCTGTTGTCTATTCTGTTCAGGTATGTGATGGAGAAGGTGGACCTGGTGATTGTTGGAGCAGAGGGGGTTGTGGAGAGTGGAGGCATTATAAATAAGGTACACACACACACACACACACACACACACACACACACACACGATACAGACAGGCATCTGTTGTATGATTTGTCATTTGCGATGAGGCACGTAGTCTCACAAATGTCACACTGTGGTCAGCACTGTCAGATTAGGATCATCTCTCTCTCTCTCTCTCTCTCTCTCTCTCTCTCTCTCTCTCTCTCTCGCTGTCTGATTTGTTGTAGTTTCTTCTCTCATGTTTGGTGCCAAGTGATTGCGTAGCAAATACTATACAATTAACCAGTGGGGACAGTTAAGTTTGTGTAACTAACTTTATAATAACTCAGTATACTTATTATTAGTTATTAATGACCCTTAACTTGACATAATATCTTATACCTTCATTTCATGCATCTGCCACAGATTGGCACCTATCAGATGGCTGTGTGCTCCAAAGCCCATAATAAACCCTTCTACGTGGTGGCAGAGAGCTTCAAGTTTGTCCGCCTTTATCCTCTCAATCAGCAAGATGTTCCTGATCGATTTAAGGTAGGTGCTTTGTTTTTGGATTTTTTTTGTTGTTTTTTTTTTTAAATGAAACCCAATTTGTCCTGTACAGGTGTGGGGGCAATAGGTTACATTATTTGACACAAGTTCTTTTTTTTCTTTTTATCTTGTCTTATCGCAGCTTATTTAACAAAAAATAGAGCACAGAAGAAAAATACAGTATAAATGCCCCATGTCAAATATTGATGCTACATTATTAAGTGTGTCACTCACTGCCACACACTGCGATGTACACTAGTACAATTATGGACATTTTCCCGTGATTAGTGTGTGCCTACCAATCAATACCAACTAGAGACGGTGATAAGACAGAGGAGAGAACCTAGAACAACTTCGGTCTAACCAGAGTCCCAAAAAATTCTAGAGCGCTCTCTGGAATCTTTGATGAGCTCATTGTAGCGGCACTTGATTGCTAGGTTACGCGGACGCTGGCGTGTTTTATTTGTCCACTATTTTTTTATGAAGTGCGCTCCTCTGTGTCGGCCCGGTTGTTGTCTGCTGAGTGTCAATAGTTGCTGTAGCTGGTTCTAGTAGGAAACTGCACCATACATCATTGAATTTGTTCAATTCGTGGTCATAGCGGTAGCTATGATAAGTAGATGTCATTACACTCCTGACGAACTCCGAAAGTACGCATCCACCTCCGTCCCCATCAGCTCCGATGTACTTCAACTTTGCCGAGCTGCGGGCATACTTAAAAAGAAGCCGCATGTCCACCGAAGCCGAAGGGGAGGCGTGCGTCGCTCCCAAGTGCCCGAGAGGAACAGCGTACAACGCGGCGTCTTGGAGAGGTCTGCAAGTGGTAGCAGCAGTAAAGCATCCGAAGATTGGCGCCTGGCCCCGATGCGCAGCGGTACCAGCACACAGACTGCTGCTTCAGAGAGGGACTTGACCTCCCGTATAAAAAGTCTCCGCTTGAACTGCCCGGAGCAGACTCCTGTCGCCGGTTTTCGTCCTGCCCCCTGGGCTGACCTGCGCCAGAAGGCTGCGACTTCACCCTGTTCTCCGGTCGGTAATAAAACCGCGCACGGTACTGCTGCTTCAGAGAGGGACTTGACCTCCCGTATAAAAAGTCTCCGCTTGAACTGCCCGGAGCAGACTCCTGTCACCGGTTTTCGTCCTGCACCTTGGGCTCACCAGCGCGAGAAGGCTGCGACTTCACCCTGTTCTCCGGTTGGTAATAAAACCGCCCACGTTGGGTGCGCTGGTGACGCCGGACTGTGCGCTATCGAGGTTGGCGAACTGGGTGAGTTCTCCGCTAATACAGCATCAATAACACGAGCTGTGTCTCCAGCCCAATATCTAACCGGAGACAGGTGGTTAGATAATGAGATGGGCGCATGATCTATCTCCCTCTATGCGCCATCAAATGCCCGCTCAATCTCAATCTCAACCAGGCGCGCACAGATCACTCAATCATCCTTTCATATAAATGACTGTCCTAAAGTCTGGACAAAAACAACCCACCCTGCAGAAAAGTAGGAGTGGAAGTGAAATAACACCACCTTTGATAACATCACATGTCACACAACCTGATGACTTCTGTGCATAGATGTTTCAGCAGACATAAATTGTGTATGCAAGATTTGGAAAAGTGAATTTCTTCAACCTGACATACTGTGTTCAAACAAATGTGTCTTTTCCAGTTGTTCATATCAAAGTAGATGGCGATATTATGACGATCCAATCCCGAAATGATTTGTGATTCATTGATGCAGCGTCAGCCTAATGCTAAAAAAGACTGTGACATTGGGGTATTTATGTAGTATTATGGCTTTACAAGTCGTATCAGTTTCTTGCTTCATGCCATGTGTCTTCATGCTCCTACTTGGTTGAAATGTTATGCACGGTTTCTGATAAGTGAGAAAAAGTAACCTCCTCCTCATATGCCTTAGCTTAAGACAGTTTACAGTAGCTCTGTTTAGGTGATTTAAAAATAAGAGTTATTTTACTGCTTTATGCCCTAATTGTTATGTTCTGGTCCTTCTACTCCCTTAGTAGGCTACACCCTGAAGACCACCCTGGCAATGGAATACACTAAATGTGCCTAGTGTTACAGTCCTCCTCCTCTTTGCCCCAGTAGAAGACTCAGACCCTGAAGATCACTCTGACAATAAGCTTGTATTATATTGAGATTACAATATATTATTGTAATATATGATAATAGGGTAATATTACTTGATGTATTATTGTGCCTAATGATATACTCCAATGTGCTCCTCATCTCCCCTCATTACAAGGCAAACACCCTAAAGACCACTGTCAAACCTGTAGCAGTGTGCTCCAGCCCCTACTTCTAAGTGATGTTTGAACCCACTGTGATGCACCTGCAAGCTGAGAGTCCAAATAAGGCTGTTATATTATTTTCTCCTAATGTTATACTTGTATGTATCCTCTCCTCTCATTACCCCTCCAGTACAAGGCCCACACACTGAAGACCGCGGAGAACCTGGACAAAGAGCACCCCATGATCGACTACACGCCTCCCTCCCTCATCACACTGCTCTTCACAGACCTGGGCGTGCTCACCCCCTCCGCCATCAGCGATGAACTCATCAAGATCTACTTATGAATCTGGCTGGGGCAACTCTACTCCCCTCCGCTACACCCCCCAATCAATCAACTCATTCTACAGTGTCAAAGGGACATGATGCAGATCTCCTCTTACATGCAGCTCAGTTACAAGAAGATATAACCTTTGTGGACAAGATGACCAGTCCGTTGCACCTACTTGGGTGATGAAGTGCTATTGGTCTGCATTCATTTGTTTTGCAAACCAGCTGTGGAATATTAAAATTTGAGGATTTATGAGGAAGTGTTTGTGTTCCATTTCTGTCACCAATTGTTTCTGCCAACTAATGCTTTCTTGAAACATTTGCCTTTGAAGACGGTACTTTACAGCTAAAATGTAATTATTGGCAAGTCTGCATTATTTTCAGCCACTGGCGTGTAGTTTTGTAACTCACAGCCTCTATCAAAAATGTTAACTCGTTATTTTCAGAAAAAAAGCCTTCACCATCAGCTATAGCAGCAGTGTCGAATCTGACAGAGGGCCAAAATCAAAATCTGTTATGAGGTCACAGGCAAAGCTAAACAATTTTTTGTGCTAAAATTGTGCATACACACTTCTCATGTTTAAATTTCACAAGCAGATTCCCATAGTTCAAATGTGACTACATTATTCTGTTGCATAGGAGTGGGAGCGGTTTCCCTGGCCTGGGGACCAAATGTCATGTTCGAGTCTTATTACGCTATACATCAATGGTGTATGTGGGCCAACTGTAATACACATTTGAAATTATCTTGCGGGCCAAATATGATTCCACGGTCCAGATTTTGGCATCCCTGCGCTATAGGGCATCAAGGGTCCATTTCAATATCTAACCTCCCGTTCTCTCCTTTCGCTTGTTGGCTTGTGGTGTGAGACGTCATTGACAGTAGAAGTTATATTCAATATCTCACAAATCCATAATTCAAGGGTCATTTCTTCATTTGCAATTTTTCCACAGAAGCAGGGTGTCAGCGAAGTATGAGGCCACAAGCAAAAAGAGATGGTGATTAGATATTGAATTGAACACCATAGTTGATATTAGCAAAGACACAAATGCTGAAAGAATTAACTTTTTGTTCCACATACATAATCATCCATGTAACTCACTCCCTCTATATCATACCAGTGCAGTGGTTGGTCAAGGCCTAATGTGTAGGCTTTTGTCTATTAGAAATGAAGAAACAAGACAACATGTTTTCCCCAATTCAAGCCATGTCATGTTTGAACTTGACAACTTCAGTTGAGTATCAATTCCAAGGCTCTGTCCCTCCCAGATGTTTTGACCAAATCGACTCTCTTTTCCCCAACACAAAATAGAGAAAAACATTGTTCTCCCCTCCACACACACACACGTTCATACATACATAATGAAATAAAATTTGTACAAAATTACAACTTGGATAAATTTGCCTTTTCATGGTTCAAATACTGAAGCTCAAGCTGATTTTTTTCTTTCATCTACAGTACAACCCCAGTTCTGTCCATCACTAGTGACCCTCTTACCCAAAGTTAAAAAGCAAAATAAATGAAACTCTCCTTCACCAAAATAACAAATTATTTTTTCAAAATGTGTATACAGGATGTGCCTTTGTGAGCAGATTTTTTTTTCTTTTTTAAACTCAAAAGCCATCAGTGTTGCATTTGAATCTAAAAACAAACGCAGCAAGTTGGTTGCGAGTGAATGGCAACGATAATTCTTAAGGTCACACATAAGTCACAGCACTGGACGTGTCGTTCACTTTCGCACGCATATGGAGTGATGAGGAGGACTCGAAAACCAGGACTGAGGCTGAGGCTGATGTTTCTTAGCAGGCTTAAGTCCATTGGCCAGCAGTGGTAAAGTCACTGTTCACAAGCCTACTTGAAAACCGACTGAGCGAGTGAGGTATGCCTGGCGATGGTGGCGCAAAAAAAGCCATTGAGAGGATAAGGGAGCACAAAAGGAGAAGGGAAAAAAATCAAATAAGCAGGATTTTTTTCTTATTTTTTAGGACAATAATCAACGCACTGCTCGCAACCCGCCTACATATTGCTAGTGAAATAGCTGAATAATTACAAAAATGAATCTTTTGATTTTTCGTTTTGTGTTTTTCAAACAGTGCCATTCTCCAAAGTGCACGTTCAAAGTCCAAGACAGCTGCTGCTTTTCCCAACCCCAAACCCCAAACCCCACCCGCGCCTGTGTAGCAAAAAGATACAGCATCCCCCACACATTCATGACATTTCCTGACTAAATAAAATAGGGACAACATGGGAAAACATATCACTCCATAACAGCTTAAAATGTGAAGTCTTCAAAACAAAGGGGATGGAGGACCATTTTTGTACACTGTTAACAGAGAAACTCCTAAAAGTAACAATGGGAAACAAAAAAATAAAAAAAAATATTTCAGATGGAGTGAAAGGCAGAAAGAGAGAGGGAGAGAAGAGAGAGAGAGGAAAGAGGGGACAGAGACCTTTTCCCCTGGGGGTGGGGGTGTCCGGACAATTTTCCAATCTGGCAAAAGGTGACCGTGGACCATTTTACAAACTGATTCATTTCATTTTTCTTGCAAATGGTACCAGCTGATGGGAGGGGCACACTTGTTTTTCTTTTTGGAGTAAAAAAATCTAACATGTAAAACCCATTTTTCCTCTCTTCTCTTTTTTTACACGACTCTCCGCACTTCGAAAAATCTCTTCAGGTAGTAAATCTGTCCCAGGGTCATGGCAACCAGGACGAGGGCCTCGAAGAAGGACCAGAGCACCACCCTGCTGTTTGTGTTGTCGTTGACTAAGAAAAAAAAACAAAAAACAAAAGGATAACATTATAACGTTACATGAAACCATCGAATACAAAGTCTATGAAAAAATGTGCCACAAAAGATATAACGTCCTTTTCATTGCCAAAAAATGCTGTAATGCATCACTACTTGCCCAAAGTTTATAACAATGCATTGTGATACAGGTTAATGTATTTTACTACCATTTCACAGTCTTTAGCAATGAGTGTCCTTAAATGACATTAGCGAGTGTCCTAGAAAGTGTGTGGCCTGGTAAGGTTGGATACTGCCTCAGCGTAAATGCCAGCGTGTGTGTGTGAGAGGGAGAATGTTTGTGTGGGTCCACTTGCCATTTTTAAATACCAACACTACTGTGTGCATGTGCGTCTGTCCTGAGAGTGCCAGGCCTACTTACTGGCTCAGTCTGTGTGTGCATCCTCTCTTGGACTTATTGTTGGTGTGTGTGTGTGTGTGTGTGTGTGTGTGTGTGTGTGTGTGTGTGTGTAGGCCTACTTACTGGCTCTATGTATCCTCTCGCGGACCTCCATGTACTCCTGCTCGTGCTTGACAGCAGTCATGGCTACCGCCAGCTCATTGATCATCTCCTCCAGCTTGTTCTGGTGGGCTATAGAGACGAGGAAGCGGAAGATGAAGAGGAGGAAGAGAGCACAGGCAGAACATGGCATGTCAGAGAACATTTGGAAACAGACACAGTGAGCTGAGAGACGTTTTAGATCTTAACCCAAATTGCAACATTGTAATTCTCTATGAAGACTCATTTATTCTGCTTGACTTAGTTAAGCAAGTGTAGTTGTAGGCAATTGGCAAAACTTTGAACACATTCAGACACAGAATTAGTACTGAACAAATCACCTATTTGAAGAGATAAAATGGTTTTCAAGCACCAAAAGCAAGTCCAGTTGCCTACAACTCCTTTGCGTTCTAATCTACTGTGGTGTTGAGTTAAGCTTACTCGTTTCAGCAGGGGTGTTTAGATTTCCAAGTGACAGGGCTATGGTTATGTGCACTACTCTGTTTCGTTTTTAACTCCAATAACATGTCGGTACAACAGACTCATTACTGGTGTGTCTTATTTCAGCAGTAGACAATCAATCCCAGTGAGAGGGTTAAGGCCGTGCTTCGGTCATGTACAGTGGGCACAGTGTTCAAAACCTGCCTGTCACCATTTTTCTTTCCTCTCAGCAATCCGTAGCCAGGCCACACCCCTCTTTCAATCAAATGTCAAGACACATTTATGAGAGAAAAACTGGGTGCATGCGGCAAACCACAACCGAATGACAAAAACAAACGCTTCATGAAACCCACTTCAGTCCGTACATGTTAGTCTTGAATTCAGCATGTGCCTGGCTAACCCATACAGTAAACCCACACACATTCATAACAAGTCTTTCAAACATCAAGTTCTGCCGGTGGTGCACTTGTACGCCTACTTCTACGGGGGTAAAATATTCAGACCAATCAGTAAAAACTGCTGTAGTGTTCAACCAATCCTTCATGAGGTTCAGGACTACTGAGCCTGGGGTGAAACTATCCAATAATTCCAATAATTCTGAGTGCAGGAAGTCAGTCCTGCCAGATATTTGTTGCAGACAATTCTCAAAGTAACTGGGTGAACTACCTCTCTTCAGTTTGTAGATGAGCCAATACATGAACTCTCCTGTGTCAAAAGCTCTAGTTAAGAAGGAAAACGACATGGCAGGACTTTAACTTTGTCAAGCTGGTTTGGCCACCTCTGCAGAGGACCCTCACCCTAACTGATGACAAGCCCCATGTCTTATTTTTGGAAGGAACCCTCAATTATTTGAATTAATAAAGCAAAAAAATGTCTTTCAGAAGCCCATGTTTTTGAATTGATACAGAAAATGTCAATGCAACATTAGGCCAGTAGTTCAGTATGTGAGGTGGCAAACAATTACTTGTTACTAGTTGTTTTTGGTTCATCGGTTGAACACTACCATGCAGATGCTCAAGCCAGTGGGTCATTCTAAAATAACCTACTGTGTACTGTCACCAGTGTATCATAGTTAGTCAAGAACACACACACACACACACACACACACACATCATATTATTCAAATGGTCTAACAACATAATCGGTAGCAATAGTCTAGAGTCAAACAGTGAAAACTGAGCACCCGCTATGATTTTTTTTTTTTTTCAAATCCATGCAGTTGGTTTTCACCTACCATCCCAGGTGTCACCACCAACTGAAGGAAGGGAAGGAAGATTTTAAAAGGGGAAGAAAGAGAGGAGGAATGAACAGAGTAAGAGAGGATGACAAACAGGAGAGGAAACAAGGAAACAAAGGGCAGCCGCAAGGACCAGACTTTGCAAGATGGTGGTCGCGTTACTTTAGCACGTAAACAGTGATAAGGTGGACATGGAAAGAACAGACACTTCTGTGTTTACCTTTAAACATAGTAAACTACAGAACAGATCTACCGGTAGCTAGAAGAGGTAGCTTTTAATTGAGAAGACTCAGAGGCAAAAGCCAGACACAATACTCTTCTCTGTTTAGGCATGAGTGGTTTTTAAGCCTGGTTTTAAAGTGGGCTCTTCGGCTATCTAACCATGCAGGCAAAGAGAGTAGATTAGAGTAAGAGGATTCAAGCCTGTGTATTCCCTGGATCCATGTGATGTCATGTGAAGGCCCCATTAGGAGACCTTAGTTTGTAGGTTGAGAATAAATGTATTCCCTTGGCACCGTTGATGGAGGTAGAAGACATCTTGTGCAAGCCGTCACCAAATGCCGCAGGAAGAGAAGGAGGAGGAAGGGACAACGCTCCCTTAGGAGACCGAACTTGAGCACACTCCTTTGCATTGGGTGAGGGAAGTTTGAATCATCTTTCTTGTATCTACTCTCTTTGATGCAGGTTTCCAGCAAGACATTCAGCCATTTGCAATAACTTTAAAAGGTCTATCAAGGCTATTTTTGGCTCATGGTCTTGCAATGCTTAAAAATTGGGTACAAGTGAAGTGACCATGACCTAACTGTTACAGTATTGTCCAAGCGTAGACTACTAAACTATGCAGTATGTGTCTTTGAGGAACAGGTGCATCCTTTGAAGACAATGAAAAGGCAATTATCCCAATTGTTAACTCTTTCATCAAACACGAGTGTCACTGTAATGGACAATGGCCAACTATGCTGGCAGTTTAATGTGTTCTTAAATCTATTTGGCAGGCAGCTGCCTGTACCAACAGACACACAACAAAACACAGTTGGAGAGCACAAAAAAGCCAGAAGAAGCACAGAGGTGAGTGCCGCTGCTGTTGCTTACTTTCTGTGTCCTCGATGTTGGACTTGGGCGCCTCTCCGATATCGATGGTGAACATGACTATTTTGGGCGTCATGGTTGACATCTTGTTGCTGAAGCAGAACTTGTATGTTCCGTCCATGTGGGCGGCCACAGAGTACTTCCCGCTGGACTCCCGGTCTCCCTTGTAGATCTGCTTCCCATCTGGGCCTGTAATCTGTTGGGGGCACAAGGACATTAGTGTATCGTTTCCAAACAGCATTTTGGTTAGTCAATGTGGTGGTGGGGGGTGGGTTAGAGGGTATCAGACAAATCTCTGTCACCATTGGAAAAGCAACGCTGTGCAGTTTTGTATGAAATATGATCAAAACCCAAGAGGCTTTAGGAATTCACAACACTAAATCTTCATCTTTCGGGGGACCTAGTCAAGGTGGCCCCCTTAACAATTAACTGCTGGGGGGAAACCCTGATTAGCTGTCCCCATTGACAGTACTGTCAATGGCTGTCCCTTATACATAATGTGCCACTAAAGTGCAGTGATTCAACAAAATAGAGTGTCATTGGTGCCACACATGGATGCTTGAGAGATAATAGACCTAGTGCTTGTAGCCTACTTCCCTGTAACAGCTGTCGTGGGACACAGCATTGGAAATACAAATAATTGTGAGCTAGTGACTTAATTTGTCACAGATTTTTTAAAAGAATGATACAATAACACACATCAGGTGTCCAGTGAAAACTGTGTCGAATGATAACCGAATTTGCATGCATTTACAAGAAGGTAAACTGACAGTTGACACGAAATTAACCCGTTCAATCATTGACACCAAGCAGAATTAATGACTACGGTCATGATTAGGCCTAGCTTATACATATCTAAATTCGATGTGGCCAACTTTTGTTTCTGATTTCCGGGGTCTTTCCATCAGAAACGTCAACAGCTGGTAGATTTCGACGAGAAGGTGATATGCGCCAAAATAGCTGACAGATGTTGGCTGCTCGCTATATATCAGTCCTGCAGACCCTCTTCGTTTTCACTGTAGACAACACACAGCAAATTGTTGTGGTCTACATAAAGGCTTAACCCCAGCCACCCACGCTATCGTCACGCAAAATTGTGAACATCATGGTGACATGATTTCACATAACTAGTGCTACTGCTAGCTAGCAATGTGAGCTATCTGTCAAGTTGGCAGGTTAGCTGGCTACATCGGTGTAGCTATGTGTGCGGTCTCAATTCATAAGAAATGATTGATGTCGGATGATATTTGACCGCGTTGTTTGGGTAAAAACTTCACTGAACGCGCGGTTACGCGGAGCCCCTATCCTACATAACCAAGGCTACATGCACTACAGTGCCAAGTTAGCTAGCTTGGCCTGACATGTCGCAACTTGGCCAGCACAATCGACGCTGGTTATCCTCCTCAGTTAGCAGCTAGTCGTCTAGCAAGCTAGCTTACCTCCACATCGATGTCCAGGAAGCCTCCCTCTGCAACCTCAAACATTAGGCCCATCTTGGTGCCTGAGTTGACCCGTTCGTAAAAGCACTCTTCGGCATGAGCGTCTATGCTAACGAAGTAGCCTGACGCCGTGGCTGACAAGGTTACCAATATAACAATGAGTTCCGAAAGCGTGAACATTATGGCAGGGTTTCTTGGACTACAAACGTTAAGAAGATAGCTAATACACAATATTCTAGTAGGAAGACAGTCCTCGCAAGCCACCGACTTGCGGAGGAGGAGTCATTTGCTATATGGCCGATTGTGAGTGGAGGATGACAAGAGGCTGCGTTTCTGCCACGTAAAATTACAAACAGCAAGCGAAAGAGGACAAACTGTACGGAATCAGATTGAGAACAAAATTGCATTCACCTGTAGCTTTTATTCGAGGAGAAGACATAGCCTAACTTGACAAATCAGTATAACATCGGGAAATTGTGTTATTCCCAAACTTTCATGCGCATTAAACCATTTTGGCACCATAGAAAGTAATCAAACTACGCGTAATTTGGACCATATGATTTGGTGATGAGTTTAGGCCTCTAGGCCAATGCTAGTAGGCCTAGTGTCCATCTTCTGTAGGGGGGCAACTGTGACCTAAGGTGCCGGGAGATATTAAACTCACCCTTGTTATTTATTACCTACACAGACTAATGTAACATCATACAATATTATTTTATGGCCCCACCCCATTCCCCAAAGTGTGTGCAGGGGTGTGTTGAAGTAGGGGTGGACAGGGGGACAGGACACCGGGGCCCCATTGGCAATGGGGGACCCACATGGAATCACATTTTTTGTTTTTATGTAGGCCTATTCATATCATGGGCTGGATGCCATTGGAGCTGGTCTCAAAGGCTTAGAACGAAGTGCATCCATCCCTCCAGTCAACGTTTCTTAACCAATTGATGCTTCTGCAAAAATACCTGCTGAATGCCTAAGGCCTTTTTTGAAGAAAAGTTGCCCTCAGCCTAACACGTAAATATTTCTGAAGCACATGAAAACATTAAATAAGTTGAATTTAAATGCTAAGAGCCTCATCTTGCAGAATGTGTTCATTCAGCTCTAACATAGCAACATTTTAATAAAAATATTTCAAATCTCATGAGCCTGAGTGCTGCGTCATGCAGCTCCAGGCGCCTGATCCATGTTTTGCAATGCAACATCCAGCATCAATGGGTTAAGTTGGCAGTTCCAGACCCTCTGTACGAATGAAAGCATGAGGGGATGGTGGCCTTTACCTCATTGTTTTTGATTTAGCAACACATTTTTGTCTGATAATACCATGGGGGCAGTCATGGGTGAGCGGGGGCAGTCATGGGTGAGCGGTTAGGGCGTCAGACTTGCATCCCAAAGGTTGCCGGTTCGACTCCCGCCCCGCCAGGTTGGTGGGGGGAGTAATCAACCAGTGCTCTCCCCCATCCTCCTCCATGACTGAGGTACCCTGAGCATGGTACCGTCCCACCGCACTGCTCCCCATGGGGCGCCACTGAGGGCTGCCCCCTTGCACGGGTGAGGCATAAATGCAATTTCGTTGTGTGCAGTGTGCAGTGTTCACTTGTGTGCTGTCGAGTGCTGTGTCACAATGACAATGGGAGTTGGAGTTTCCCAATGGGCTTTCGCTTTCACTTTCACTAAACTTGCCACTCGCCACTAAACCTGACAAAGATTAGGCTATGTTTACACCATTTCCCAAACACATTACATTATTTTGTCCATGAAAGTATTCAACTATCACAGTCAATCGAATCTAATGGCAAAGCCACCAAACTGGCTTATATTTCATTGCTCATCCAAATGTTGGTGTTGACATGAAATGTCTTGTGGGTGCTAACCATCTCTCTGGCCAAAGTTCATTCAGCTGGCATGGCAACTTAAAGCCTGATTCTCTGCACGGACCCTTATTGCTGCTTGCAGCTAGGCATATATTTAGGGCCTCACAGCAAAGATGCAAGGGAATCTGCAGTTGTCCCGGGTTAGTTCATGAAACAGTGAGTTATCCATCCGTCTGTCAAAAACATTTTGCTTTTTGTGTTTTTGCATGTGACTCATAGGTTGACCTTGTTTTGGAGCAAAACAGCATGTACAAGGTTGAAAATGACATACGTACATAGCCTACTGCCATGCCATACTGAAATGAAATCTGTAAAATTACTCATCCAGACTAACCAGAAAAACAATCCTTAATAAAACAAATGCATTTTCAGCTGAGATGCAGACTTTTATAAGTAATTTTATGAGACTTAATTACACCACCATGTTGCTTTCTTCATCATTTATTTCTACAACAATACAGCAAATTATACAACAGTTAGATCCGGTCAAGCTTGTGATATCTGATTGGATGAGATGCATACTATTGTTGTGTACTTCCTTTGTGGTAAACAACCTTGAGATAAGCCAAAAGCTGTAACTCTAGTGATCCTATACTGTTTAAGGCCTTCATATAATCTAAAACACAGACAACTTTGAAATGTCTTCGAATGTCTTTGAAATCTTCAATAGGCTATGTTTGAACTAAATGTTTACAATAGGTAAGACCCACAGTTCAACTATTTCACAATGCTGTGGGTAATTAATTCTAGTCGAGTCAATTAATTCTAGTCATTAGGTCCCAGTGTAAATGTGCACCAATTAAGTAATCCATAGTGGTTAAAAGTCATCTCGCAAAAATCCTCCATACACTGTGACTGTCCATGTCCAGGTCAACTCCATCGCTCCTTATTTTCTGACAATGAAGTAGGTGGTCCATCCAGCAAGTAACAGAGATCCAAGCAACACCGTGTAGCAGAAGAGAATAAATTTCAGAAGTTCTTTGAAAGTTCGAAGGAAGCGAAGCGTCAATGGCTCCGGCTCAAACAGAATGTCCATCCTCAGAGATGCTTATGCAGTTCTCCCAAGAAAAAAAGATGTTGACTTGAAATAGCTATCTGGACAGAGAGAATGAAGACAATTATAGTGACACTTCAAATGTTTTTCTTTTTAATGAAAAGGGAGACATTCAAGAATACTTATTTTCCTTTTTGGTAAAGAAGTTTAAAGGTTTCAAAAACTGTAAAGGTGAGGATTCAGGATATATGTGCTATTTAATATTTGAAAAGACCTGCACAACAAAACAAAACAAAAGAAAATTATGTTTCAATTAAATGTTTAGCCTGCCATTATTGATGAAATAACAGACCCATATTAACAACGATTAGATAATCAATTCTATAAGAAAGCAGATGTCTCATCAGCTAAGTCCCTGTGTGAAAGTGTGCAGTTTATCCACATTGGTTGAATGATCAGTCACTTTGCAAGCATGCATTTTCCATAGCACATATCCATCACTTCTTTTTTTAATTTCCCAAGAAGTAAGTGGTCCATCCAGCAAGTAACAATGAACCAAACAGGACAGTGTAAAGCTAGATTTATGCTTCGCTCGCATAGAATCTGCGTCCGTCCGTTTTCTGTCTATGCGAGTCCACGCCCCCCTCTCAGAGGCTCTGCGCCCGTCGTCTAGCGCCTCGAAAAAATTCTAACTATCCGTCGGACGGACGCGGAGTACGCAGACAAAAAGGCACTATGATTGGTCGTCTCGCTACTTCCTTGTTCTGTTCTTGTGGCAGCGCAATGCCAGTAGTTTGCGAGAGCAGAGCTGTATTCTGTTAAAAACGTTATTAATGCCTTGTGTGTAAATGTGTGTAAATACACGAAGCTAAGCTAAGTAACAAACAATGCATCAGTTGAACACTCGTGGCACAATGCCTGCGGTTTTACTACCGTTCCTCCACCGAATGTAAACACACATCGGCAGAATCAACTGTCTTTACATGCTTGCATTTTCTGCTCGTGAAAACAGACTGGGTATGTCAAATAATGATACCACTGCATTGCCTTTGCAATTTGTGTGAAAATACCTAGCTAACCGGGATAGAAAGCAACATTGCTTAATAATGACCGCAGTGACAATGTAGTGAAAGTAGCCTAATCGCGCAATTTCAAATGTGGCTGGCAACGAGACCTCGGACCTCGCAGAGCTCGCAGATGCATGAATACAAAATTGGTTCGTGGCCACTCCCACGCGACTTTTCACGCTCGCAGTTGCTGAAGTCTAATCTGACCTTAACAGAAGAGAACACATTTCAGAACTCCTTTCAAATTTCGAAGACAGCGGATGGTCAATGGCTCAAACTCAAACTTAATGTCCATCTTCAAAATGTTGCTCATGTAGGCCTACCTCTCATGCAAGAACAAAAAGCTGCATGAACTTCAAGGAAATATCTGGAAAGAGAGAAGAAATTAAGGTAACACTCAGAATGTTAGATGGGGGGGGCAACTGAAAAGTGCACACAGTCCATTGTGCAATATAATTAAACACGTTTAGTCTGAGTGCAATTAGAATGTAAGAACAACACTGCCAGTGTTATAGACTCGAGTGCTGAATTAACAGTTGCTGTGTAAGTAATGTTGGCTTTATTGGGAAATATGAATAATAGATAGGCTGGCCATTTTAAACCCAAGCCAAGCACTCAAATCGATCTCCATTAAGCTATAAGCTACTACTGGGTTCCTTCAAAAGCATTCTAGTATCAACACAAAGCAAAAACACAAGTTTGATGAAACAGAAATATGAACAATATGACAATAAAGCTCAATCTAAATTAGCATGTAAAATAGATGGACTGGCCTCAGCCAATAGTCGACAAAAAACAATGTTGTGCAGGTTTGAGTGGCAAAAGTCCCGATATGGAATTTCAAAATATTTTTCTTCAATCAAGTAATCCTCAAAACTCGAGATTTGTTTGTGATCACAACTTTTGATCAGCCTGAACTTCGTACAAATGACACCCTGCCCAAATTACTGAAAAAAACAATTTGAATTAATTGAAATTACTTCACCTGTCTCCTTGGGAAATTGTGAACTCACGCTCCGCACAAGATCATTCCAACAATAGTTTTGGCGCTGTCCGTGCGCGCATGACACCACACGCGTCCGTAGGAAAAGACAGTTAGCATTGTCTGCTCACACAGCGGTCAGATGCTTGCTCACGGGTCGCCAGTGAGAGCAATTAAATTTATGGCAAGACCCAGGGAGCCCTTGGGCTTTGCAAATGGAAGCAAAAAGCTGCGCGTGCACCTGCTCCATACAGTGAAGGAGGGGCTTTTTCCATTTCTCCCGCTGCCGAACCATGTTCATATTATTAGTTGGGTTCCTGAAGCCCTACAGCCTAATCCCCCTCTCTCCTCTGAAGACCAACTCTATTGAGACAAAGCTCTTTTTTAATCAGAGATGTCATGCGCTGCGCTCTCACCAGGATTACAACCTTGGCGAAGAGACGAGCTGATTTGAGAGGCCCATTTAATATCTGAATTGGATGACTGACTCATATTCTCTCAAACAGTATAAAATCCAACAGGGTGGATTAGGATCATTTAATCTCTCTACAAATGAATTAACAGTCAGGGATGATCCACTTTTCTTATTGATGATTACAAAAAGGTTCAAATTTAGTTAACATTTGACTAATTTCACCACATTATCAGTGAAGGGTTAATCTGAAGATTGAGAAAGTGGTCTAAAACTGGCACACATCCTTCAGTTCAATCAGGTCTGTTTTTAGGTTTCCCTGGAAAGAGCCAGCTCTGTCAATCTCCCCTGCCGGATCCCTGCTGATACCCGAAAGCCGCCTGCATCCGACTATCTAAGTAACATTGATCCAGCCGTCAGAGAAGCAGCACTCTCCTCCGAGCTGCCTGCATCCCCACCCCACCCATCGCAGGCCTTGCCACAGCAGCACTGGAAACAAGGAGCAAATGGCCTCTTAATTCAATCAGCGTCCTACAGCATCCGATTATGATTGGCTGAGGCCCATCCCCTGGACAACCGAGGCCCATTATCGGCCGATCTCGAGGCCTATTAGGGCAGCCTAATTGGTTCTCCTCTCTGTAGGGCCAGACTGCTGACAGCCCGGAGTCAGGGCCGCTGACAGCTTTGGCCGGGCCTAGGATAAAGCCATCTGAAAGGACCCCGCGACCCACCCACTACCAACAGAACATTGTAATGACAACCTAGTTCTGGGCCCACATTCTCCCTGGGCTGTACCCCTTTTGTCGCCCCTCTGTCTGCTTCCCTGGCCAGGGCAGTGGACAGACAGGCCTGTGCTGTCCAGTAGGTTCACTGTGTATCTCCATTTGTCTGTGTGCTCTCTGGTCCACTTTTAAGACTTTATTACCATGACGGATGCAGGCATTTGATGGATATGATGGATGGGTGCATGAGTCAGTGAACTACACATTTTATAATTGTCTTAATGTGGTTCATGCTTCAAATCTTTCTTCAAAGATCTGGGAGCAAATAGATGTATGATATGTATGACATGAAGACACAGTTTGCAAGGTTTTTGTTTTTTTACATTTTAGTTGTTGTTAATTCACATAATATAAACAATCCAGAATGAGTTTGTTCGACTGAACCGGCAGATCTTTAACATTCATACGTGTTAACGTTACATCTCTCTCATCTTTCTTTCTCTCACACACTCACAGGCATATACACATAGAAGCAGTAACAGAAATAATAAAAAACACAAAGAAATTGTCAATGATGTCACATTCAGCCGCAGCTCCCATAAAGTCCAACTGACCAACCCTGTGAGTGTCTTGGGCGCAAACCAACTGACAATTGACTTGTAGCGAAAGGGAAGTAGAACTGCACCGCCAGGACTCAAACCTATATTAAACTGGTAATCAATTACATTGTATGTATCAGGGGAGCTTTTAGATTACTTTGTCCTGGGCCCGGCAAAATGCTGCCAGTGGCCCTGCTTGGGGGGGGGGGGGGGGGGGGGGGGGGGGGGGGGGGGGGGGGGGGGGGGGGGGGGTGGGGGGGGGGTGGGGGGGGGGGGGGTGTGGCGGGGGGGGGGGGGGGGGTGTGGGGGGGGGGGGGGGCGGGGGGGGGGGGGGGGGGCCTGGTCAGATCAGTCCATGAGCCACTTGATCCAGCTAGTGTCGTGGTCAGAGCACCAGTTTGGAAACCCTGAAGGCCTGGGTTCAAACACAGGCGGGGCAACTCTACTTTCCTCATGCTGTAAGAATAGAGGCTTGAGTATCAAGAGGTGTCATAAGCTTGATTTATGGGCAACAGTCTTTAGGTGTCGCAGTTGATCCCTCTACCATTGACCTCTATACAGACAGCAATTGGCCACTGGGGTGAAAACACAGCCCCGTTCAGTCACATTTATGCTCTAAAATGTATTTAAATTCATTAAGCCCAATTTCACTACAGATAAATGCATGATTTAGTGTAAACCACAGTAACTGAAGAGATTCCCGTAGCTTCAGATACATATTTCTTTGTATTGCACATGGAAATTAAGCAAATCTCACCCATACATCTCTATGTACTTCAAGCAACTTCCACCCCAGCCACCATTTTGAAACTGATCCCAGGGAGTTACTATGGGTATGACACCTCTAGATTTTTGTCAATGTTTTGACTACTCAGTTGGGGATGGCTGGTCATATCTGCTGGTCGGGCCGGTCCGACTCTTTCCAGCTGCAGCCAGGGAGCTTGGGGTCTGTCTTCAATAGATTTATTTTCTGTCCATGTTTTTGGCGAGTCCCTCAAGTCGGGTCGATGGGTCTGGTCATATCTGCTGGTCAGGCCGGTCCATGAGCGACTTGATCCAGCTAGTGCCGTTGATGAGCTTGGTGGTGGCGATGATGTACTCGTGGCCGCTGTCCTCCATCTGCGAGAGGAAACGCAGCGCCGCAATCTCCGCGTAGGTGACCCCTCCCAGGAAGAACACCAGCGTGGTGCGGTTCTCTCCCTGCTGGCCTGTGGACGTCAAGTAGACAAAACAAGACGCACAAGAAGTGTACTTAGATGAGCTCAAAATATCAATACCAATTAAGTTCAACTTTCAGGTCAGGTCAGGAGAACACACACACGCACACACGCAAACATACACAGACACACAATGAGAGTCGAGCTGAAAACATTAAGCATCATCATATTGATCAATTTCAAGAGTGAAGCAGACCTTTTCAAATCTAATATTCCTTTGCAGTCCACTTCAATGCTATGACACAAAATATCATGCATTAGTACAAAATGGAAAGCACTGTAAAGTACTGCATCCTCTGTATGAGGTGCAAAGATTACTACTGATGACATATCTGGGACTAGTAGTCCTAATCTAGAAAATCTAGTAATATAGTAAAATTCCATTGCCAACCATGTTAAAAAAGGTCAGACATCTCTCCGCACACTTGCTCCCATTTTGCATTTTTATTTCATTTCACCAAGTGAATTAGCCTGATAAACCAGACTAAATGTGAGATTGGATGTGTAATTTAGTCTGGCCCCGATGAATGATACATCCGAAGATTGTTGATGAGAACAACCAGTTGTCTTTCAAACCATTTCTATGCCTATAGGCCAATGCTCTGACCAAACAGCGCAACTTACAATTACCACCATCAAAGATCACGTTGGATCCACGTTTTATATAGCCTGTCGGTAAACGCCGAAAACGTCCTTCTTAAAAATGAATGAGCGTAAAATATCTTCCTGCACGTTTCAACGAAAACCCTATGTCTAATTCTTCCAAAAACTGATTCCAAAGATGAGACAAACGAGAGCTGTTCAATCCTCCTTGTTGTTGTGCTTTCCCCAGCATCGCAAGCTCCGTCGTCACTACCTCAAAACCCTGCCCGCTTTGATTCAAAACAAATCTCTGCACTGTGATTGGTTTGCCAGATTTAGGGCATTCAGGGCATTGAGGGCCATTGATCTGAGGCTAGACCACTCGCAGGAAAAAAAATGTTTGCCGCCAGCAGGTGGCGCTAGTTTACTAGGCTACAAGTGAATGTTTTTGAGCTACACTCTTCATCAGACTTGAATCAAGATAAAAAAAACACATCATACTTATTGAGAGTAAGTGTGTGGACATTCAACTATCAACATTGATTTAAAAAAAACTATGCACATATGCAACATTGATATTTATAAGTGTGGGGACCATACAAGGTTATCAGAGCATACAAGGTTACCATACATGACCTGTATCAGAACTGTCGAAGTTCATAAGAACTAATGCTACAGCTGTTGGAAGTGCAAATTGTTCTGTTTAAAAAAAGCCTCATTCATACACAACATGTTTAGACAGATGACTGTTGAGATATCAGTGGACATCGACTTCAAATGACATCCTGTTAATTATCACCCCTCTCTCCGCCAGGGAAAGATGAGTTTCAACAAGCCCAACAGACGCAGTCTGCACAGATGCTGCAGACAAAGATTTAATTATCACCTACAATTACAGACGTCATCAAATTCGGCAAAGATAAATAGAAGAATAAGAAAAAGAAGAGCATATGATGTGCATGGCTCCAAGGAGCTATGTACGCTTTTGAATCAACAAAGCCACCAGGAGGGTAGTTCTGATCTAAGCAATTAATATTTTTTAAGGATGCACAAGTGACAAGTGCCTAAGACAAGAAGCAAATCTATGTGCGATATGATCAAAAATCCTTAAAAGCTATCAACGGTATACTAGCAATTAATATCGGGCCGATATTTGCATTTTTTAAGTGCATCGGTATCGGCCGATACACGTGTGGTTTTGGCCGATACACAATATTTATTATTTATTTTATGTCATTCGGGGTTTTTTAAAAGCACCAAGACACTTTATTTTTTTATTACTTGATTGTTAGACATTACTTGATTGTTAGAGTGGGTGTTTAAATGTTACAAGTTCTACCTCAATTTGATAATGTTAAAAGAATGTTTATTTTTAACTTGAGACCTGGAATATTTGTCATTTTTTAACCTTTTTTTATCCCATATTGGCCCCAAATATCGGGTATCGGAAATCGGGTATCGGCCAAGGGTGATGGGGAAAAAAATCGGTATCGCATCAGCCATTAAAAAACCTGTATCGGTCGACCCTTGCTAGCAATGTTGAAAGATATCTTACATTTCCTTTAGCCTGATTTTCAGGTGTCATGGATGAAACGGCTCTAGCCTGTTTAACATCTCAAACAAGTGGTAAAACATGTGAACGTGACTTTATTTATCCGGAAGCACTAAAAGAGGGAAGATTGATATATCCGTCCCCAATAAGCCAGCAGACAGTAGACAAACACTCACGAATTATAAATCAGTGTTGGCCCCATGCAGACTGCTAGAAGGTACACAAAAGCCTGTGCTTATCTGCTGCTTGCATATGGTCACATTCTGCATCACATCTGTCACAGAATTAATGGAACTCTTTATCTAAACCCCCTTTAAAAAACATGCCTCTTTCCCTTCCACTGGTCTTCTCTTGTTTTTTCTCTCACTGTCTGCTAGTCTTTGTCTCGCTTTCATATACAATTTGTGTACAAACATTGTCTAAAACTCTTCCAACCCTTGGAGTATTCCAATAACCTGGCCAGTGTGGAGAGTTTTATTTTGTTCAAATCCTCTCCCACATCCAAAGTCCTTCATTTTTCTAATTGAGACCTGGGGCAGCTGCTGCCTCACCTTGAAGTTTGGCCCTAGCAGCACCCTCAACTTTCTGACATTAATATAGAGGATGTCTTCCTTGCAAAGCTTCATTTCGCCACACTTTTTATCTCACACACACTCACTCACTTCACTCACTTCACTCACTTCACTCACTTCACTCACTGCACTCACTACACACACACACACACACACACACACACACACACACACACACACACACACACACACACACACACACACACACACACACACACACACACACACACACACACACACAGTAGGTTCCCCACTCACGTTTCTTGAGTAGTCCGGGCGGTAGCTGCTGCCTCTCCTCAAAGTGTGGTCCCGGCAACATCTTGAGGACCTCCTCGATGCTCCTCCAGCCCGGCCGAGCCAGCAGTTGGGTCAGACGCACACTGAGTGGCGCATAGCCACTGTACACGTACGAGATGTCATTGGGGTTCTGGTGGAAGGAGGTGGACAATAGCCTGATTAGGTTTGAAGTCCATCATATGACAAATCATGTGATTATGATCAATCAGTATATTTCTACACATACAAGATGTCATAGGCATTCTGAGGACTATTTTTTTTTTTAAAGATATGTTGATTCTGCATGTTGATTTCACTAGTAGTTGAAAAGACTTACTAACAGCTACAATACTACAACATTACATTATAGTCTTTGTTCTTCAGAGGCCCATGTCTCAGTGCATGAATTGTCTTTGTTATGCACCTGTTCGTTAGCGTCCTCCATCCAGAGCTTGAGGGTCTTGCGGATGGTGGGGTAGTTGTTCCTGGTGCTGATCTGGGGCTTCAGAAGACCCACCTTCTCCAGGTTGTTCAGAGTCAGGAGGTGCTCATAGCCATACGTCTGTGAAATTATGCAGTTGCAGAGTTTCATTGTAAAATAATGTAGCCATTTTTTAACGTTTGCATTTTATTACTGGAAAAGACTATTCAGATGTCCTATGTGTGGATTCTTGCCATTAGCAAGAAGAGAACATACTTTTTAAACCTTTGCAATGGAATGCAATGCCCGATACAAAACTATCCCAAAATTGATATACATCCTTTTGCAAACAAGCTCTTCAAGCTATGACATTACCCCAAAGCCACCTATTCAGCTACAGGGTATTGCTCACAGCCCAGTTAGCAGAAGGCTATGCCATTGACCAAGGCATAGGGTAGAAAGGCTACTTATTTGCTGCATATTTTGATATGTGGCAATCTTATGAAACCACCATTCATAGAAATGCTCCACTTATTGCATGGCAACAAAGCACCACCTCCTCTCAGCTGTATCCTTCTCAACACCCCCCTAGGGCTCCACAACAAAGAGCCCCCTGCTGAGAAACACTACTCTACCTGAAGGATCTCCCTCTTGTAGAAGTCCAGGACCTTCTGCTTGAGGCCGTTGTTGCAGACCGACTGCATGCAGACCAGCCGCAGGATCTTCAGCAGTGGGTCCTTCTGGGCAATGCAGTCCTCAATGTACGTGTTCACCTGTTGGGGGGCAAAGGAAAAAAGGAAATAATCTTTCAACAATCATCAAAATGCAGCCCATGCAGACCTATTGTGGTGAGCAAATTGGCATGGATTTATGCAAAGACACGCAAACACAGGCACAAGCAATACTCCACCTTATCGGTGTCTACTCCAGTCATGAATTCTTGCTCCACAGTTAAATTGTCAAAGAAGGCGTCAGATGCTGAAAGGGACACAAAGCACATCATTGTCAGTGAAGAAATACCTGTACATGCACTTGAACTGTGTCCCTATCGAAGACTGCAACAAAAGTGCTCAAACAAAAACAGCCAAGGTAATCCAAGTAAAAGGGGGATGGGTCATTCCACGCCAAATCAACAAGTGCCCGCGCACTTAGGTCTCAAAAAATTCTGAAAATATTACCAAGTGTACCCATGGTACTTAAGAGAAACACTGTAAATTGATTTGAATGTAAGATGTATACTCTCCGTGTTACAGCCAATTTTACTGGGGGAGGGGGGTGCCCATTTTGTTCACACTCTTTTTTTTGTCAAAGTTCACAAGCCCCTAGCTCAATAACTAAACCATGTAGGAAGCTCAAATTTGGCATGCTGGTACATAGATAGGAATAGTTTGTTGCTAAACTGTCAGTTTTGGTCTGTATGATCCTGCATTGTCATAGCATTCCCTCAAAGATGATACAAATTGTACTGGAGTTTTTGGCTGTGCTCTGTTTAGGCCTTCAGAAGACATATTTGTGCCCAACATGGCCTCTTGATTTTTTTCCCTTGTAGAGACAAGTAGGAACACTCTCATAAAAAGCTATAAATAGAAA
Source organism: Engraulis encrasicolus (assembly GCF_034702125.1). Classification (NCBI taxonomy): domain Eukaryota; kingdom Metazoa; phylum Chordata; class Actinopteri; order Clupeiformes; family Engraulidae; genus Engraulis; species Engraulis encrasicolus. The sequence goes on along the minus strand of NC_085877.1, from coordinate 11,389,600 downwards.
GGAAACCCCATCAGTGTTTGAAAAGAAGACCTCACAAGTCTGACAAATCATTTTGGGTGTCATTTTCAGAGCTCAAAAACTCCTTGTGGGATTGTCCACAGATTTTTATTTCATTTTTTTCTTCATTCTCCATGAATTCTTCTTTTTAAAAATGCCAATGAGACTTGTCTTATGTGATGCTTTCTTTTTTAATTTCCAACCTGAACATGGGCACCATGCACATTGAGAGCAATATGTTTTCTATGCGTTTCTTCCGCTGCCATCTGCTGGTCAAAAAAAGTAACAACATGACTCTTTGTGCCTGACCTACTGTCTCTTTTGGTGTGCGAACCTGCTCCCACATTGAACGCTCCTGAAATCATTGAAATTGAAAGGGATACCTGCACCCCTGCACAGGGACTCTCGGGTGATCATGTCTGGGCAAAATTTGCATTTGATTATTTAGTCTTTACATTAAATGTTATAGAAATCATGTTGCTCTCTTTTTGCATTTTGCCCATGTTCAGGGTGGAAATTAAAAATGAAAACATAACATAAGACAAGTCTCATTGGCATTTTTAAAAAGAAGAATTCATTTTGTCAGACTTGTGAGGTCTTCTGGTCAAACGCTGATGGGGTTTCCTTTCTATTTATAGATTTTTATGGGAGTGTTTCTACTTGTATCTACAAGGGAAAAAAATCATGAGGCTATGTTGGGCACAAATATGTCTTCTGAAGGCCTAAACAGAGCACAGCCAAAAACTCCAGTACAATTTGTATCGTCTTTGAGGGAATGCTATGACGATGCAGGATCATACAGACCAAAACTGACAGTTTAGCAACAAACTATTCCTATCTATGTACCAGCATGCCAAATTTGAGCTTCCTACATGGTTTAGTTATTGAGCTAGGGGCTTGTGAACTTTGACAAAAAAAAGAGTGTGAACAAAATGGGCACCCCCCTCCCCCAGTAAAATTGGCTGTAACACGGAGAGTATACATCTTACATTCAAATCAATTTACAGTGTTTCTCTTAAGTACCATGGGTACACTTGGTAATATTTTCAGAATTTTTGAGACCTAAGTGCGCGGGCACTTGTTGATTTGGCGTGGAATGACCCGGATACATCACCACACACTGGTCTTCTTGGCTGGTTGCTTATTAGGTGAACATTGCGTTTGAACAATTCTGAGTGAACCTGATGAAGCAACAGCGAAACACGTTGTTCACGTGATAAACTTCCAAAGAATACCAGTGTGCTGTGATTTATTCCCATTTTTCTTGTATTATTTTCACTGCACATCAACAGCACTTGGACACTGGTTGCGCACAGGGACTCTGCTTTGAAAACAGCCAAGGTGTTGTTAAACTCACTGGTGATGTCTTTGATGAGCTCAGCGATGGAGGTGTGATTGGCCAGCGAGGTGCGTGCTGCCTGCATGTGGGGCAGCTGCGACACAAACTGCTTGATTTCCCCCACCGTCTTGGCATTGTGCCGTTCCTGAAGACATAGGAGGGTAGACACACAGACTTTAAGACAAACCTGAGACAGAGGACAAATACATGTATTCCTCAAACAGCAAAATCAATCATTGCATTTTCAATTTTGCCCATCATCCAGTGTATGGCACACTGGAGCACATTGATCAGTTTATCAGCCTTTTTTGTATACAAAGTGTGCAAAACAATATAACATTTCCTCTTCACACCGCGTCTGTCACAACTCTTGTGGGGGGAAAAAGTGGAGAATCTAGCCTCAAAACAAATCCTCCTACATTTCTTCTTCCTGTGTATGTCACACTGTTACAGTGTCACACTGTTACATTTTCATTTTTTTTTTTCATTTTAACTGTCTGAAGATGGGGATCTCCATCTTTGCTCCATTTTCTAAGCAAACACATTAATGTGGCAGCCTGTGTACCCCAGATACACACGAGTGTGTAATCATTGCCAGTAGTCTTGTGCTCCAGAGCACGGCTAATCCTTATAATGGTGGCCTAATGAGGACACTGCACACGCTGGGCTGCTGCTCCCATGGCAACCCAATGTTTACAACACTCTCCCGCTCGTTAAGTGCGCTTGCTTTACATGGATTCTCATTTTTGTTTTCCCCTGGCTGCGCGGCCCTGGCTGCTCACAACTTAACCTCTGATTGTTGGAAACCGCTGTCAGTCAAAACATTAGCTCACGTGGTTGGCTGCCAGTGTCTTGCCCCTCCTCACAACATTGTTTTTATAAACAAAAAAAAACATGTATGCATGGCATACTTACACATTCTCTCCAAATGTGTATCATGATGACTATTAAGTGTGATGTTTATGCAAGGCACACATGTAGTTTTATTTCATCGTTTTATGCATTTTTGGGTTGGGTTTTGGGTTGCTTTTCTGTGTATGAAAGGGACTATAACATGAAATGTGACTTGACTCCAGGATAGGTGTGGTATAATACAGCATTTTAGCCCCCTTTTAAACGAGTTGCCTGGAATACCGAACAATAGAGTTTTTCCCACATAAATGTTTGCGGGGTCACAGAGGTGATATGTATGGCTATACACTATATATACACTGATGATACACCTGTATGTATGGTTATAACCTATATTTATACTTTTCCTGTGCTGAATTCCAAATTAAAATTTTGCAATATTAATGGATAGAAAAATGCTTGGCGTTTGGAATATGACGGGCGAGGTCAGGGCGGTCACTAAACTATTCTTACGACCAAAAGGCGGCCCAGCAGCACAAGTTTGGGAGCCACTGCAATCATTCATAAAGACCAAGTGTTTGAACACCCTTTTAGTGTCATTGTCAGGAAAAAACCCACCCAGCTGCTTTGGGGGGAAAAAAAAGACAAACACCACCATATGGATTCTTCAAATCAAGACTCGTTATGTTGTTGAGACTTGCTGTCACCATGGAAATGGACCAAGTGTCATTAACAGCAATTAGCAAGCAAGATGAGCGATGAGATGAGGGGACAAATAAAAAAGTCACACACACACACACACACACACACACACACACACACACACACACACACACACACACACACACACACACAAGATAGCATTTCCGAATCGATTGGTGCATTAGATTTAGCAGGTGATACCATCACTAAGCAGCCGACTGCTGTTGATGGAATAACACGATACCATTGACATGTTTTAATCAAAAATCAAAAGCTTTTAGCACTTTTTTCAAATATTTGGTGCATTTTCAAAGCACTAATCCAATAGACACTTAGTGTCCGTTGTGTCATGCATATGTTAGAGTAAGCAGACTATGGATAATGCATGACAACCGAGCCATGATACCACGGTATGTTGATTAACCAAACATAGTTTACTACTAAGCCAGGTTTTTTAATTAATAAAAAAAATTCCAACCCCCTGTCCAAAACTGCAGTAGATTTTGTGTGTGTGTATTGTGTGTGTGTGTTAGCCCGAGAGTGTGCGTATATGACCCCGTGTGCGTTTGTCTCCCCCTGCAGACGACACACATACACTGTGGGTACAGAGGTGGACATAAAGACAGAGGGTACGTTCCAATATGCCACCTTGCGTCCTCCACTTGTGCTTGTGGCCTCGTACTAGAAAGTAATACGTCGTGGTGACATCACTGATAACAGCATTGTTTTTCAATATCTCGCAAAAGCTCAATTGTTAGGTCATCTTGTCATTTTCAAACCGGATGGTAAATGAAGAATAGTCCCCCAAAAAGTGTTTTGGCTCGGCTGACAGAGGGGAAATTTAATCGTTTTCTCCACGGAGGCGGGGCATCAGCAAAACGTCAGGCCACAAGTCCAAGTGGAGGACGCAAGGTTGCATATTGGAACGCACTCAGAGTCCGTATGACTGTGTGTGTACAGTACAGCTCCCGGCCTTTTTATTAGAATACCATGAAAAAGTTGATTTATTTCCATAATTCCATCAATAATGTTAAACTGTCATGGATTGTAGATTCATGGCCCAGTTTTTTAACTATTCCAATCATTATTTTTTTTCTTTTTATATACGTTGGCCTTCCAGCTCAAAAAAACCATGAATTGGGGAATTCGCATTATTAGAATATTGTTATAAAATCACATTTTTCTTCATCAAAATTTGGGTCACATTAAATCAGTTGAAATTTGGTACTTTCTACATAACATGCAATGGTCAATACTTGGTTAGGACATTCTCTGTCTTCATAATGGCCATGATGCGTTTAACATTGAAGTCAATGGCAAAAACAGTGCATGGGAGATATGGAAGCCCAGATATCCTTGATGCTTTGCTGTCAGCTGTTCTTGTTTGTTGACCTGGTGCCCCACACTTCCCTTTTCAATATACCCGAAGATTTCCATGCCACGTTTTGGTGTTAACTCACCAGTTTAATTCTAACTCAACAGAAATCAAACCCCATTCATTATATCCCCGAAACGCGGAGCGTCGGGGATGTAATGGTTTTGCGTGCGCCGCCGCCGCGTCCGCGTCCGCGTCCGCGTCCGCCGCGTCCGCCGCGTCCGCCGCGTAAGGTCTTTCGTGTTAACGCGATAACTTTTGAACGGATGTTTGGATTTGTCCCAGATTTTTTGGGTGAATGCTCTAGGACAGGTTCATGAACTGATTCGAGTTTGGAGGTCAACACTTTCAAGATGGCTGAATTCAAGATGGCCGAATTTTTGTTTGGTCCATAACTTCTGACCGGGTGGATGGATTTGTCCCAGATTTGGTGTGTGAATGCTCTAGGGTAGGTTCATGAACTGCTTCGAGTTGGGAGGTCAACACTTTCAAGATGGCTGAATTCAAGATGGCCGAATTTTTGTTTGGTCCATAACTTCTGACCTGGTGGATGGATTTGTCCCAGATTTGGTGTGTGTGAATGCTCTAGGGTAGGTTCATGAACTGATTCGAGTTTGGAGGTCAACACTTTCAAGATGGCTGAATTCAAGATGGCCGAATTATTGTTTGGCCCATAACTACTGACCGAGAGGATGGATTTGTCCAGATTTTGTGTGTGAATGCTCTAGGGTAGGTTCATGAACTGATTCGAGTTTGGAAGACAACACTTTCAAAATGGCGGAATTTTCATTTGGCCCATAACTTCTGACTGGGTGGATTGATTTGCCCGGTAACACCTTATTTTAATGGTTCACCATTTCAGTGAATCTACCATATTAGGTACAGTGTAATAACCAATGTAACAATATTTAATACCATTTAATACTAGTGTAATACCAGTGTAACAATATGCAATATCAGGTTACAGTGTAGTAACGAGTGTAACAGTATGCAATACCATGTAATATAGTGTAATACCAGTGTAACAATATGCAATACCATGTAATACCACTTACGCACAAACACATGATGTAAGTAAAAAAATGACATTGTATTAAATATTGTTACACTGGTTATTACACTGTACCTAATGTGGTATATCCACTGAACCATTAAAACAGTATTACCATTTGCCCCATTTTTTGCTTCATTTTCACAATAGTCGTTTGGTTTTAAGCCTATGCGCGTCATGTCACGTCTGTATATATGTTTACGAAATGGTGGACGGGAGTGGTAGGAATGATGGGGGACTGGAAGCGTCGCGTTTCGGGGATATACCTTAAGCAGTCGAAGGCGACTGCACAGGCAGTCTAGTTTTCGATGGGGTTTCATTTCTGGTTATTTAGAATTAAACTGGTGAGTTAGCGCCAAAACGTGGCATGGAAATCTACAGGGTATATTGAAGAGTGAAGTGTGGGGCACCAGGTCAACAAACAAGAACAGCTGACAGCAAAGCATCAAGGATATCTGGGCTTCCATAACTCCTATGCACTGTTTTTGCCATTGACTTCAATGTTAAACGCATCATGGCCATTATGAAGACAGAGAATGTCCTAACCAAGTATTGACCATTGCATGTTATGTAGAAAGTACCAAATTTCAACTGATTTAATGTGACCCAAATTTTGATGAAGAAAAATGTGATTTTATAACAATATTCTAATAATGCGAATTCCCCAATTCATGGGTTTTTTGAGCTGGAAGGCCAACGTATATAAAAAGAAAAAAAATAATGATTGGAATAGTTTAAAAAAACTGGGCCATGAATCTACAATCCATGACAGTTTAACATTATTGATGGAATTATGGAAATAAATCAACTTTTTCATGCTATTCTAATAAAAAGGCCTGGAGCTGTATGTGGCACCCCCTACAGACAACAGATGCACACACTGTGGGCAGATCAAGACATGGACGCACCTCAAAAGCTGCGGAGATGATCTTGGCCTTCTTGCTGAGGGCGGCCCCCACGGCGTTGAAGTTCTTGTCGCGGATCTCGGCGTACAGCTCCTCGGCCGAGTTCAGCTGCAGCTTCTTGGGCTCCGTGGGCAGGTCCTTGCCCCCCTCGCCCTGCTTCTTCTGGGCAAACTTCTCCGGAGGCAGCTTCACATAGCCTATAAAAAAAAACTTTATTCAACTTTCAACTTTATTTAGACAGGACTGTACAGTGGGACAGGAAATGAGTGGGAGAGAGAGACGAGGGGCGGATTGGGAAATGACCTGGATTGGCCCTTTATTGGGAGGAATTTGGAAAAACTGGCCCTCGGAGACTTTTGATTGAGTACCCCTGCTACAGATCGTATCAATGAGGCCCTCATACGTGAGCCAACTCTGCTACTATTTGTCAACATGAATAGTGCTGGATCAGAGGATACTGGGGTCCGTTTCTCGAAAGCGTCTTTGCTATCGTCGTTAGCAAAGTCCTTCGTACGAGCGACTCAACTCTCTCTCGACAGCGACGCTCACCACTAAATCCAAGGGAATGGTAAGACAGTCTTAACACGGTCTTAAGACGGTTAGCAACGATAAGAATTGAGAAACGGACCCCTGGTTTGTAGTACCAAGGACAACTAGCCAAACAAAACCAACAGAAAGGCCCGTTAGGTGTGTACCATTGGTGATGCCGTAGATCTCGTCGATGAGGCCCTCGTAGGTGAGCTGCGTGGCGAGCGGCGTCAGCAGGTCCACGTTGCGGTCCAGCAGCAGCAGCGTGTCGAAGACGGGCAGGATCTGGGTCTGGGTGCCCGCAAACTCACGCTTCATACGCAGCATCATGTTGGCCACCAGCTGCCAGACGGGAACATGGGAGGAAAGACATGAACATACTACACATTGCATTATCAGGACATTTACATGACGGCTTACTATGATTTACTTTGCAGTCGTGATGCTTTTTTTATCATAATATTGGTCGCATTATCAACTACAATAATGGAGAGAGAGAGAGAGAGAGAGAGAGAGAGAGAGAGAGAGAGAGAGAGAGAGAGAGAGAGAGAGAGAGAGAGAGAGAGAGAGAGAGAGAGAGCGCTGTCATTCCTTAATTGCAATTGAGAAAAGAATTGGAGTTTCATATCATTTGACATGAATGATGGGTGCGTGACTGGGAAATAGAGAAGCTTCTACAATGAGAGAGAGAGAGAGACAGACAGACAGACAGACAGACAGACAGACAGACAGACAGACAGACAGACAGAATGGCTACTCACCCGTGCACAGTCTCCTTTGCCAAAGATCTGTGGAATGGTCCCATAGAGGGCCTGCAGTGTCATCAGCCCCTTGGCCGTGTGGTACAGACTAGTCTGGTCATTCTCCAAATAACACTCCTACAAAACAAGACATTTGGACAGCAAGTAAATAAACCAGAAGACCGGATATTAATGACATGATAAGAACATCCACCTGTAGTCAAGACGAACACAATATACTGCACGTAATTATAATATCTTGCAATGTCTAATTCCTTAAAGCCATTGGCATTAATAAAATGGCTGCATGTTTCCCATAATCTTCTTAGAACAACAATAAGAAATGGCTCATTGACATATTTAGTAGCGGAAGTCAGGTGGTGCAATCACAGGTAATGCCCCTATTTTATGGATTAAATGATTATTATTTTTGCAAGATCATATAAAAAAACGGACATTACTTGTTGTTGCGCTACCCTGACATCTTCTTCTAAAAACGTCAATAACCAAATGCAAGAGTGAACTGCCAGTGTTGTGTCGATGGAATATTTAGCGGTTATGGTGAGCTGTTATGGTGTCAGGCTTATAGTGCAAGGGTTGCCAATTAGATTCCTGATCTGCCAGGTTGGTGGGCGAGTGATTACAAGTATGACTGAGGAACCCCCTGAGTATGGTACCGTCCCACGCAGCACTGCTCCCTTGGGGTGCCGTTTCGGACTGCCCCCTTGCACGGGTCAGGCATAAATGCAATTTCGTTAGATGCAATATGCATTGTGGAGTGCTGTGCCACAATAACATTGGGAGTTTCCCAGGTGAGTTCGACTGACCCTCTCTGTTCCATTTTCAAGTTTACAAACAATTTTGGACAAAGCATGGATACATTTGTACACGTTTCGCCTTCGCAACATGCTTGTAGTGTGAATGAGCCGTGAGCTACTGACCCTGAAAGCGCTCTCGGACTCCATGGAGAGCAGGTCTCCGTCGTAGGGGATGAGGTCGAGGATGTACTCGTCAATGTTGGTGAAGGCTCCCAGAACCCCCTGCTCCTTCAGACGCTGCTCACAGAGCATGCTCCGACGAGGTACGAACAGGATGTTGAACTCACGAGGGCTCTGCATCTTGTCCTCACTAGTATAGGATAAACGAAATGTGAAGACTTTCAAGATTCCCAATCGAATCTCACGCACATCCAAAGACTGGTTTCGGGCGCAGGTTCAAAAAAGTTAATCCATAGGCAGTGAAGAAAACCGCACACCGATGCGATCCCATTTAAGCCATTTTATTTTGTGATGTTTCGGGCCACCCTGGCCCTTCCTCAGACTAAACAGAGGAAGGAGTCTGAGGAAGGGCCAGGGTGGCCCGAAACGTCACGAAATAAAATGGCTGAAATGGGAGCTCATCGGTGTGCTGTTTTCTTCACTGCCTAAGACATTCAAGATTGAAGAATGGGGCATGATGGATGAGACATTCCCATTAGCTACAGTTAGGATCAAGTCTTATGGATAACAAGAATATAAAGCAAAAAAACAAGGAGAGGGGTGTCAAACTCGTTTCGGTCCAGGGGCCACATACAGCCAATTTGATCTCAAGTGGGCCGTACCAGTAACATAATTGTGAAACATTGCTTATTTCCGGATCATGTCAGAATTGCATAGCTGTCAATTATCTCAAAGTGGATGACAGCAGAGTCTATCAGGGGCTTTGACTGTAAATGGCGAGCAATAGCATTGTTCTTGAGTATTGAAAACCTGGAATCTCAGACACCTGCAGCAACTTTTAATGGGCTAGAGATTTAGTTCTTTTTTGACATTCTTTTTTTCCTCTTCTCTACAAGTGTGGGGTTGGATTGAACCATCTGGCGCACTGCGCCGCATCTGGCCCCGGGGCCTTAAGTTTGACACTCCAGTCCTGAGATAGAGAGAGGGGGAAAGGGTAACCTTAGAATGTTTTCCGCAATAATGTCCATCAATTCCAAGCGTGGCCGCACAAAGAAGATGATGTTTTTGACATCGGCTGGTGGAAGCCTCCCACCCTTGAGGGTAAACATCTTCTCCACTTCATGTTCCTATGAAAACAGTCAATAACATGACATTACTAATTTACACTGCTGAGCTGACGCTATTGCCCAAAGTCACGCTCATTTTAACCTTAAATATCTTCTCGTACTCATGTTCCTATGAAAGGAATAAAAAATACATTATCACTCTTATGGCATGTTTATTCAAAGCAGCATATATTTATTAGGTTTTGGGTATTGTTTACTGTCCCTGAAACAATATGGTATTAGGTGCCTTGCCAAAGAGCTCAGACAGGGAAGCCAACAGAGGGAGACAAAGGTGTCATATGTCCTGGGCCCAGGGAGGGAGGGGCCCAGAATCTGGTCCTCATTAGACTGTTTGGAGGGGCCTTTCAGATGACTTTGTCCTGGACAGAGCCAAAAGCAGTCAGTGGCCTGAAGAGGACTCGTGGATGGGATTTTGAACCTGCAACCTCACAAGACCAACTGCCTAGCTACACTAGGGACACAGCTTCCTCCACACTGTCAATAATATGCCATGCACAGACCCAGTAGGCTACAGCCTGTTAGTAGACTCATCTTACCTTCAGTAAGGAGTACTGGGCGATCAGTCCAAAAGGCCCAGTCAAGTATTCGTCCCATACAATAGCCTAGACAAAGAGAAAGTGACCATGTTTAGGCCTAATACTGCACAGTCATATCATAACAAGACTACAGCCTTGGACATGACTTGACAAAACACCCCACTGTTGACCCAAAGAATCAAGAATCGTACTAGCAATGTCTTCTATGATTGTTGCAAAATACGCCATATCGATGCTGAATTTGCTGAAATGAATCTTTTTGAGATGTGTGGCCTTGGATGTAATTAGTGATTAGTGAGCTAGCATCCTCTGCAGCTAATTGAACTTCTCAGAACTAGTTGACAATTCACATCGACAGATAGTCGTGCGCGTATCGTGCCGTCTTCATTGCTGCTGTGTTAACTTTTATCATCGATCATCTTTAATGATGATAAGGAGCAAACTAATGGATTCATGCAACCATCTCTCCTGCTAGTGCTACATGCTAACACATCTGAAATTCAAGACGTCCATGAGGTCCAGCTGTCCGTTTTGCAGTACGATGTCTTACCTTGCTCCCCGCACATTTGTCCAAAAATTCTCGAAGGTCTTTGCGCGCTGCTTCTCGTAAAATGTTTAGGTTTACCCGTCCATAAGACAGGTGTGCCGCCATGTTTACACCCAGACAGCCTGATCACATGACCTGCGAAATGACAGTCATGTGTTTTGGAACTGCCACTGCCCATTTTCTTTACATGCAAAATAGCCTTCATGTCCTTTGTAAAGGCTTTGCAGTGAAACCATAGTTGCTGTTGTTTTTTTATTATTATTATTTCTTTTTTTCATTGCTTTCTTTTCTTTTTTCTTCCTTTGACTTTTTTAAACAATTGAGCATAGGCCTACATAGGGTG
>NC_085877.1:11363620-11366120 GCF_034702125.1 Engraulis encrasicolus | reverse complement strand
CCAATCCGCATCAGAGCTAATTTGCACAATGCTCACTAAAGTACAAACTGTCGCTCAAATTGCGCAAATCGCCGCTAGTCGCCTGAATTGCTTTTGTCTCGCAACTCAATACAAAGTCAATTACTTCCATCGCTGGAATCGCTAACGTCGTGCTCGGTCTATTCGTGCCTTAACAGGGACAGAGAGAGAGGAAGAGATGGACTACAGTACGCTACCATCGCTCCAATCTATAATCTATATGGTGTTCACTGTATGTCAAAAAAAAAGGTCAGCGTCTGCGCCTAGGCTTTGAGCCGTGTAGCGCTTGGTGTGTCTGCTCACAAATAAGTTTGCACACAACTGGCTTTTGTCGAAAACGGTCAGTGACTTCAAGCTGTCTTGACATTGACTTCTTTTGTTACTTTTCGCCGGCAATATACAGTTTTTGACACAAGCTTTGTGTGCGCCCCATTTTTGTTACTGTTAGTGCCGACATCCCAAGCCCCACCAATCACAAAGCTCTCTGGTCTTGGCCCAACGATCACAAATCAGTGAAAGTGCTCTCTGCATAGGTGCTCTCTGCATAGGTGTTCTCTGCATAGGTGCCGGAAAGGGGATGCAGTGGTGCATTTGCATGCCCACTTTTGGGCTCCCTGAATGAGGCAACTCAACTTTTACTGTAGACAAATGAGTGGAGTGTAGCAGCAGAAACATTGTTAAGAAATAAAAGATGAGGGGGAAAAATGCACCACCACTTTAAAACTTTTTCAGCCGCCCTTGGCTCTCTGGGCTTGGTCTCTCTCTCTTTTCTCTCTTTTCTCTCTTTCTCACTCTCGCTCTCCAGGGGGGCGATGATGTTATCTGCTTGGAAAGGAAGAACCACTAATTTGACGCAGCTTGCTGAGTTATTGAGAGTGTGTATGTGTGTATTTGGCATCATTGACTTATTGTTTTAAGTGTGCATTTGGGCCACCACTGAACGTGTGTGTGTGTGTGTGTGTGTGTGTGTGTGTGTGTGTGTGTGTGTGTGTGTGTGTGTGTGTGTGTGTGTGTGTGTGTGTGTGTGTGTGTGTGTGTGTGTGTGTGTGTGTGTGTGTGCGCGTGTGTGCGCGAGACGGACATCATTGTTGAAGTGTGTGTGTTAGGGTGTGGTTGCGCTGAATGATTACTGTGTGTGTGCGTGTGTCTTTGACTGTCTGTAAAAGTACATCATATTTTCATGTGTACCTTCTTGTGTGTGAATGTGCATTTCAGTGAGTGAGTGAGTGAGTGTGAGGTCATGGCTTGAGGTCATCAGTGTTGTCCTGCTTGTTGTGACCTCAGGCCAAGGTCTGACCTTTGACCTCTGATCTTTGTTCACACTGAGGTGGAATCTGCTGTCCACTGTTGAGGTCCTTCTTTAGACATAAATGTGTGTGTGTGTGTGTGTGTGTGTGTGTGTGTGTGTGTGTGTGTGTGTGTGTGTGTGTGTGTGTGTGTGTGTGTGTGTGTGTGTGTGTGTGTGTGTGTGTGTGTGTGTGTGTGTTCTTACACTGGTGTGGGATAGGATCGCTTGTCCAGTGTTAAGGTTGTTGTGCTGACAAAGCTAGTGTCTCTACAACAGCAATCAAGCACCACATTTGTGTGCGTGCGTGCGTTAGTTACTGTATAAGCAATATTTGTCATTTAAATCTGCCTTGATGTTTGTGTTGGCGTGTTGACTGTTCGATTGACTTGTAGTTGTCTGGTATTGACTATTAGGGCTGCGGAGCTGAGTAGTTGGGCTACCGTAGGACTGATTTGTATGGATCTGGGATTGACTGGTAGGACTGAAGAGATGGACTGGGAGGACTTAACAGTTTTTGTTGTTTGGTAATAAATCCAGGAAAACACACACACACACACACACACACACACACACACACACACACACACACACGAACATGTATTGAAATGTCAGTGATGTGACTTAACCGTTTTTGTTGTTTGGTAACAAATCCAGGAGCACACACACACACACACACACACTCTCACACTGACACACACACACTCACAAACTATCACAAACACACGGACATGTATTGAAATGTCAGTGATGTAACAGTTAAAAAATAGATGCCGCCCAAGCCAAGCCCACTCACACTCTGCTAATGCCTGCGCACACACACACACACACACACACACACACACACACACACACACACACACACACACACACACACACACACACACACACACACACACACACACACTCCCCAAGCACTGCACTGTTGATGAGCTGAGCGCTACATGTTCACACTAAATGAGTCATCCGCTTTGTGTGTGAGATCTGTTCTTCTGTATACTGTATAGGCTAGGTGTGTGTGTGTGTGTGTGTGTGTGTGTGTGTGTGTGTGTGTGTGTGTGTGTGTGTGTGTGTGTGTGTGTGTGTGTGTGTGTGTGTGTGTGTGTGTGTGTGTGTGTGTGTGTGTGTGTGTGTGTGTGTGTGTGTGTGTGTGTGTGTGTGTGTGTGTGTGTGTGTGTGTGCGTGCAGAGATGTAAA
>NC_085877.1:11343620-11361120 GCF_034702125.1 Engraulis encrasicolus | reverse complement strand
CTCCTCCCCACCATCCACCTCTCCTTTTCTCCACAGGCATGTCCTGTTCTTCCTTCTCCTCTGGTCAATGTCATGGCCAGGCCAAGTGTTAAAGGATGGTCAACAAGAGTTCAGCTCTCCCTCCTGTAAACATTTCTCTACTCCGTTGTTCCAGACTCTCTGTATGAATGAAATGAGTGTGAGGGCATGGTAGAGTCGCCAGACTAGTCTGTTAGGACCAGGCTGGTAGAATGCCGCCATTGTTGATGAAGATTCTCAAGTTCTGCACAGTAGAATACTGCCATTGTTTATCAACTCTGACGAATATTGATGATTCTCTCTCCACCTTCCCTCTCTCTTCACCCCTCTCTTCTCTCCTCTACCTCCCCCCGCTGCTGTCCTCCGACTCTCCTGTCCTCCACCCCTCTCTCCTCTACTCCACCTCCCCCCTCTCCTGTCTTCCACTGCTCTCTCCTCCACCTCTCCTTCCATCTTCTCCCCCTCTCCTCTCCTTCACCTCTCCCTCTCTCCTGTCTTCCTCATCTCCACCTCCCCCCTCTCTCCTCGTCTCCACAGGCACATCCTGATCTGCCTGGCGTCCTACCTGGGCTGCGTGTGCTTCGCCTATTTCGACGCGGCGTCGGAGGCTCCGGAGCAGGGGCCCGTGATCAAGTTCTGGCCCAGCGAGAAGTGGGCCTTCATCGGGGTGCCCTACGTCACCCTGCTCTGCGTACACAAGAAGTCCTCCATCAAGGTCACCTAGGCTGGATCGAGGTCACCTAAGACTGGTCCTGGTCCACTTTCCAACTTGCCCTTCATCAGGGACATTTATACTGAGCTTGACTGGGTCTGCATGGTCTGGTTTTCAGTTGTAACCATTTGCCGTCATCAAGGACATTTTGGCTTTATTTGGTGGGGCTGGTTTGGTCCGGTCCCATTTGCCCTGGCCCAGGACATTTAAGAAGTTTTCGAACTTGGTTGGATTTGATTACAGTAGGTTTGGTTGGACTAGGTTCGGACCTGTCTGATCCGGTCTGATCCGGTCCCGTCTGTCACTCTCCTTGGTAGTTTCATTTTGACAGCACCCATGCCTGTCCCGTGCCCTCCACTGAGTCAGGTCCCGACTCACTCTCTCTCTCTCTCTCACTTTCTCTCTCTCTCCCTCACTTCCTCGCTCTCATTCACTCACTCACTTTACTTAGACAAAACAGAGGGTTGTGGGTTCAAGGCCTACAATATTTAGTGTTAAACTTCATAATGTGCCATAGGGCCATAGTGGCAAGGTTTGAGTTGAGGTCTGCCTCTGTTGTGTACTCTGCTCACTGCCATCCCCTGGCCATATTCAGGGTCCTACTCTGTATCTCTTACTGACTTTACTTAGTGGCCATAAGGGGTTGGCTCAAGGTTTAACATTTTAGAGTAGAACATAACTGAGGCAACAGTGGGGATGAGGATATTTGCCTTTGCCTCTCCACTGAGGTCACTGCCAACCTCCCGGACCCCCCTTGTTGGAGCCAAATTTAGTTTCCTTAGTCTCGACTTTTACTTTGGTTGACACTTGCTGACCTTGGGCTATGGACTTTTATTTTAACACAGCCTTTGGTCACATGGCCAAGTAGAGATAGCTTTTCTCCCCATCGGTCTCAAAGGACAAAGGAAAACTAGTAAAAGTAATTTTGGGTTTTCACTTTCTCATTAAAGCTGGCACAAGACCCTACTGACCATTTAGAGCGTTTTTGCCACGATTTGAACGTACTGATTAGTCTGAGGTAGTTGGCAGAAGTCGAGGTGTGGTTGCTGTGGAGCGGTTGATATCGACGTTGCAGCGTTATGTTTATGGTCACGACTGACTCAAAATCGCAACAGATCCCATCAGTTAGGTGTGGCACGTTCAGTCTCCCTCTAATGGCTGAGGACTGAAGAAATCGGTAGATCTTTGGCCAGCTTTACTCAGCTTTACTTTACTCAACACAGGGTTTTTGGGTCAAGGTGTAATATTTTACCATAGAAGATAAGAAGGGACGACTCATGAGAAATGAGGTACCCAGGGCTGGTCTGGGACCAACAAAGAAAGGCCCAGGCATTTTAACACAGCCCACTGATGAATTTATCAACTTAATTATGGGCCTGTCTCTACGAAAATACAAAAAATCCAACAGCATCGGCCCCTGAGGACTGTTGGCCCACCTGGGAAATGCCGTACTTACCAGAGTGCTAGTTCAGGCCTGGGGTCACTATGACAATATATATAAGACCAGTTAACGCCTCTGTGCTTTGACTGGATGGTCCCCAGGTTTACTGCCCTCATCTAGGGAATCAAGGGGTTAAAGGGCACTTAAATTAAACAAGCTAACAAATCAACTAACAAGCGATACAAGTGTGTGTGCGTGTGTGTGTGCGTATGCGTGTGTGTGTGTTGCCGTACTGCTGCTGCAGTGTTGCTTCTTTTTTTTACTGTCGTCATGACAACTCGACTACCTTTCCAACGGGACCAAAACTCACAAGTCAGCGTCTGGCTGTGAATGTGTGTGAAACGTTCACTTGTTCACTATATGGTTTACCCTGGGAAGGATTAATCAAGTGCTCCAGGGCAAAAAAAAAACCCATAAAAACCATAGACATGTATACATAGACAACGCATTGGCTTATAGATGGATAGGGTGGCCATAATGGAATAGCACTTTGTATTGAAGATAAACTATGGGGTTTGTTTTTAACGGGACTCAGCTGGACAATGCTCCTTTCAAAAGGTTGGAAATTCCTGGCTGGGTCAAAGATGGCGTCAATTTACTGCCTGTTCCAAGATGGTGGTGCTTTTATGCACATTCCCAGAAGTCGACGCGGCATTTATGTATTTATGTCTGAGTACAAGTCGATGTCTCTCCTCCAGACATATCCTCCGTCTGCTTGCCTTGTTCTCGCCCCTTCTCCTGTCGAGGAAGTTTTTGAAAGACATTGAATAAAAGCATATAGTGTTCAGATGTCTTCGATGATGTCTGACATTGAGCCTTGAGACACAATGCTGTACACCAGAGCAAATGGCGGGAGGAACGACATTGATTTTCACTCAATACATACCTGTACATGTCTACAACCAGAGGCACCTCTGAGCCAAATCAGCCGAGGCCCTCCTACAGAGAGTCGCACAATGATGATGTCACTGTTTATGATGTCACTGGGAATAATAATAACACGGTCATTGTGCAGCTCCTCAATTCAGCTACAGGGTTTTTTGTTTGTAATTTACTCCATGTATTTCATCTGGGGAAGAGAGGTAGCAATATTATACTCAAGGTCTTGTCAAAATGGGGACTTTTCTAACTAGCCGTCAAGCTGTGTATAACAAACTCGGCCTACATTCTAATGAAGGACCAAGTGAGATACAGATTTTTTTGCAGAGCAGCAACTTTTCACTCGTGGTTTTTTTTTTTTTTTTCAAACATGCAGTTACTGTAGTTTGCTTACCAGTTATTTAATCAAAGAAACATTCCAATAATGCACAGGAAATGCACAACAGCTTTTTTTACCGTTTCGTCAAATAGAACTCAAATGGAAACCTTGTTGAAATAAGCAGACGTCTTTGGACACGGTGGCCATTTTTTTCTGCGTCTGTCTCTCTGACAGATGGCCACTTTTCCGCAGACGTGCGTACGTACATTGAGCACTTTGAATCAGTATTCTCCTCTCTTTCCCTGTCTCCTCATGTTATTTTCATCTCCTCTCCTCTGCCTCGAATCTTCTTTTGTCTCCTTTTCTCTACTTCTCTTCTTATTTCCTCTCCCATGCTCTTCTCCCTCCTCTCATATATTGTCCTCTCTCTCTCTCTCTCTCTCTCTCTCTCTCTCTCTCTCTCTCTCTCTCTCTCTCTCTCTCTCTATCTCTTTCTGTCTCTTCTATTGTCCACCTTTTCTATCTCTCCTCTATTGCCCTTTCTCTCCCTGCCCTCCTCTATTATCCTTTTATCTTTCTCTCTTTTTCTCTTCATCTTCTTGTCATTGTCCACTTCCCTCTTTTCTCTCCCTCCTCTCCTCCACTTTCTTCCCTCCTCTCTCTTCCTCCTGTCCTCTTCATCTCCTGCCAATGGCAGGGTGAAATTTGGGATGTTTAATGTGGGCGTCACAAACGCTCTTAAATCCTCCCACTACGATCAGTGTTTCAGTGTGTACAGAATATTGCTATTTTACTATATATAAATATATATATCAAGTATGTTTAACATATAAGTATGGTTAACATATAACCTTGAGCCATTTTTTGTTGTTTGTTTGTTATTTATGTTTTTTCCCCTCCTAAATATTTCAATAAGTGACACTGTGGAATGGTGTAGATCTGTGTGCCATTGAAAAAGGGAGACGGAGGTTTTACCCTTTCTTTCTTTCTTTCTTTCTTTCTTTCTTTCTTTCTTTCTTTCTTTCTTTCTTTCTTTCTTTCTTTCTTTCTTTCTTTCTTTCTCTCTTTCTTTCTTTATTGCGTTTCTTGTGAAGTTTTGGTGTGTGGGTCAGTATTGTAAAATCATGTATTCATCATGAAGTGCTCGTTTGCATGGACTGTAAATGCTAATGCCAATGGAATGTCAATTGAAACTCTTAAAGGATCATGTAACCAAGGTTGTTTGTTTGATCTAGTTGGCATAATCTCTCTAAATTGTGGTTAAGAGACAGCCAGCCTAACCAAGTGTGTTTTGCTAGAGCAAAGGATTCCAGAATCTGAATTTTGCCTCCGGAACTCCACAACAAAGGGTTTTTTTTTCCAATTCTTCTTTTGTGTTAAGTTCAGTGTTTAAATCAATCGCCCCACAGGTAGATTTGCCAATCGGGTTAACTCTGAAGTCTGAAGTGTTTGGGATATTGAAGGAGACCCATTGAAGGATAGATTTTTTTATTATGTTGTTTATTCGGAGCCAGTAAAAGTGAAGTGGGTCCTAAATGAAGGTTGTGAGTTTCTTCTTTCCTCTGGTCTCCTCTCTCCAATGCTGTCTGCTACCAAGACAGCCACAGCCAGCACCGGAGCTCACTGCACACAAAAAATACTATTTATTTTCCTATTTTTAAACCAGTAAAGTGTTTTTGTAGATGAATGAATAACATGATGTTTGTAATCCAAAAACAATGATAATGCATTTCTCCTGAGTAAAGTGTATTTTTACATTTCATTGTATGTATTAAATATGACCTGTATTTCACTTCACTTTCTCATATGGGTTATTATTCATCTGTTAGTTATTGCATTTGATTCATAATATGGATTTAAAATATATATTTATATTGCATTGTTTGAATGTCCTTTGAAATAAAAAAAGATTGAACAGAAGTGGTGGTGCAGGTGAACCACCACTGATGATTAATGGATGCTTAAAGCACTCGAGATATCTACAACATTTCAAACATTCTCTGAAATTATGTTAGGGTCCATGTATTAAGAAGCTTTACTTGACTTGCAAGTAGTGTTGCACCGATACCATTTTTTGGCCCCGATACCGATACCCGATACCTGGCTGTGCAGTATCGGCCGATACCATACCAATACCGATACCACCCTATTTGAAATGTATATATATGAAGGGCTGTAGTGCATACTTGGATGTAAAATCATTGCATGGCTTTGTCAGGCTGCTGCCTACCTTTGTGAAACAGGAAAAAGACTAATACAAAGTGAATCCAGCAAAACTTTTTAGACTTTTTAAAATACCTCTATGAAATAACTAATTTCAAGGCGGTTTAAGTGTCATACAAGCATCTGTAAATGGTATCGGTGCCCTATTTGTTGGTACTCGCCGATACCGATACCACCATTTTAGTGCCGATCCACCGATACTGGTATCGGTATCGGTGCAACACTACTTGCAAACTTTCGGTCCTTAGACCTTCATCAGGCAGAGCACTACAGCAGAGCACTCTGCCTGATGAAGGTCTAAGGACCGAAAGCTTGCAAGTCAAGTAAAGCTTCTTTGCACAAAAATAGACCTGAAGTGTGCGGATTGTCTTCTTTTTAACATTTATTTTTTAAATGTAATTTGGTGTTGATGTCATGTTGGGGCTCCCCCTCAGGAGAGAAGCTACAGAATCCTGGGTCTCCAGTTTCTAACATGATGACTGCCACTTTTTCGTATAATATTACCCAACCAAATCAAATACAATGGATAATTGTTTAAATATGTATTACTAACAAGAAAGTGGTGAAGATTATTTTAAATCTTAAAATCACTTAACCTGCACCACCACCTTTAACCTGGTTTGCTATTGTGCCAGGTTCTTGGAACACTCCCCCTGAGTTCAGTTGACCACTACTATTATTGTTGTTGTGAATACAACAAGTCAGTAAAACAGGAAGTGATGTTGACAGCAGTCTGGCCAGCTGGCGTCCAGGAAGTAGCGTACAATCCCCGTGGGAAGCTTGATGAGAGCGGAGTGTGCTCGTTGGGAATGCCGAGTGGAATCTGCCAAGCTTGAGGAGAAAAACAGGAGGAGAAACATTCTGTCCTCCATCCAGCCTCCCCCTTCCCTAACCCCCACCCCCACCCAGCCTTGACCTCATCTCATCTGGTCTAAGTGGAGGGCTACAGCACCCTAGAGGGCTCTGGTATTCCCAGGTACCTACCCAGCTAATGGGGGGTGAGTGACCCGAGGCTCTTGAGAAGCTTCCAGCAGAGCCAGACTCTCTGGCTTTATTGTGCACAGCTCTGGCTTTAACCAGAGCCGTATATAGACGGCTCTGGCTTTAACTGGCTAACAGTGACCTCTAGTGGTGTAGACTAGTAACTCCCACACAGGGGTACGAGAGTACAATGCATGGGATACTGTATGTAGTGATAATAATAGCAATAACAATAACAGCAAATACATGGAGCATCGTAAAGGGATGGAGTTATAGCAGAGAGACTGGATAAGAGAGGTTTACTAGAACGTAATGTTCCAAGCTACACTCTGCTAGTTGGCCTCAGTTACACTCATCACCCTAAAGCTCACTCCAGTCCCAGGTCAATGGCACCAGTGTAACTGACATGTTCCTGCACAGTCCACCACTCGGGACACAAGTTCTAGAATTTCTGGTTGTAGAGCATCAGAGTACGGGTACTCATGATGTGACGAAAAGGCTAGTTGGTCCAGATCAGTTACTGACCACACCATTGGCAATGAAAGATGTGCATGCAGTAAACATTATTTCTGTTGCTGTAACACCAATTTGTTTCTTGTGCTTTTCAGAGTTTTCAGGCTTTGTTATTTGCTGATAGGTCAATCAGAGTTCATATTCATGGTTTAAAAGTAACTCACGTTCCTTTCCAAAAATGCCATCACACAATCATCTTAGGGTACAAGTAGAAACATTTATTACCAAAACAAACTTAAAGTGCAAGTTAGCAGTAGTAGGACTAACAACGTTTTAAAAAGAACACTGAATAAATACATGTTCCATGTTAATAGATACTGGAAGTTATAAAACAATAGTATAAAAGACACTTTCAAACTGGTACATTGTAACATTAATTAACATACACTTAATAATTAACAGCATTGTAAATGGTAATAGTATTATACAGTGCAGAAATATTGTCTTCAACAATAAAATAATTTTACAATAGAGGAATTGCGCTCTTCATAAAAGATTGCATTCTGCAGCACAGAGTTCAGGAGTTGTAATCAAAAATGACAATGTTCTACAGTGCAGAATTCTAGAATCTTCATCAACAATAGCAGTGTTCTACACTGAGTAGTTCTAGAATCTTTATCAGCAATGGCAGTGTTCTAAAGTGTGGAATTCTAGAATATTAATCACCAATGTGGCAGTGTTCTACTACAGTACTGAGTTCTGTAGCCTCTCCCAGGCCAAGCATCTGTGCTGGGGGCTGAGGCACGGGCTGATGATCCTCCCGGTCTCCTCCACTCTGCGGCGGAAGCGGCCTCGGTCTCTGGCCATCTGCATCCAGCAGGAGCCGTCTCGGGCTGCCCTGCTGGCGAACGACCAGGCCACAAGAGGGCGAACTGACACCAGCTCATCGCTGAAGCACACCTGCACACAAACAACAACAACAAACAAAGCAACAGCATTAGTCTCTCTATAAACAAGATGAACATAACAACATAACAAGTAACTACTGTAACATAGTACCCATCTGCATTGTAAGAGGATACAGCTTAAGGGTAAAACGATGAACAAAACTAAATTTTAATGTCAGCATGGTATTTCCGTTTTTTTCTGATCGCTAAAGCTCTTTTTTTTTGCAAAATTAGTGCTGTGCAATGGATCGTTTTTGGTAAATTTTGCAAACTCTGTGTTATATACTGCAAACTGAGTGCAAATCAGTTTTTGTGCAATGGTAGTTTGGCTGATTTGGTTACAGGTTCGTGGATTTGTGTGAAGAGTTCCACAAAAGCAACCAAAGTTACAAAAAACGTGCTTTAGCGAACAAGACAAACTGTCTAATCAGTGTTATTATTATTATTTGTCCTGTAGGCTGTTATAACTTATTGCATTGTTCCTGCATGTGATGCATCACCAGACAGGCTTTGACTCACCAGAAAGTCACTCACTCAGCTGTTTGAGTGTGTGTGTGTGTGTGTGTGTGTGTGTGTGTGTGTGTGTGTGTGTGTGTGTGTGTGTGTGTGTGTGTGTCCGTGTGTGTGTCTGTGTGTGTTACCAGACAACCACTAAGTCAGCTAGTGAATGCGTCAGGAGGATAAAGAGCGACCACATAAGCCCAACCGATTCTAACCTTTGTTCCTAATTACAACCAGACACAGTCAGTCAGTCACAAGATTTCAGCACGACCCGTTCTCCTAACCTTTGTCCCTCATCCCAAGGTGTGTCTGAGCTGGTGCGGTGTAGTCATGGAGATGTGATTTGATAAACAAAGCTTGCCTCACCCGTCGGCTGTTGACTGAGTGACTAACTGACTAGGGCTGACTGAGTTAGTGGTTGTTGGGGAGTAAAGTGACCAAGAGTTTCTTGTTGTGTGTGGGGCCTTGTATCAGCCTAGCACATGTATGGCAAATGTATGGGGCCCATTCACAAATAAGATATTTTCATGAATATTTGCTATGTAATAAACTAGTATTTTACTGGTCTGACCAAAGTACCATCACGCTTTGCAGGATTTACATAGAGAACATCCAAGTATGAAAATTGTACATTTCCAACCCATAATGTATTCTTAGAAATTGATTTTGGTGGTAAATATTCTTGAATAAAGTAATATTTTTAAATGGGATGGCATAAATTCAGGAAATAAGCTACTAATAAAAAAATGTGCACTCCACAAGACGTTGTTTGTAGGCCTTGGCCGTGGCTACAACGGCTAAGGCACTGTGATGTTACACTGGGAACCCGGGTTCGATTCCATACCGAGGTTGTTTCACGATCCTCCCTCATCCAGCTCTCTCCCACTCTCTTCCTGTCACCACCTCGCACTGTCCTATCAGATAAAGGTTTAGAATTCCATAAAAATCTTAACAAAAATAAATAAAGAAGTTTACCTTCTTGTGCTGCTTGAGGTTGTGGCTGGAAAGCTGCTTGTCTCCTCGCTCCTCATCTGTGTGCTGCTCGACTCGCCTCCTCTCGCCTTGGAATGATGATGAGGTGTGTGTGCTCTCTGGGATGTTGTTGGCAGGAGTGTGTGTGTTCTTTGAGTTCTCGGAGGGTGAAGTGTGTGTGTTGTCAAAGTTCTTGGTGGGAGAAGAGTTTGTGCCGTTGGGTGTCTTGGTGGGTGATGAGTGTGTGTCGTTGCCGGGGGTCTTGGCAGAAGACGTGTTTGTGTTGTGGAGGCTCTTGGAGGTGGAAGTGTGTGTGCTGTTTTCAGAGTTCTTGGTGGGAGAGGTGTGTGTGGTGGAGGAGAAGCTGAGAGGGTTGTAGGGGTCGTCACTGTGGAGGAAAGACTCCCAGAGCTGCACGCTCTCCGCTGAGGACTCAGAGTCACCGCCATCATCCTCATCTGACCAATCAGAGTCATTACAGTCAACGTTCAAGTCGTCATCATCATCTTCATCGCTACTGTCATTGTCCATCTGTACTTCATTATTCCTTGGTGGCTTGGGGCTCTGTGTGACTGGGACTGGTGTATAGGTGGAAGCTTCAAGGCTGCTCTGCTGGTGAACATCTTCATCATCATCATTTTCTTCTTCCTCCTCCTCCTCCTCCTCGTCATCATCATCATCCTCAGATTCCCACTCCACCCAGTCAGACTCCCATTCTTCCTCCTCCTCCTCTTCTTCCTCATCCAGCTGATCTCCATCGCTGTCCTCTTCGTACACAACCTCCTCCTCATCATCATCTTCTTCATCACTGTCCTCATCCAGCTGCCTCTTCTCCTCCTCCTCCTCCCTCTCCACCTGTGTAAGGATCCAAGACATCCCCCATGACCCTTGCTCCTGCTCCTGCCGCTGAGCCTCCTCTTCACCACCAGGCCGCCCCTCTTCTCCTCCTCGGCCCTTCATGATCTGCTGCCCGTCGCCCTTAATGCCAGCTACGTGTTGTTGACCGCTACACAGAAACCGCCAAAACCACGTAGTGTGGCTGAAAAGTTGTTTAGCAGCCGAGGCGTGCTGTAGCAATTGGCGAAACGCTCCCCAGAAAACCTGCCGCAGGTTTCGAAGCACGGAGACCACCATCAGTGGAGGCAACGGTGCCGTCATCGCCACGGGACCAGGTGGACTCTCGTTGGGCACAGGTTGGCTTGAACTCCCGCTGTGTGGTGGTGGTGGTGGTGTTCTTGCTGTCCTCATGGTGGTCAGATGATGTTTAGCCCGCGTTAGATCGCACTGGTCGTGTGACAGCGAGTGATGATGGTGATGGTGGTGAATGGCTTCTGGAGCCATAGTTGAAGTTCAGATTCTGTGGGTCAGACGACAAAGCGTCAGTTTTTTTTGTTTAAAAACAGCTAGTCGTGTCAATACAGTTAATCCAGGGGTGAGAGCAGTTTCGAACACTGAATAAGACGCTAAAGTTCAAGGAGGTTTAAAAATATATATATATATATATATTATTTTCAGAGCAGAGCAGGCGTTTCATCAGTGCTCTGTGGTTACAGGTTAAATACCTGCGGCCAGGTAGGCCATGCATGGGCTTCACACATAAACATGAGAACAGCGCCCAAGGAAGTAGCCTATGGTAGACTTAAATATAAAAAGGAGATGCTAAAAATGTGAGTGATATGTGAGATAATGTTAGTTTAAAATGAGACATAAAAGTGAGATATCCTTGATTCGGTTAAAAAATAACAAATAAAAAAAAAAAGAAAAAGAAAATGAAAAAGAAGTCTTGGCTATTTAGTGTTATTCAAATCACCATTAGTTAATAAAGGTTTAGTAACAACATCTAATTTAGGCTACTGACATTATATCATTCCCTTGCATCCCCTATATTTAGACGCTTCAGCGTTTGAAATACAATAAGGCTATCCTGGAAACAATCGTATTTTGAACAAACTTACTTGGTCAGCCAATGGCCAGACAATCAATCCAGCGAACACTTGTGGCTCTTGCTAGTGTTGTTCTGTCGACGTGCGTGTCTGTCTGCTTGTCGTCTGTTTCGTTGACCCTCTTGGTAAGTCGATTCGGTGTGGAATTTGATTCCATTTCTAGTGCTGTTCTTGCTGTTGTTGGATGTGCTAAATCAGAAAGGTATGCCTCTGGCTCGTATAATGTTACACATAGTCGTTGATAGAGTTCAAGAAATATAATATTGCGTACAGGGGGTTGGTATGCGTATTTATATTCCTGTGTGATGACGTCTGAAAATCGGGGCGGCACGTCTCACCATCGACCAATAGGCACTTGAGAATGTGCTTCAGTAGGCGGGCAGTGACGCCCACGACCAACCAACGTTCGGGAAAGCACGTAGGCTTTCGCTACGTTTCCAGAAAGCCCAACGTGGGGCGTGGTCTTGACGTCAGCGTGAAATTCCTACAGTATTGCATCATTTCTATGTATAGATACCAGAGCACAAGGAAACAACAGGTAAACATAAACACTGTCGAAAGTGAGACATTACAGTTTAAAACAAAACGAAAACCACATAGAATCTCCGAAATCCCCTGGATTAATATCCCCAATCTCCCCAAGGTTTTCCCCCACTGTTACCCAAAGCATACCCTATCGATAGCCCATTTGATTTCTTAATATAATATGTTCTGAACGCTCTCTCTCTCTCTCTCTCTCTCTCTCTCTCTCTCTCTCTCTCTCTCTCTCTCTCTCTCTCTCTCTCTCTCTCTCTCTCTCTCTCTCTCTCTCACACACACACACACACACACACACACACACAGAGAGAGAGAGAGAGAGAGAGAGAGAGAGAGTCAATGCAACAGCAGATAATTCCCATTCCTCAGTGAACACATTCTACTCACAGTCATATGTTTCCCTGCAAAATATAAAATTAAACCAGGAGGAAAATGACGACAGAGCATCTGCTGATGAAATGCCATACCAACCCATCCCTATAGACACAAGTGAGGAGGTAGGGTGGGAGACAAGCCACACAGAAAAAGCCTTCTTTGTCTTCTCTGTTTAAGAAACGTGTAATCTCAGGTATAGTACCTGTATTTCTTGAATTTGGCATTGACATGTAGGCCTATTTATTCCTGAAAGGAATATCAGCTAATGAATGCATCCTTATGAGTCATGCAAGTCGATCTTTGTGCCATGACTACATAAATGCAATGCAAATACTAAAAAAAAAACAGGGACATTGTCTTCCTCCTTCTTTATTTTGTTAGACCAGGTAAAATTGGCCAAAAGTCAACACAGACAGGATGCATTTTTTCTTGCCTCTAGGTCTCCTGGCACGAGTTCCCTCATTTGTTTACATATTATAAGGTCAGAGGTCAACATAAAATACAAATGTTAAAAACACAACATTTAATAATAGGCCAGATGAAACACCAGCATGAAATGAAAAATCATTGAAAATCACTGAAAAACAAAGCACAAATAAAATACATGTGCGCATGAGTGCATCTACATATAGGCTACAGTACACTAGGCCTACACTTCAAGAAAGTGGTGCTCACTTGCGCTCTAGCTTTCTTGGTGCTCACAGTCTGGGACTGTATTCAATTTGGAGCAAGCTGGCCCACTTCAAAGGAGACTGGGCCAAGGACGACTGGAGCACACAAGATACGTTTTTCTGATTTTATTGTGGTGCGAGCATGACTAACGTTTCGACGCAGTGCGTCTTCATCAGAGTCCAAAGTCCAACTTCACCTATTCATTTAAGCAGAGACTGACTCCACGTGATACTTAAAGATACTTAAGGAACTCCAATTTCAACATGCAGTAGGGCCTAGTATTGTCCACACACCCTTGACTTCTACCTGGCAACGCAAAAAAAACAGCTCTTTCCA
Organism: Engraulis encrasicolus; assembly: GCF_034702125.1. Taxonomy (NCBI): domain Eukaryota; kingdom Metazoa; phylum Chordata; class Actinopteri; order Clupeiformes; family Engraulidae; genus Engraulis; species Engraulis encrasicolus. The sequence continues at coordinate 11,347,811 of NC_085877.1, read as the reverse complement.
AGATCTTGACTATTCTACTTCTTATATGTATATGGTATATATAAAAATATAACATCACAACAGTAGCATCACAAATATGAACATATGTCTACAGGCTTTGCATTCTAGGTAATCTACAGATCATCACGACCAGTAGACAGTCTGCCATCACCCACAAACTGCTGATGGATAAACACGTGGTGAGCAGTATGTCATATCCAAGCAGCAAATCTGGAACCTCGACATTGTTCATCCCATACATTGCTCCTGCCAGAAGACAGGGGCCATGGAGAACTATGTAACTGACCAGGGACTCAAACAGCACAGTGTTCTCCGTTATGCCTCTTCTAGAGGCCTGATGAGGGGTTTCCTTTGACCAAATCAAGATGCACATCACAGCAAAGATTAACACTGGAGCTACTGTGGTGACTGTTAAAAATGATACCCAATGAAGATCCAGAACAAATGGAATGACTAGGATGCTGCTGGCCAGGATGCCTGTAAGGAGGATGAGGGACACAGAGCAGGGAAGAGAAGAGAAGACAGCAGCAAAGCGAGGGTGGGTAACAGATGCAACTCCCTCTAGCGCCACCAACTGGTGAAGACACACACTCACAAGTCTCAGTACAGTACATGCTAGAAAACCGTAATGTAAAAACAGAGTGCATATCGACACCAGCTGTGCAGCATCGAAGAAGAGGAGGGTGATGATGAAGATGGAGTTCTTGCCCCCGCAGCGTCGGTAGCGATGGAGAGTCCAATCAGCCCAGACTAGAGCAGCCAAACCTCCAACCAGACCAAAGGAGTTGAAAATGTAAATCCGAATCATTTGACCACTGTTATCTGCCATTGCCCTTGGGTTTCAGGAGCTGCTGCTGGATAGTAAACAGAAAAATCAGAGGCAATGACTGTACAATGCCCAATAATTCAACAAATATAATTTTTTTCTTATAGGTAGAGTAGATATTTTGAAGTAATTCATTTCCAGAATTTATGCTGGCCATTCACAAATGTTATATTTTTCATTTGCTTTACCACCCTCCATGTCCTACGAGATTGTTGAGTTAGGCCGGGGATATGCTGGTTATCAACAGAAACAGATATATACAGTACCCACATATAAGAGCACCTCTTAAACACACACACACACTTAAACGCAAACACAAACACACACACACACACACACACACACACACACACACACACACACACACACACACACACACACACACACACACACACACACACACACACACAAAGAGGCTTGTCTGTCTGCCTGGCATCAGGTAAATGCTACGAGCTGTGCGACATATTACGTTATTTTCTGCTGTAATGACATTCACAATATGGCATGATTATTATGTCCTCTTTTGTAAATTGCTCTGAATAGAGGCATGTGTATTATCTGTCTTAATTCAGGACTCTGCAGAATGTAACATCACAGTGCCCTCTTGTGTTTGATGGTGGTACTTGTTGTTCCTACATACACAAATATGGGAGACACAGCTGTCAGCCCGTTGGGATGATCTGAACCACAAAACTGAACACATTGGGTGCGTGTTGTGTTTGACTTTGGATATGGTCTGTATGCTTAGTAAAGCCTACAGGCATTTGAGAATGTGTGTGTGTGTGTGTGTGTGTCTGCGTGTGCGTGTGCGTGTGTGCGTGCGTGCCGTGCGTGTGTATGTGTGTGTGTGTGTGTGTATCCAACATATGTATGCAGAGAGAAAATAATGTACCCGGGGGTCTCCTCATGCCCTGCATGGCTCAAATGAGCCTGAAAGTCCACTACTGAAGAGATTAGGGGAAGTGCATATACTGTATGCATGCCTACATAAATAATGACACATAAATACATGCAGTAACTCACATCACTCGCTCACTCACTCACATCACTTTGGCAGGTACAGTTTACTATTGAGAGTGTGTTACATCGGCATGTCACTGAGGTCATCCAGTCAGCCATAACATTGAGCTAAAGGTCTAGAGGCGACAGCTCAGTGTCATCACCTGTAGGAGGTGAAGTGAAGAAAAACTTCAAAGTGCTCAGGAATTGTAGAAAAAGATCTTGAAGGTGGTCTTTGGTGTGGGGCTAAAACCAAGTGTCATCAAAAAGCAGGCAGTCCAAGACACACACACACACACACACACACACACACACACACACACACACACACACACACACACACACACACACACACACACACACACACACACACACACTGCACTCAACATGACAGATGAGTTTTTCAACATTGCATCTTGTCACAATTCTGCAATTTTTCATGTTTGTCCAACCAGGGGGCCCCTGGCAGGTGGGGGGGGGGGGGGGGGGGGGGGGGGGGGGGGCTATAGGCACTCTTTTCAATTAAAAAAATCTTTATTTAAACATGACTATATAAAATATGATCAAGGCAGACACCCACGGATAGTGACAGTTATCCTCCCTGAACAAGGCTCTGCGCTATACATGTGGGTGTCTGGCCTGTTCATGTTTTTAAAGTCAAAATAGCCATGTTTTAAATAAAGGATTTTTATAAGGTTTTGAATAAGAAGAGTGTTTTGTTCTCCCTTCTTTTTTGATGACAGATCTGTATGAGACTTTGGAAGGGAGGTTTACGTTCTACTCACTCTGCTGGTTACTACTCATTGCTTGTCCCTTGTACGTCAGTTTGTCAAGTCAAGTCAAGTCAAGTCAGCTTTTATTGTCACTTTCTTCATATGCACAAGTCATACAAGGAAATGAAATTACATTTTCTCTCTATACCATGCCAGGACAAGACATATACAAGACTGACATTTTACAGACTGACATAAAGTGCAAGACAGGACAGGTAACAGTGATGGAATGGTAACAATAAGTTGTCAATAATAAATACAGTACAAATGAACATTTAACATTTAACATTTAACATTCAACATTTAACATTGAACATGTAAACAGAAGATAAGATAAATATAAAAAAGAATGTAGACATTACAATAATAGAATAATAACAGTGACAATAGTAACAGTCTTATGGTCCAGGACTGAGGTAGTGCAGGTAAGGTGCAGTCCCATGGTACAGTACTGTGTGTGTGTGTGTGTGTGTGTGTGTGTGTGTGTGTGTGTGTGTGTGTGTGTGTGTGTGTGTGTGTGTGTGTGTGTGTGTGTGTGTGTGTGTGTGTGTGTGTGTGTGTGTGTGTGTTCTTGTGGGGTAGTGCAGGTCCAGTCCACTAGTGGAATACAAAAAGTCAAGGCTGTGCTGTACTACACACTGTGCAGTCCAGCATGGTCCATTGTAGTCCAGTGGTCAAGTAGCAGCATTTAGCAGCATAGCTGTAGGTGCAAGTCTCGTAGTGCAAGCAACTCTTGGAAGTGGAGATCAGAGAGTGCAGGTAAGGTGCAGTCACATGGAGCAGTTCCATAGTGTGTGTGTGTGTGTGTGTGTGTGTGTGTGTGTGTGTGTGTGTGTGTGTGTGTGTGTGTGTGTGTGTGTGTGTGTGTGTGTGTGTGTGTGTGTGTGTGTGTGTGTGTTTTGTGGTGTGTGTGTGTGAGAGAGAGAGAGAGAGAGAGAGAGAGAAGAGGGTCTTAGCTTCCTGTCTGCCTGGTGGCTGGAGCAGACCGTGTAGGGAGGGGGTGGAGGGAGTTCAGCATTCTGATGGCCTGGTGGATGAAGGTATTTCTCCATCCGGGTGGTTGTGGACCGTAAGCTTCCGTACCTCTTTCCAGAGGGCAGGAGACGGATCAGGTTGTGTGCTGGGTGGGTCTCATCCCTCACAATTGTGAGGGCTTTGCGGGTGAGGCGGCTGGTGTAGATGTCTTGCAGGGAGGGGAGAGGTGCCCAGCTGTGTTCACTATACGTTGCAGGGCTTTCCTGTTGTAGTCAGTGTAGCTCCTGCCCCATACAGTGATACAGCTGGTGATGATGCTTTCAATGGTTCCTCTGTAGAAGGAGGTCATGATGGCTGGTGGGGCACTGGCATACTTCAGCTTCTGCAGGAAGTAGAGGCGTTGTTGAGCTTTCTTGGCCAGTGATGTAGTGTTGGTGGTCCAGGAGAGGTCCTCACTGATGTGCACTCCAAGGAATTTTGTGCTGCTCACCCTTTTATGCTGCACACACCCTTGTGGAGCTCTTGTGCTCAGCGTGATGGTGTCCGAGGTGTTGTTGCCGTCACGCACTGCTTGCGGTCTCTGGCCCAGGAAGTCCAGCAGCCAGTTACAGAGGGAGG
>NC_085877.1:11298620-11338620 GCF_034702125.1 Engraulis encrasicolus | reverse complement strand
GTAATCTGCAGACCAGTGCAACCAGAAGGCCATCTGCCATCACCCATAAACTACTTATGGGGAAGAACATCGAAAATACATCGCTAATGAAAAGCCATATTGGAAATGCAGATGTGATATCAATCATCGAATGCATTGATACTTCCAGAAGGCATGGGCCATGGAGAACCAAGTAAGTCACCAGGGACTGAAACAGCACAGTGTTCTCTGTGATGCCTCTTCTGGTGGCCTGGTGAGGCTTTGCCTTTTTGTACCGGTAGATCAAAACACACATCACAGCATGGGTTAATACCGTGACTACTGTTGTGATTGTTGAAAAAGAGAGCCAATGGAAATCTCCAAAATGTGGACTACTGGTAAGCATGATGACAATGATCATGATGAGCGTAAAAAGAGTGGTGGGCAAAGAACAGGGCACAGAATAGAGTAGACAGCAGCAAAATGAGGGTGGGTAACAGAAGCAACTCCCTCTAGCGCCACCAACTGGTGAAGACAAACACTCACAAGTCTCATAGCAATAGATACAGCAATAATAAATTCATCAATGCCAATTAAGGCAGGCTGGTAACAATAGCTAGAGTGCATATTGCTGCTAGCAGCTGTGCAGCATCAAAGAAGAGGAGGGTGATGATGAAGATTGAGTCTTTTCCCCGGAGAGTCTGTAGCAATGCAGAGTCCAGACAGACCAGACTAGAACAGCCGAACCTCCAACCAGACCAAAGAAGTCGAAAACGAACAGCCTGGTGATAAAATCTTCCATTGTCCTTGGTTTCCAGATGCTGCGGAAAAGTAAAACAGTGAAATAAGACTGAAGTAGCTGTCCATGCAGTGTGTACATTTTAGTGTACATTATAAAGAAGTTGTTCAGTATACTAAAATTTTACAATTATGCACCAGTTCAGTCTTAAAATGTTTTTTTTTTTCAAAATTGTTTCAGTGGTCCCAGAGGCAATTAACGATGTGCAACTGCCACCTATACCAGACACGGTTGTGCTTTGCTGTAGGCCTATGACCTTACTGTATAAGTTCAGGGCTCGACACTGGCACCTGCCAACCAACAAAACACTGGTAAAATATGGCTGTGACTGGTAGAAAAAAACTTGTGACCTCCTTGCAGCCCTCTGGGAGCTCAGGTGTGATAGCACTGAGGTAAAGGTCTAGAGCCGGCAGCTTAGCACCATCACATCTGCATAAGGCTTCAGGATGGAGATTTGCTAACCAGGGGCTTCGCTAGACCTATTTTACAGGGGCACGTGCCTGGATATTGATTTGCAGTGTCCCAGTATGAGTTTCACAAAACAAACAACAAACTTGCTACCTTGGAAGTTTAGCATACGGATTAATCTAAAGGATGTGCACAAAATAGCGCACATGCACTACTTGCAATAATATAATTAATTTTCAAGCTTTTTAAAATTAATAAAAATAAAAAAAATCTCTCGGTGCCCTACTGTGCCCCTGTGTAGCATTAGGTCAGCTGACGCCCCTGCTTCATACTATTATAATATTATAGTAGCTGAAGTGGATTTCTGCCGAAATTCGAGCCCCTCGGGCCCCCGGTTCTGGGCGGCGCAAGGCCTGGTCCTGTCGTCTCGTTTTGGAAGAATTTCAGCCCACACAGTGTTTTTCAGCAGTCGTTGTTGTTGCGTTTATTGTCTTCAAAGTTCTTGCTAACAGCCACCAGCGTACCAAGAGTGAAGAGTTGGCCAACCCGAGAACAGCTTGCTTCAGATACGTGAGGTACCGTTCACAAAATGATCTGGAGTCCGGTTGGCAAAGCGCCACAATATATACCCTAGGTACCCCCCACACTATGACGTCTTGGGCCATTTAAGGAAGTTTACAATGGAGGATTTCTGCCCTATGTTTAGCATTAAAAAATATGCAACCATAAGTGGTATCGCTTCCCCTCGAGTTAGGCCTTCACTCCTGGTACGTGGCATACAAAGTCATGGTAACATTTGAACATTTGCACATACCGGCACACTCCAACAACATACAATCCACCAAAACTATACATGAACCGGCACCAAACATGGACCGGCACCCATGTTGCCTTCTGCGTACTGTACCCAAGGCCGTTACCATATTTTGGCTGGGCCTGGGACAAAGTTATCTGAACGGGCCCCCTCACCCAATACATGTAATGTGGTGATGACCCAGTTCTGCCCTCCTTTCTCCCAGGGCCCGGGGTAACTGTTCTCTTTGTCCCCTCTTGTCAGCTTCCCTGATCGTACCTTTGGACAGATTTACATTGGTGGAATTCTGTGTAGGTGAAATACAATACATTCTGAGTGTGGTGAGTGTGTGCGCATATGGTTTTGTGATCCTCTTTCCCTGTATTACTACTACTAATAGTGAACTAACTATCACTCTATTAGTCCTTGATGTTTTTGTGGACCCACAGGGGTCAATATACACTAATACTCCGGATTCTTTAATTGGTGGCGTTGTCTGAGGCTAATAGAGTCATCCATATTTTCTCTCTGCCTCAGCTCGGGTGCTCTGGAATGTTTTCTATGAGCACCCAGTCCTGAAGGTAACCACAGCTCTCAGCTGCGTGAGTGGCCTAGGGCCTGCTTGAATCCACAAATAGAAGTTTCCTTTAGGCCTCTCAGAGCCACCACCTATTCAACACATAGGCCTGCTTATTTCTTTTATTATGTTTTTTGCCTTTGAGCATCACCTGAAATGTACCACATAGCCTATATGATATACATTTTTAACAGTCTAAATCTCCCACTGTTTTTGTTTTGATTTCATATAGTAATGTATGCCTGTGGCGTTAAGTTCTGCTAGGAAGACGAGACAGTACCTCACACTCATCACTGGCCTAATTATCCAATCGTAGCTTCCGGATGGGGAATCCCGCCACGTCTCTGGCTTAACCTCAGCTTTCAGCCAATAGAATGTCTACGCCTTGGTTTTAAAAGTCTCTGTCTGTTTCCGCTCTTTGCTAATCAGAATAAGCAGACGCCGATGCCCCACCTCCACCCCCTTCAACCTCCATCTCCTTCAACCTCCGTCTCCTTGGACCCCGTCTCCTTCAACCTCTGTCTCCTTGGACCCCATCTCCTTCCACCTCCATCTCCTTGGACCCGTCTCCTTCAACCTACGCCTCCTTGGACCGCATCTCCTGCAACCTTCGTCTCCTTGGACTCCATCTCTTTCAACCTACGTCTCCCGATGTCCTGGTTCCCTGGTCCGCTTCAGCCTCCTTCAGCCTTATCCCCACGAGCCACCGTCACCAGTTGGTCCCTGTCCTGTAATGGGGGTAGGCTTCGCCCCTGCCTCATCATCGGCAGGATATGAGCCCCCCGTTTTACAAACTATATTCTGCAGGTCGGGGACCTGCGCCAAAGAGAAATGTTGCCTCCCTGTGTATTAATAAATACCTTTTATTTCATTTTGTCTATTAAGTCTTCTATGGTAGAAATGCAAGCTGTGGCGTGAAGTTCTGTTAGGAAGACGAGACGGTACCTCACTTCATTTTATTTATCAATCGAGTCTTCTATGGTAGAACTGTATGTATCTGATCAGTCCAGGGTGTTTAAACATTAAACACTGATTAAAGCCACATAGAGAAATCAGAGCCATCAGATATCAAAGCCAGAAGGGGGTACAATAGCCCCCACCCTCCCTACAAATCACACCCGGCATACACTGTGATTAGGAGTCTCCTCATCCCATCTCTCAAACACATTGGCACATTTTACATTTGTAAACTGGTGCGCAGTTGATATCTTGACACTGAGTAATCTTTTAATCACTAAATGGAAGAAAAAAATATGTCCTGCAGTAAGGTCCAAAAGGAGGCCTAGATTTTATTTAAGTTGTGTATTTATTTTACACCATCATACACTGTATATTCAATATACTCAACTACTCAACTGAACTGCTGTTTTTCTACAGTTTCACAAGTGTGAAATGTGTATTTTTATTTTTCTGTATGCCTGTCACTCTCTCTCTCTCTGAATACCTATCGTAAAATCAACTTTCCCTTTTCTGTCACAAACATCACACATGTGCACACACACACGTACACAAGCAAGCAATCACGCACGCACGCACACACACACTTCACATCTAAGGTTAATTAATTACCAGTATGTCAACTCTGCTTAGATGTGCCTGGAGTTAAGAGTTCATGGTAGATTATTACTAAAGCTGACAATCAAGATTGAAGAACCTTTGACTGGTTAGGCCTGACTGACCAGTGCGTGGGCACAGCGCTTCATCAAACGACTTACAATTGTTTAGGTACCGGGTATGTCTGTGAGCAATGTGAGGTTGGGTACCTTTCTCAAGGGCAAATCGTTGACTTAAAATGGCCGCCCCCTTAAGCCCATCAGCTAAAACATTCACTTCCTTGCCTGCCGGTGCTGCTCAGACCCAACTGAAATCACGAGAAAGATGATTTGCTTGTTCAGACACGTGGTTAAACAGAAATATTTGGGCAAGCAAAGACACTACATCAGAAACAAAACTTTGTGTGAGATTTAAAAGAGGTGTGAGTCAGGTGACAGCCTCCACAGCCTCACTGCAGCAACAAACAGGCAATGCACACACACACACACACACACACACACACACACACACACACACACACACACACACACACACACACACACACACACACACACACACACAACATTCAGTAAAACATTCACTTCCTGGCCTGCTGGCACCGCTCAGACCCAATTGAAACCACGAGAAAGATTATTTGCTTGATTAGGCACATGCTTACCAAGTGGTTAAGCAGAAATATTTGGGCAAGCAAAGACACTACATCAGAAACGAAACTATTTGTGAGGTTTAAAAGAGGTGTGACAGCCTCCACAGCCTCACCGTGGCAACAAACAGGCAACATACAGAGAGAGAGAGAAACCCCCCCCCCATCTCCCTCCTTATCCAACCTCTCAGAGAGCAGAGACCAGAGAGCAAGCCACAGCAGCCCAGTAGTGTGTGTGTGTGCGTGTGTGTGTGTGCGCGCGCGTGCGTGCGTGTGTGCATGCGTTTGTTTGAGTTTTAGTGTGTGTGTGTGTTGTAATTAAATTTGGAGGGTCTTGGGTTCGAATCTCTAGAAGAATGTGGAAGTGCCCTTAGCCAGGGCTGTCAGCTTACCTAATGCTGTACAGGGGCACAGTAGGGCACTGAGAGATAATGTGGGCACGCAAAGCGCGCAAGCAAATTTTTTTGCAGTTATTTATTTTTAAAAGCTTGTAAATGCTTGTAAATTATATTATTGTTGGTAGTGCATGTACGCTATTTTGGACGTATTCTGTAGATTACTCCGTATGCTAAACTTAAGCTACATTCCAAGGTTGCAAGGTTGTTCTTTTCTGTGAAACTCATGGGGCACAGCAAATCAATACCCAGGCATGTGCCCCTGTAAAATAGGTCTGTAGAGGCCCCTGTCCTTAGCAAGGCACTGAATGACCAAATGTGATATCTCCTCCATTTAAAATAACAGCCTCTGTGAATAAAAAAATCACTTACAATGGAAAGCTCAAATTCTCCATATTTTCATATTTGTTTATCATCACAAAGCATGTAAAACACAAACATGACCATTCAGACAGACAAAATAGTTTGAATAAAGTTTTAACTTTTTTGCCACTTATGCCTCAAAGACATACATTTGCATTGCCGAGCAAGGAACCAGCTCTACCTGATGGTCCATTATAATGGGCACGTTGCCAATCTTGGGAGGTTCAGGAAAACGAAACTTATGCAGATAGAAACTCATGCTATTGTAGTCATGGGCACAGACAAGTTGTGCATTTGGTCAGAGGCTGCTCAAGCTGCGTGTGGCAACAGGTAGGCTGTGTTCAAAACCTTAAAAATCTTTTGTCTGGTGGACTTATAGGCAACAATAAGGCCTTCTAAATCTGTGTTGATGTTGATATGTCACTGATTTCACGTTGTAATCTTGTTTTCATGTGTTATCTAATGCCTAGTTTGTTTTGCATGATTTAGTATTCCCAAACATTGTTGTCCTGCTGCAAATTTGCACTTGCTGTAAATGCCTATTTACGCCTAGATTTTTTTTATAGGCCACATATTTTGTAAGGCTATACAGTAAAAAATGCAGTGTTATTCAGAGAGTACTCTGGAACAAACACAACCTAGAATGTGTTGAATCAACTCTCTAAGTGTTAAATTTTCTCTGTACACAGAGCATTTTACACAGTAGCCTACCATTTATAAAAATGGATTTATAAGTGTTGTATAGATTGGCTATTACAGTACTCTGCTCTTTCTCTCGCAGATTATTTTTTATTGAACAGAATTGAGACAGAAATAAAACATTTTCAGTAAAAGCTGTCTTTTTATGGCTGTGAATTGAGTTTCCCATATACATTTAAGACAGAGTAACTAGTTGTAAAATCTGAAATATTATTTACAGAACTGGCTGACAAACAAAATCTAAAGCACTTGGCTACAAGACATGGTAGTGTAGTTATTTTATTTTCTCATTCGTTACACAATCACACCTGGGCCTACTGTGCAATATGGTCTTTGAATTATGAAATTTGGAACATTTTAAATTGCCTTAGGGTCATTAGCCTTTTTAAATATCTCAGGGGTGGTGCAACCATGGTCAATGCCTAGGGTATATATTTTGTTTGTGAAACCCCGCCCTGCCTCTAGTTTTGTTTTATCATAAACTGAAACTGAAACAACACATAAACGGGTTTATTTCTTCTCTCAGGAGAAAGGGCTTTTGATATCTGAGAACCAGATTGTCTGAACAGTGTACAATGGCTGAGGCCTCTGATGATGAGGTACGTAGATCACATTTTTTACAGGCCTATGTAAACATTTAAGTTATTTTAATTATGTGTACATGCATGCTAGTCAGTATCTTTTTAATGACACAATTTTATTAATCCAATGTGTATTCTTAACTGAAATAGAACCAAACAGTTAACCGAATAACTCCTATCTTCATTTAGTAAGCATAATGCTGTGGATGGTAACATATTTCTGAGTTTTATATAGCACTGCACAGATATACTATGTATTCTCAACACAGACTCTGATATCCAGTTCACCTGTATTCTTTATTTTGTTGTCTATTCCAAAGGCGTTTGAGGATGCCAGTGACGTCTTTGAAGATGATGATGATGAAGCCAGCCTGTCCATGTCTTTCATGTCACAGTCATTACAAGATGACTACAGAAAAACAGCCGCATCATCAAATGGTAAGCACCCACCCAAAGTATTTCTATGAAGTGGTCAAATGGTTATTTTTTGTTCTTTTGTAATAACTTTACATACCGGTATGTGTGATTTTAGTATAACATTTACATTTGACAATCCCTACTATAGGAAATACTGAAATACTGAATATTTAATGTATATCCCCCCCCCCCCCCGCCCCCCCCCCCCCCCCCCCCACCCCCCCCCCCCCCCCCACCCCTTAAAATGTATCAATTGGAAATATTTTAAGGCTTGAAATAGACAACTTTGAAAACACTGTTAGAGCAAAAGGAAGTTTCAGTCTGACCACTTTCCTCATTCTCTTGTGTGCTGCTGCTGCCATCTTGGGACGTAGGGTGGTACTTGTCTATGAATATGTCGCAGCTAGGGGGCGCGTGTTTGTAGGCGGCACAGGTACACACACCAAATGTGCCAGGACACAGAAAATGAGTTATAAAGGTATCTATTTTACTTAATAATGGTTACAATGAGTCCATGTTAAAACGCCAAGGCAGCAACCATTTGAGACCTCACCCCACCTCAGTGCAAAGTCGGTAGTCTGAATGGTTCAGTCCATGCAGTGGTAGGTGATACTTGAACGAATGGGTGCCGTCTACAGTGTACAGAGGTTTTTGGTAGGGCTACTGTAGACCGGCGTGTGACTGCTATAGTGGCACGTGAATCAGCACAGCATCCAAAGTCACACTATAGGGAATAAACAGCACATCACAGCACTCAGTGGAGTAAAAGAGAAACAGCCGACTCGGCCTTGGTTACAGTAGCTGGAGTAGTCTCTGGCAGTGCAGCTAACAGTCTCTAGGGCCGAGAGAAAGAGAGAGAGATAGAGAAAGAGTGATCGAGTGGCGGCGAGAGAGAGAGACAGAGCGACAGAGAGACAGAGGGTGAGAAAGCCAGGAGCGGCTACACGTCTGGGAGGGGGGCTTCACTCTAGAAGGCCGTGGTGGCCAGGCACTGGCACTTAGTTAGGGGGTAGTCCGTCACCCCCTGGGTTCTCCAGGCAGCGACCCTTAATTCTGGCAATATGCCATCGCGCTTCTTCTGAGTCATTCAGTCCATGCGGTTCTCCTACCATCCCATACATGCCTGGCCCCACCCAGATACGGGTCGCGGCGTTACCCCCTGCATCAGCCGGCTCCTGGCAACGGCGGCCTCCCCTCCATGGATCGCTCTTTCGCCCGGCTGTCTTTCTCCGCAGCTCTCCCAGCCTCCCCATGTCTGTGTCCGATATCCCATTTAAAAACACCTTCCCCGACCCCATTTACCAATCACGTTTGCCCACAATGCCCATGCTCCACCTGTAGCCATTAACCTAACCAGCATGCAATTGTTCGTTCACAGCAAGGGGAGTAGACACAGGAGGACTTACTGACGTCATAACAGCACAGTACGAAATTATGGCGAGGGGAGTACGGAAATTTTATTCTTCTTCTACGGTCAGTATTGGAAGCATCAGGGAAGCATGCAATGCCACTTCCGCGAGGGTCGGAGTGTGGAACAGGTCATAGGACAGCGTGAATGTTTGTCAGCTGTCCTTAATTACCCCCAGCAATTACTGCTGACCAACAGCTGCAGTTAATTTGGCCACAAACAGAACACTGACAACCGGATATGCTCTTTCGGCACATTTTCGCAGGGTTTCCGGATTTTGCGGAGTAGGGAAATTCTATCCATCGCACCCACTGACCAATGACCATGCGCAAGGGAGTTAATTTTCCATCCACTCGTGTCCTCAGGCAACGCCCCCGTACTACACCATGGCCAATGCATTTCCCCCCGAGAGATTGTTCTTCTGTGTCGAGTTTCTTTGGTGCAAAGTAAACAGGGCGGCCCTGTGTTTACATGTCCAGGTGCGCAATCAAAAAACGATTGTTCCATTCTCCTCCCCAAATTCTAATCAGAGGATGTTGAATAACGGGCATTCTCAGACTCAGAACACTTGCTTGCTTGTGATCGGCCCCCAATCAAAACTTCACTTCACTACAATTTGCATGCCTTGTAAACTAGCGCCACCCGCTGGCGGCAAAAATGTTTTGCCTGCGACTGGTCTAGCCTAGATCCGTCGAGGTGGTCTGCCCAGAGCCATACAGAGGACAGAGTCAGGCAATCTCCGCTGTGTGCTAGGGCCGACTTCCTCATTAGCAAAATTAGCTGTTTTAGCTTCTCAGTACTGCTCAGCGTTGCGAATGTTAGTGCCTAGTAGTGGGCGTAGCACACAGCAAATGCAATGCGATGCAATGCAGGGAATATGACACGGCTTGCTGTTCATAGTAATAACTTCAGATATACATCACAGATGGTAAAACTGTTGTGATTATCACCACCGAGACAGTTGATAGTTTACATATTCGTGGTGATTACCCCGCAGTATAGTTCGTTAGTCCTTATTTTTGGCTGTTAATGTGGTGGTTCTATGTAGAGTCTATGGGAAGACAGCCGCTTTAGGCACGACCTGATCTCGTTGAAAGGCGGGGCTGCAATTTAATTCCTGGTCCTCCAATCGCGTAACCGGCAAACCAATCAGCGCAGAGATTTGTTTTGAATCAAAGCAAGCAGGGTTTTGGGCAAAGAGGCTTGAGACAAGAGGGCTTACTCACGTCATAACAGCGTAGTAGGAAATGATGGCGAGGGGAGTACGGAAATGTTATTCACTGTGGAACAGGTCATAGGACAGCGTGAATGTCTGTCAGCTGTCCTTAATTACCCCCAGCAATTACTGCTGACCAACAGCTGCCGTTACTTGGCCACAAATTATCCATCATGGTGTCGCCCCCACTGACCATGTGCAGGGGAGTACGAAAATGGCATCGCCAAGAGATTGTTCTTTCTCTTGAGTTTCTTTGGTTTTGAGGGAGTGACGACGAAGCTTGCGATGCCGTGGAACACACAACAACAAGAATAATTGAACAGCTCTCGTTTGACGTCAGTTTTGGAAGAATTAGACTCGAGGTTTTCGTTGAAACATGCTCAGGAAGATGTTCTACGTTCATTTATTTCCACAACGTTCTTTGATGGTACGGCTAGAGATCCATTATAGCGTTACGTTATCGCAGCTCGACGTACTGGATGTCCCAGTGTCGACGCACTGCTACTACAGCTCGTGTGGCCCGGGAGTTATATACAGGAAGTATATCAATCTACATTTCTAGCCGTTTTTATCCATATAGCAAACCAACTGCCCCTAAATTACAGTTCAAAATGCTCTTACCGAACTCGGCACATGTGTTTTTTTCACACACAGCTTGGCCTCGTGTTGTTATGCTTATGGTCGAAATCGAACATAATCATTTGAACCCAGGCATCATAAGCACATGCAACATACATGCTTGTAGTCTATATTTTGTACATCCAAAAGTTCGACAGATGTCAAAAATCTACTTTTACCGAGGGAAATGCACCTTCGTGATGACCACAGGTATCATGGGACATCTTCATGTAATCAACAGTCATTGGGTAACGCAGTCCGTCAGCCACTGCTAATTTGCATAACTTTCAGGAGAGCTCAACTTTTTGACGTGCCACCGGACCCACGCTCGCCGTGCCGGAATCCCAACATGCATTGCGAGTCCGGTAACGACGATATGCCGCATTTCATTGAAAATGAATTGAATGCGTTGGTACGGCTTGCGTAAAACTGACAAATGGATGGGTACCGTAATTGTGAGTTGTGCTGATTGGTCAGAGCGTTGGCCTGTAGGCACAGACACGGATTGAAAGACAACGGGTTGTTGTCATCAACAATCTTCGGATGTATTGTTCATCGGGGCCAGACTAAATCATACATACAATCTCACATTTAGTCTGGTTTATCAGGCTAACAATTCGCAGCAATGAACAGTTTTGGATTCTGTCAGAAAGGCTCTGTTTTCATCCACCCAGGTCATGTGAAAAGAGTGTTTACAGACCTCAGATGCCTGAAGATGCATCACCTTTCTTTGCAAAATGGACCTTGGGCCATGATCAGGAAAAAATTGGATACTGGCACCATCTGAGCAGGCAAATTCTGAATTTCTAAAAAACACACAATTCCAAAAAAGTTGAAGCTTGGCATTTTGTGAATAATACAAAACTAAACTTGCCTTTGCACCTACACAACTCTAATTTGTGTTTTCATATACTGTACAGTAGACTTCTGAATTTGATAGCTTTTTAGCTGTTTTCAACTACCCTGGTCAGATCTGGTCAGAAGTTTTACTTTTTTCTGTTCTAGTCTCCAAAACGTCCAGTTGCTACAACTTGTTTGAAAAAAGAAATGATATAGCCTCTCCCATGCCAGGGGACCCGCTTGATTTCCCATCAAATGTCCTCCTCTACTCTCTAGTACCCTCCTCTGTGGCTGAAGTATCCTTGGGGAAGACACATGTACCTACTACATGCCCACAAAGTTTCAATGTCCTTCCAAAAATAAGACACTTCATCATGGTCATTATTTAGAGGAAAGAGCTACAGTGCATCATAAAAACGTGTCAATTTTTGACTACCAGACAGCATTTTTTAATTTGCTGCCTGGTCAACGGTAGTCAGAAACTGATGAGTTGGGATGAGACTGTTGGCAAGAGGCATGTGGCTTCATAATGCACCATGTCGCTGACCATTCTTAACGCTTAAAACCTACTATAACAAAATTACCATATAAGGGCAGAGATAAGTATGTACAATTACTTGTGAAAGCTGTATGTCAATCATTATAAAGCTTTATGAATTCATCATAGCTCTTCATGAATGCATTATTAACACCTCATGAAGAGAGAGTTCATAGAAAGTGTTACCTAAGTAACCGTATCTCCCTCCCTTTCTCAAATCAGGTATCCCTGCACCTGGTGACCTCACGGTCCAGAGTGTCACTACCCACTCTGTTGGCCTGATCTGGGACCCTCCTGAAGGCATAGAGAGCTTTGAACTGAGTGTGTCTGCAGCCAATGGACAGGCAGAGTCCAGGACCACCTCCTCCAACCACACAGAGGTGGAGAAGCTGCAGCCTGGGACCGAATACAGCTTCAGCATCTCCTCTGTCTCAAGGAGCCACCGGAGCTCACCTCTTACTGTGATGACTTTTACACGTAAGATCCACAGTCTTTCCATTCACATGTGTTTCCGTATCTCACCATTTACATGTAAGAACCATACTCTTGTCATGAGCATGTACATGTATGATCCCTACTCCTACACATACGTAAGCAGGGGTGGATTAATGCACGGGCCTACCGGGCCCAGGCCCAGGGGGCCAGAGGCCCCAAGGGGCCAGGCCAACTTGGCCCTACAGCCACGACCCAAACCGGCCTTCAAAACCACCTTCGCAATAATAATCTTTCCAAGGTGCTTCATGTGCCAGCCAATATAGTGTACAATGAACTGGTTTAGTCCCATAGGCCAAGTCAGGTCCGTCTGAGGGTGGGGGGCCCAAAGGGCCAGAAGCCCCAAGGGGCCAGGCCGCCTCTGCCCCATGGCCACGACTCAAACCGGCCTTCACCTTTGCAATATCCATCTTTCCAATTATTTGAGTTCATGAGTTGCTACCATCAATTGTAGTTACTACAAAACTGACTGTGTTGTCTGTAAGCCTACCTAGTGTTTGGTGGATTCGGCAATGACGCTTTTTGGCTTTCTGTCATGCCTGATGACGTAATCTCAACATAGCATCACATGCATGGCCATGTTACAATAATTTTGTCAGAGATGTGGACTTGTGACTTGTGACTTGAGTGACAAATGACTTGACTTGAGACTTGACTTGCCAATATTAGGAATGACTTGTGACTTGACTTGACTTGTACACTATTGACTTGGGACTGGACTTGACTTGACAGCATTCCAAGTCTGAATATGTCAATCTTTTTTGCATTTGTGTGTGAAAAAAATGCATGAAAGAAAGAAAAATCGATTTACCCTTGAACAGTATCAGTAGGACTACTATTTTTGTGTAAACCCCTTACGAAAATTGTCCATGGTTTTACTGTAGTAATCCTGGTTTTACTGTAGTAACCATGGTCTCTCTAATTACTCTGAACCATCCATAGTTTCACTATGTCTTATCCATGTTTTTTTGGTAACCATGAAAACCATGGTTCCTGACTAACCATTGATCATAGTTATTCATGGTTTTCATGCTTTTTGTCAACATGGTTTGTGTCTATGGTTTAACCATAGTCACAAACCATGCTCAGAAAGCCATGGTTAATTGTGGGTTGCATGGTCACCCCCCCAAAAAACATGAAAACTTGTTTGCAGCCGTGGTGTAAAGGTTAGGTTGGTTGGACTGAAGATCACAGAGTTGCAGGTTTGAATCTCACCCTTAGGCCTACCTCTCCCCACACCTCCATCCATAACTGAAGTGCCCTTGAGCAAGGCACCTAACCCCACATGGCTCCAAGGACTGTGCCCAATATGTGCGTTGGATAAAAGAAGCGGCAACTAAGTGTAATTTAATGAATAATTACCGTGGTAAAACCATTGTTCATTTTATAGTTAAACCTAGTCAAACCAAAAACCATGCCAAACCATGCTCAAAAAAGCATGAAATCATGGTATACCACATGTCTATATTCATAAGCAAGGGATATGACTGGCAAAGGGGGACATAAAAAGCAGTGTGGAGAGGTAATGAATTTATGACCAAAAGGAATTGTCAATATTGCACATAGAATGCAAGGTGACTTGTTAAGGAACAAATGATACTTGGAGTTGGACTTGACTTGTCTTTGGTATGACTTGGACTTGACTTGGTCAAATGTGTCTTGTGGAACTTATGACTTGACTCGGACTTGATTGGAAGGGCTTGAGACTTCCTTGCGACTTGCAAATTAGTGACTTGGTCCCATCTTGCCTAAAATTGATTAGAGTGCAGGAAATTCCATCTAAGAATTCCAAACTTTTCCAAACCCCCTTACACAAAACCCCCCTCCACAGACCCACGGCACCCCCTGCCAAAAATGTGTTACACTATGTAGCCTACGTATGTAATTCTGCCCCACTCTATAGCATGGGGGTTTGGTGTGTATCATTGTAATGTCCAAATACGGTGTATAGTTCTCTTAGCATGTCAGATTATGGTCAAGGTGCGCTTAATTGATTTCTTAACCCGCCCCTGTACGTAAGGGACACGATTTTACCAATGAAATGGAAGAGTCACAGTCTTACCACTTAAATGGAAGATCCACAATCTAACCACTCACATGTAATACACATATTTATCACAGACTCCATTACATAGTCTCTAGCAAATACAATCTTACCATTGATACATAAGCTGAATCTTTTTTACACATAATGTAGGAAGGATGATAATACAACCTGATTGACATTTAAAGGTACACTGTGTAAGAACTTTAGTTGTTTATTTCCAGAATTCATGCTACCCATTCACTTATGTTACCTTTTTCATGAATACTTACCACCACCATCAAATTCTAAGTATTCATTATGACTGGAAAAATTGCACTTTTCATACATGAAAAGGGGGATCATAGAGGTAGAAAATAACACTAGAGAGGACCCCGCCCCCCTTTTTACGGCAATCTGTAGCAGCCATTATCTGTAGGTAGATCAGAGAAATGGAAATTAATGGAGAACGAGGCTCACCTCTGTCAAAAATGGCTTAATCATGTGAAAATGTCCATCAACACACTATACAAGGACAATAGTTGAAGTGTGTTGCTAACTATGTTCATAAAAGATATTATTTGATTTTTAAATGTATTTTATCGACCCATATGATTTAAGTAGATATTTAGCCTGACATTTCAAATCTGGTCTTTGATTAAAGTGTTACTTCATATTTACACAGTTTTAGTTAATTTCTTGACAGGGGTGGGCGTGTTCTCCATTGACTTGCATTGCCTGAAAGTACCTACACTACCTACGGAAGTTGGGAAGCTCCAGCTGCCATTTCCCCGTGCTGTCGCAAATTGCTGTGTCCTCTCTAGTGTTATGTTCTACCTCTATGAGGGGGATCTTCTCCATGGTCTGCCATTTTGAATTTCTATAAATATAGCCATTTTTAGCTGCAAAAATGTCTGTACTTGGGCCATACTAGAAAATATTGGTTTATTACTTTGTAAACTTTCATCAAAAGATCAAATTTGGCAATAGGCAACCCAGTTTCAATGAGCAGCATAGTTGCAGTACCTTTTTTGACCATTTCCTGCACAGTGTACCTTTAAAAAAAGAGTGAATTATTTAAATTCCTGCAAAGGTATTGAGTGAAACTTGTCTCTTTTGACTTACACAACTGAGATGACTCATATAAAGTAAAATGATGTGCTTTTACCCAATTTCAGAGCCAATACCTCCAGAGAGAGTCCAAGTGAGCCATATCACTGCAGACTCATTGACCCTCACCTGGGAGTCACCTGATTTCCAGGTGTGGCAGTACCACGTGACCTGCTGGCAAGGTGACACCTTGATTCAGGATAAGAAGACCACATCTGAGAGTATCGTGTTCAGCAACCTCTCGCCAGGTGTGCAGTACTCCATGAAGATCACCTGTGTCCTTCAGAATGGCATGGAGAGCAAAATGACCACTAGACAGGCGCAGACAAGTAAGTGAATAGTCCTTTTCTGTTGACATTTTCGATCCTTTTTTAAACAAAAAAAAACTTTTTTTTACATGCACTACTATTGCATGCTTGTAGGGTGGTCTGTAAGATATGCCACTAACAATAATACTGGGGTACATTAGCAGACATAGGCAGATTAATGTAATGACATTAAAAAAGTCGAAAAATGGCCTGGGTTTAACTGGCCAAGTCTCCTTTATAAGTGATAATGAGTTTATACAAATAACTTGAATGTTTTTAAACCCCATGTACTGCGCATGTATACTAACCTGTTGAAAAAAAGCACATAGGGTAACTATAATGTTAGCACAGGCAAGGTTAATGACGTTGACTCTGTTCTATTCAGAGACCAGTCTGGAAGGCCTGCTGCATGATTTGGGGTTGATGAACCACTATACCGACAAGCTTTCCCTCAGCGCCGTCCTTGAAATCAACA
Source organism: Engraulis encrasicolus (assembly GCF_034702125.1). Lineage (NCBI taxonomy): Eukaryota > Metazoa > Chordata > Actinopteri > Clupeiformes > Engraulidae > Engraulis > Engraulis encrasicolus. The sequence continues at coordinate 11,322,405 of NC_085877.1, read as the reverse complement.
AGAAGACCATCAGCGATGAACCAGCTACCTCTCTATCATCCTTGCCATGGTGTTTCTTAAAGAGACTTATGATGGTCAATGTCACAGCTAGAGGTGTTAAATGCTCAAACCCTATCGATGCAAGCTTAGACAGTGCAGAGTTTGACATGTATAGTGAGCTAGACAGCTTGGTGAATTGCGAGGGCACTAAAGATGTTGTCAACCCTTTAGACTTAGTGACAGCTTTGTTCCTGTGCTCTGATGGCTTTTTCCAGCAGGAAATGGCTTTGAAAATGTCCATGTGTCAGTTCTCTGTGCCTTTGCTTCTGCCATCTCTTCACAAAAACCAACCAATGCTTATGCTGTGGGCTTTAAGGGACATTGTGAAGAAATTCAGGCCACACTCTTTGCAAGACTGCAGAGGATTTGTAGAGGAGAGAATTGTCCTTTCACATCTGCCAATGGTGTCTTTTGTCAGGCTAGGAGAATGCAGCTTTTCAAAGTCACAAATCCTAAACAAGTTGTTTAGCAACCCCCAGCAGTACCACGACACCTTCCTTCACCACAATATGGACTGTGGGGACACTCCACGCAAGATCTCCAATGGATTGGTGGAGATAAGCTGGTACCTACCTTGTGGCAACAAAAACATTGACATTTTCCCTGAGCCAGTTGCTGTGGCCAACTTGAGAGGAGACATTCGCTCATTTGAAACACAATACTCCTTCTTGTGTCAGACATCCTCAGCGGTTTTTGTCTTTTTTGACAGTTTGGACATAGATCATACAATTGTGACAACCCAGCATCACAGAGCACAGTTGTTTTTGGTGGGCAATATGCAAGACAAGACTTTCAATATGAATGCTTTGAAGAGGGTAGCCTCTGAATTAAACTTGAAGAAAACCAACATCATGTTGAAAGGCAAACAAATGAATGATGCAGACTTTGTGAAAAATCTGCATTCAATGTTGACAACCTGTCTAAATGCTAACCCGTTGAAAATGCAGTTGGAACAAATGGCCGAAGTTGCCCATGAGCTTGGCATTCATGTGGATGAAGATGCACAGGAATGTCAGAAAGCGAAAGTTAATGCACTTGAAATCACCTCGAAAATTAAGGACACATCACAGTTCAAGGAGACTGCACTCCCCTTACAAGGAAGGATCTGGAAGGAGCTTGCAAAACTTGAAAAAGAGGAGTGCAGACTTAGGAAAGCAGGGGATCAAAACATTGAGCACTACAAGAGTGAACTCCATACACAAAAGAAGCACCTGAGGGCAGAGCAACGTAGCCACGACATGTCAGAGCCCATGACATGTTTCATAAATGCATTATCAACTTCTAGATTGGAAAAGTTTTATTTCTTGAAATGGATGAGGATGAACTTGGACAACTTGTCTCGTGAAAGTCTGACAGGACTTCGAGAACAGTACAAAGAAAAATGCAAGGATTCTATTGAAAACAGAGAGGAAATCCAGGAAATTGACAAACAAATTTCCAACAGCTCTTTGGGAATTGAACACTTTGTGCGAGAGATGGGTCAACTGTATGAATCTGTCTTGACGTTTCCAAAAGATCATCCAGCCAGGCAGCAAATGATGCACTTGCCTGGACTTTGTGCCAGGTTACTGCTGGATGGCTTTCCTCTGGAACTTGTAGATGGTGATGCCTCCAACATCCCTCTCAAATGGGTGAAGGATGTACTGCTGGAGCTTGATTGCATAGTAAAGCCCAGAAACAGGATCCTTGTGGTCACCGTCCTCGGGGTGCAGAGCACTGGCAAATCCACTCTGCTGAACACAATGTTCGGAGTACAGTTTGCTGTTAGCAGTGGCAGATGTACTAGGGGAGCATTCATGTTGCTCATAAAAGTCAGTGAGGACCTCTGTGATCAGATGAAGTGTGATTACTTGGTGATCATTGACACAGAGGGACTTAAGTCTCCTGAGTTGGCACAGCTAGATGACAGTTACGAACACGACAATGAGTTGGCCACACTTGTGATTGGACTCAGTGATGTCACAATAATCAATATCGCCATGGAGAACTCCACGGAGATGAAGGACATTCTCCAGATTGTGGTGCATGCTTTTTTAAGGATGAAGGAGGTGGGCAAGAAACCAATCTGTCAGTTTGTGCACCAGAATGTGGCAGATGTCTCTGCACATGACAAAAACCTGAGAGACAGGAAACTCCTTCTACAGCAACTAGATGAGATGACTCAGGCAGCAGCCAAAATGGAGGGCAAAGAGGAGAACCAGAAGTTTACAGACGTGATGGAGTATGACCCAGAGAAAGGGAACTGGTATATTCCAGGACTGTGGCACGGCAATCCTCCCATGGCTCCCGTCAATGCTGGTTACAGTGAGGCTGTCAATGATTTCAAAAAGAACATGATTCAAGTGTTTGGAGACTGTAAGACATCTGGCAACATCAGGGAATTTCTGGAGTGGACAAAGAGTCTTTGGAATGCTGTAAAATATGAGAATTTCATTTTCAGCTTCAGAAACAGTCTAGTGGCAGATGCCTACATGCAACTCTGCACAGAGTATAACAAATGGGAATGGGCGTTCAAAAAGGACATGTACAAATGGCTCAGCAGTGCCGAAACTAAGGTCTCCAACTTTGAAGTCACTAGGATGGAATCGGACCAATCTGACATTAGTTCCTTTCTGTGTCAGTTGAAGACAAAAGGCATCACAGAACTTGACCAAAGGGAGAAAACCATTCTCAACAACCTGACAGAGTACTTTAAGCAGACAGGGGGTCATGTCCATCTGGTGGAGCGATACAGAGAGGAATTCAGCACCAGTGCAAAATGTCTTCGAAGGGAATTGGAGAACTCTGTCTTTGCCAAACTTGATCTTGCTGTGTCTATGAGGAAGGCGATGAATAAATTGGAGAACATTAAGAAAACAAATGCTGACTTGATGGAAGAGAAAGTTCGTGAGCTTGTTGAAAAATGTAAGACCAGCAGTTCAAGGAAGACTGATGAAGAACTGAAAAGAGACTTTGAAAATGTGTGGAAAGAAACTGTTGCTAAGCTGGAATTCCGTGGATTAGAGCGTAAGGACATCTCCAGTAATATATCACACTACCTGAGGTCAAATATGAAACAGAAAGGAGGCTCTGTGCAGGAAATGATGAACAATGCCAATTTACTTGAGTGTGGTAAAACATCTTTCACCGTTACCCAAGAAAAATTCGTTCATAGAGTTATTCGTCATATTGGGTCTGTGTTTTCTTTTGAAGATCACAGAAAGAATACCCAGCAGATAACAGACGATGTGATAGCCAAGTGTGTGGCATTTATTGAAGAAATTTCTCAAGGGAAAGGTGATTATCATGAAAATTACATACAAGAGATTTTGCACATGATTGATGATGCCGTGATTGGCAACAAAAAGCTTTATACAAGTGAAAAATTTGAAATTTCTCTGAAACTCCACATCTGTGGGACTGCTGCCAGAACTTTTCAGGGTATGCATGACCGTTTCATAGAATACAATGATCCTTGCAGGTGTATTAAGCAGTTAAAGGGAAAATATTTTGCAGACTTCAAAGACCTGTACAATGAGCGAGACCAATGTCAGAGAAAAGCAGATGAGTTCGCAAATTTGTGCCTCAGACCTGCTATAGAGACCTGGGTTGCTGCTAGCCTTGGTCCAGACATAGTTGATGAAATATTGGTCGGAAAGAATGCACTTCAGTTCAGCACCAGATCATTTTTTCAATACTCACTCCTGAAGGAGCTGCTTGTGGAATGTAACCAGGGCTCTAAATTAACGCACGCCAACACGCCAAATGCGGGTGAAAATCCATTTTGGCTAGTAGAAAAAATCATCCACTAGCCAATTTGGCCGGTAGACTCTAGCGCGCGCCCGAACGTCAAACAGCTGCCAGCACAGATCTGTGGCTGACTGCCGTCTGATGAACGTAAAACGGCGCCTACATTACCCATAAACATTAGGCCTACCGTCATGATGTAGCCCACACCCATTGGCTGGCCGTTAATCACAATAACGCAGCTTCACATTCATTGGCTGCGTGTTAGATGCCCGCGCTGGAACTACTGTTGATCAAATATTTTCAATGAGCGTACTAGCGCGGATTACTTCGGTTTTGTAGGTTTTGGACGGGTGAAAAAGAATGTGGCAGTGGTTAGAGCAAGGTTATGTGTCGGTGAATGCAACTTCCAACTGTAGTGACGCTGAAATGGAGTGGTGGTGGTGGAGCGAAAACGGCATGAGTGGAGGAGCATGACAGCTGTCTGTCAAAACCGTGTAGCCCTGCTGTCAGAAGTCGTCTGATATTTGCGAGGTCCTCGCAACTACCTAAGATGGAGTTGTCGTTTCCTAATAATGCCCACGCCATCGGAAAGACCATGCACGAGTTTGACATGGATGACCGAGTAAGTGAAAAAAAAAACGCTAACAAAAAACTAGCGACGCTATGAAAGTAGCAAAGTAAAAGCTGGTGGTCTCCGTGATGTTATTGGATGTCTACTAGTTTAGACATAGCGTAGCCTAATTATTGTCATTCCAAGCGCATGATATTAGAGTGAAGCAAGTATTAATCCTGCAGGAACCTAAAGGTGTGAAGCAGCAGCAGCAGCATAAAGAAACACACAATGCAGACATCATACACATCGCACTGAGTTGGCTGTGTGTGTGTCTGTGTGTCTGTGTGTGTGTGTTTGTCCTCCTCTTCTCCTCTCCACCCCTCTCTTCTGTGCATTGTCCATGGCATTTGGCCTACTGTGTGTGAAGTTTAAGTGATACTGTGTGGGGGATATGAGGTTTTGTAGTGTTCGGTTGTGTGTGTTTGGCTAGTGTATGTTGAAAGTCTGGTATGTGTGCAACATGTGTGTTGAAGGCATGCTGTTTTTGTGTGAGGTGTAGGCCTATACTGCATGTGAGGTTTGGGTGATGGTGTAATAGGTTAGTGTTTGGCTGTCTGTACAGTATATGGTCCACCGTAGGTCTGGTATGTGAGAGGCATGTGTGATGCAATTCACTGTTTTCAGAGGAAATTGAATAAAAAATAATGAAAATGCAGGTAATAAAAATAATTACTAAATAATTATAGAATAAACTGAACAGTGAAATATGTTGACTGTAATGTTTATATTGTTTATCTTTGTTAAGGATATAGTTTAATGGAATAATTAAAAGCAACATAATTAACGCATGGTTTATTTTGATGAGATAAAAACTGGCTAGTTGACCTTCCATTTGGCTAGTAAGAAAAAAGGTCTACTAGCCAAATTGGCTGGTGGTGGAAAAAGTTAATTTAGAGCCCTGAATGTAACTCTGAAACCTATGTGAAGTACATTACGTCTTATGAAGCTTTTGTCAAAGACTGGATCTATGGGTGTATCTTGGATCACTTTGCCAGTGGAAACAAGATGTCTCAACTTGAAGACAGATACCTCAAAACAATCTCATCAGAAATCTTGCAGGCTATTCAGAGTGCCTTGGAGCAAACAGATCCAGGGGCCACTGCTAAAGAATTAATTCAGAACATTTGCATTGAACTGGAAGAACAACTGGCCATTCCTAAGGATGCACTTGAGGAGGTCTTGGCTCTCAATGATGCAAAGGTGTTGCCATTTGCACATAGCCTCACAGAGTTCACCCAAGACATTGAAATGTCATTGAAAAATAAGTTTGTACAACAGGATATTCACACAAGGTTAGGCACTCTAAAGATGAAGCCAGAGGAAGAGTTATTCAAACGAGTCTTTGGATGTGGCGAGCAGTGCCCATTCTGTAAGGCACCCTGTGAGGCTGGTGGAGACACCCACAAAGAACACTGTGCTTCAATTCACAGGCCTGAAGGACTTGGCACTTACAGATTTATACGCTCTGAAAAACTTGTAACTGACATTTGCTCTTCAGCTGTGCACAGTGAGGCAAAATTTCGCTGCTTTGAGACAAAGTACAGCTATCACCCTTTCAAGAAATACAGAGAAATTTTCCCTGAATGGCACATTCCTGCAGATCCAAGCATTCAGGCCTCTGACTATTGGAAGTTTGTCATGGCAAAATTCAACAAAGAGTTTGCGAAAAGCTATGAAGCAAAGCCAGGTGACATTCCTCCCGCATGGAACCAAATCACAATGGAACAGGCAGAGAAAAGTCTTCAAGAGTCCTTTAGTATAAAATAAATCATGAATGGATTGATGAATGGATGCAGTTGAAAGGGATTTGTCAATGAATTTCTGTTGATTTAATGCTTTCCTTATTTTTGGTTTACATTCAGTAAAGTAAGTTCATTAAAAAAAGCTTCTGGTTGATTGAAAAAAAAAATCCATTATGCATTGGTTTAAGCAATAATGATGTTTGGAATGAGTACATTGTTGGTACTGTCTTTATATCTGTGTTTTCTCATGAGGTTTGTCTTTCATTGTGTACATGTAGCCTACATTGGGATGATCACCCTTATTTGTGACATCTGTCAAGTTTATGGGTGAACAAAATTGAAATCATACATATATACACTAGTACAGTTTTTGCTTTCAGCACTTACAATATTCATTCTACCTTTTTTTCCTTTTCAATTTTTTTAAACTTATTTTGCCTGTACATGCTATTTGGTACAATTAATAAAATTCATGAAATGTACAGTAGGCCTACATTGTTTTTGTTGTGAGAAAATGTCATTGTGGTAACATTATGGGTAGTTTTCAGAACAGATTTGGCCATGCCCATAGATAAAGCCAGTTGAGACAAAATCCAAATTAGCCATAACGGAGACAGCCGCAGGACCACTTTACTTTATTGAAGACAATTCAGAAAATGGGCTAAATGTTCAAATTAATGCAGTTGTCCTGTAGTACCACAAATTAACAGACAAATAGAAAGACAAGGGCCTTTGATAGTTGATTTTCCAGACATTCACATAAATAGCCTACAGCAGTAATTCCCTAAGTTTTGTTGGTGGGACCTCCTTGTGGACCTCTCTTTTTTATTGGATTCCATTCCAAAAGATGCGCTTTTCCATAAAGGGGCATCCTATCTATGGGATCCATAGGCAGTGATTTTCAAAGTGGGGGCCAGGGGACACCAGGGGGGCCGCAAAGGGATGCTAGGGGGGCCGTGGAAACTTGGCATAAAAAGTATAGCACATCAAAATAAATAATTGATTAATTAATGTGCACCAAAATAAACCACAATCAGCTAAACAATATTCCCATTAGTTAATAACTGCATAATAATATATTGCATCTATGAACATTATAATTATTTTATATATCCTAATGGGACACTGACACACGCACACATAATAACAACAACAATAATATTATTATTATTATTATTATTATTATTATTATTATTATTATTAATAATTACGATGATAATAATAATAATAATAATAATAATAATAATAATAATAACTATTTGTATAGCACAGTATCATACAAGGCATGCAGCTCAAAGTGCTTAACAAATGGATGAACATCAATATTAAAAATTAAAATAAAAAGTGAGGTAGAAAGGAGAGACAGAAACAAGAAAGAATAGCAAGAAGACAAGAGAAGCAGAACAGAGAAAATAAGTAGTTAGATAAATAAGTAGATGTAGAGAAAATTAAATAAGGAGTTTAAAGAAGACATAAGTAGAGATTATAGAGGCATACAAGGGTTAGGCCCAGGATAGGTGATAAATAGTCAGAGTGAATGCACATAGTGAGTGAGTGAACATAGACTATGGTCGTGAAAGGAGGTGCACAGAAAGAATTGTATAGCACAACCGATGGAAGGGGGGCCTTGGCTAGTAAAACAGTATATAGGCGGGCCTTGTCATGGTAAAGTTTGGGAACCCCGCCATACGGCATATCTTGGGTGTGTGTCCCATTGTCAAGACTCCTACCACTATTGCACACAATTGCGCAAACCATACCAGAACCAATAATGAGCTAACAAGAATTAAAGTCCATTTTACACAACTTCCTTGACGGCTTTGTAATATCAGAGTTCTGCCGTCACCATTTACCGTCATCTTCACTTTCGTACCAGTTACCCCTACTCATACCAGTCAATAAACCAACGTCAAACAGATGTCAAAAGTTGAAGAACACACACACACACACACACACACACACACACACACACACACACACACACACACACAGACACACACACACACACACACACACACACACACACACACACACACACACACACACACACACACACACACACACACACACACTCTCTCTCTCTCACACACACACAGACACACACACACACACACACACACACACACAGATGCACACACACACAGGTACATTCTCTCTCTCTCTCTCGCTCTCTCTGGATGTGGATGAAAAATGATAAGACCTTATCACGCCAGCATCTCCCTCTCCAGTCCGTCTTGCCAAAATGTTATCGCAGGAGTCATAAAGCCACCAGGCAGACGGACTTTCTGATGGACTTTGCATGTTATTGCGGCTAGCTTATCTGCATATCATAGCTTTTAGCACACCTGTTCCCTGCAACTCTCTCTCTTTCTCACCGTCTCTTCACTTCCCCTCTTTTTCTCTGACAAACTCTCTCAATTAATCAGCACAGGATTGATCGTTAAACACCCAGACATCACTCCCTCTTCTTTTCATGTTGTACGGGTTTGTCTTTACTCTCTGTCTCTCTCTCTCTCTCTCTCTCTCTCTCTCTCTCCTCTCTCTCTCTCTCTCTCTCTCTCTCTCTCTCTCTCTCTCTCTCTCTCACACACACACACACACACACATGCACACGCACACACAGGAGTCAGGGTGTAGATGTGGTGTTGATGTGGTTAAAGGTAGGTGAGCAATAAATTAATATACAGTGGAAACAGGGCTTAGAGCTAAACAGAGAGAGAGAGAGAGAGTGAGGGAGAGAGATACTGAGGCAATGACGAAAGGTAAATTGGGCCACTTTTTTCCATTAACCAAGTGGCCAAATTAACCTGAACTCACCCCTACTTATAAACAGAGAGAAAGAGAAGAGGACCTGTGTTTTGTTGAAAGCTGAAAGGCAAAAGCAGTATGTCAGTGTGTAATACAATGATAACAAACAGACAATTGATTTTTCAGATTCAGGGCCGCCTAAGTAGAGTAAGCAGAGCACTGAGGGCCTCAACCACTGTGCCCCCAAAATTGGGGCCTCCTAAATTAAGATTGACTAAAAACTGCATTATTATTAATTATGAGGTGGGGCTCCTGACCAGTTATATGCTTAGGGCCTCAAAAACCTTAGCAGGGGCCCTGTTCAGATTCCTTCCATTTTAAAAGCTAAGAACTTGTGACTAGCTGTTGGACACACAATAAAAGGAAATACTATCGTTGTTCACTTTTTCTCTTTTGAACGAAAGACACACAGAGGTCAATGACCGCCAGAAGCACGCAAATGGAAAAATCACTTGGCTCTGCCAAAAACAATCACATAAAGTAAGGTAAGTATTGTAAAACTGTGGGCCAGACTGTATGTCCTCTTGCCATAACAAGACATGGACACAGAAGAACAGACCATATTTTTGAGTGGTAGAAAAAGAAAAAGAGGAGAGACAGATGGAAAGAAAGACACTATAATAGCAGAGAGAGTAGAAAGAGAGAGAGAGGTTCCATTGGCCCATTGTTTCCGGGTTCTATAATTGGGGGGAAACCCCCCTTTAGGCAGACCTAGGCAGACCTGAGGACTGTTCTATTCAATGCTAGGAGCATTATGACAAGCCCCTTTAGGCAGACCGGAACCTGGTCATGTTAGGTGCCCATAGAAACCTATTATGTTGGCATATCTCTATATACTTAAAGAATCTCTGATAATAGTGAGAGTGTAGTAAGTATATTAGGGCAAAGTCAATTAATGTCATCAATTGCATGTGGTCTGTTTGTGCACAACCCCTGTTATAAGCTTGTTGTTACCGGAATGGCAGCAAGTAACTAAACTAAACTAAACTAAAAGTGCTGTGTTATGGCAGAGCAGTGTAGTAAAATGGTATTGGCTACAAGTGATAAGCAAAGTACATTAAGAGTATGATAAAAGCCATATGTACATGATGTGTGTGTGTGTGTGTGTGTGTGTGTGTGTGTGTGTGTGTGTGTGTGTGTGTGTGTGTGTGTGTGTGTGTGTGTGTGGATCTGTCATCGTGCTCCAAAAAGGCCACTGATACCAGAAGTGCAAGCGCGCGCACACACACACACACACACACACACACACACACACACACACACACACACACACACACACACACACACACACACACACACACACACACACAGGGAGAGAGAGAGAGAGAGAGAGAGAGAGAGAGAGAGAGAGAGAGAGAGAGAGAGAGAGAGAGAGAGAGAGAGAGTGCAAATAACAAATAGGAGAGTGTGTATCAAAGGGCAGGACAGCCATCGTCAGAGGCGGACAGGTCGATACTGACACTGATACTGACACAGAGAGAGAAATTGCACAGTAGTAGATAGCCACCAGCCACGACAGGTGGAGGTGAGAGCTCCTGACTTTACGGTGGGCCACTCCAGAACAAACGAGCAAGAAAATAGAGGAGAAGAAGCCAGAGTATTGCGGAATATACACAAGTTATACTGTGGTGGAAATTCTGTCGTCATTGGCATTGGAGTTTGAAGAGCATTGCAACTGACTACGAGAAGCTGCACGGCAGTATTTTTTGGGGTGACCACAAGACAGGACTATAGAGTGAGACTGAGGGTCAGGGAGTTGGATGAAGAGAAGAAAGGGTGACAGACAGACAGACAGCTTAGAAGAGAGAGAGAAAGACTGTGAGCGATACACAGTAGGAGAGGGAGACAGAGTGGGAGAGGCCCGTGTGTAAGAAAGGACATCAAAGATAGACCCATAGACGCCTTGAAAGACAGACCCAGTCACCCAGAGACCCTTTGAGAGACAGACAGAAAGGCAGACACCGACCCAGAGACCTTTGTGAAAGAGCCCCACAGTCAGGATGTGCTGCACGGGGAAGTGTGCGCGCCTCATCGGCCTGACGCTGCTACCGTCGGCGTTTGTGTGCATGATCTGCAACCTGCTGCTGTTCTTCCCCAATGCACAGAGCATGGAGAGCAATGGCCACATCTCACTACAGGTCTGGCTCATGGGCGGCCTCATCGGAGGAGGACTATTCGTAAGTAACCATAATAATAATAATAATAATAATAATAATAATAATAATAATAATAATAATAAATAGCTGTGGTAATAATAATAATAATCATAGTAGAGCAGAGTAACAAGAGTAGAGTAAATGTTATTAATCCCAAAGGAAATAATCATCCCCATCTTCATCATCATCACCACTCACTATTGCTACTAAAGCTGCTACTGTAACTACTACTTCTATTATTGATTCAGGGATTTAGTAAATTGACATCCATCAGTCGACAAAATGGTGGTGACAGTTAACTGGTAGAAAAGATAACTTGCTAGCCACTTTGACTGGTGGCCGTGTATGCTTTGCTAATAAGATTAACTTCTACTAGCCATTGGCTGGTGATCAACAATGGTCATTTAGATTCATCACCAATAATCGCTTGTGTTGGGCCAACATTACCACTAGGCTACTACCAATAACAACAATACTAATAATTAATTAATGATAGTGATAATCATTATGAAAGTAAGTATGAAAAATAATTCAATTGTTTTGTTTTGTAGTTTCTTCTGTGGTAGTAGGGACAATATACAGTACGCACCCGCCCACACACACGCACACACGTTCGCACACACGTTCACACACACACACACACACACACACACACACACACACACACACACACACACACACACACACACACACACACACACACACACACACACACACACACACACACACATGCCCGCGCGCGGCTGAGGAAACACCTTTAGTCTACAACACCTGAAATGGCTGTCCAGTCACACATAAGTACACATACTTATTAACAACCACACACATACTCATGTCCACCCACACACAGTCCAAATAGTCCTTGTACTTTGGAATCAAGAGTCACTAAAAAAAAACCCTGTGGAGTTCCCAAAAAATGTATAGATTAGATAAAGGTACTGACACAGACTCATAAATAACTGCCAATAAATAATCAGGCTGTCGTTAGGAATGGATAAAGAAAAAATCTTCAGAACCTCCACCCATTTTTAACCCTTTTTGTGCAGAACTTATTGTGACCAAAATTATAATGATCTTAACCTGTTACTTAAGGGTGTCTGTAACGTCAATGATGGAGAAGGATTAGGAAATGACCTGCAGTCAGAATCGGACATGGGTCCCCCGATCTATATTGCCCTACAAAGACAAAGCGCAGAAACTATGCCAACTGAGAAAAATGCCTTCAAAGCCTTCGCAGTGGATTGGATATTGTAATTACTGCAACTTTGACAAAGCAATATCTCTAAAACAGGACTTATTTTGACCATATGGCTTTGTCACGAGATAAAGGAAGTGTAATGAGGACTATTTTCAGTCTAAACTCAATTTAGACAAAATATGTAGTTACTGCACTTAGGCTTTGTAGGGCAGTATACAACACCTTAGCCCACTGGGCCCCAGCAGCACAACCTCACATGGGCGTAGTTTATGGGGTGGGATGGGGGGGACAGGTGGGTCCATACCACTTCTGAGATTATCTTGAAGTTTCCCCACCACTTTTTCTTCAAATATATTGTAAGTTGTGATAGGCCACCACTCATCTGTTTAGAAGGTGCAGGATTCAGTAGAAATTTCTGTATAAAAAGATGACAATCCGCACACTTCAGGTCTATTTTTGTGCAAAGAAGCTTTACTTGACTTGCAAGTTTTCGGTCCTTAGACCTTCATCAGGCAGAGTGAGTGTGTCAAATATATTGTAAAAATAATACGTTTCCCCATCACTTTCCAAACCAAATTTCCACACTTGCCCCCTCCATCGCCACCTATTTTTAACCAGAACACTCCCTATAGCACACATTAACCTGATATATGCAAAGTAGACAGGGGATAGTTTCAACAGGGGGTGGTTGAAACATCTGTTTTTGTCCTATCAGATACAAGCTAGAGTGATTAGTCATTTATTATAGTGTGATTAGTGTGTATAGAGTGATAATACGTTTATTTTATGTTTTCTACATTAATTGGACACCCCATCTTTGTACGGTATGAGTAGCCTATAATCACTCTAGCTTGTAGCTATCTGATAAAAGAGAAAAAAAACTAACCATCCCCTGTTGCAGCTGTCCCCGATCTCTCCTATACTATGCCACCGGCTAGGTGAGGCCCCCTGGGGCCTTGTTTGGGAAGCTTCAGTTTATGCTGGTCTCTCGGCCTTGGCCCATTGATCCACAGGGTATGTCCTGCTTGACAAAGAGCCACCCTACCGTATTTTGACTCTACAGATAAACCTATACAGATGTGCGGTTCATAACTCATTCGTTAAACCTTTGCTTATTTATAGGAGACATGGTTAATGAACTACCTGTGAAAACTCTGGCAATTCGGATATATGGTTATGGTTAGACGCTTGGATTGATAAGTCAATACACCCAGTGATAAGAGGTTGGCTGTGGACTTTTGACAAAAAGTCATGTCTGTGTAAAGGATGTCCACCACTCTATATGTAGGTTAAAACAGTCTAGTTACTGTATTTAGTCACTCAGTATAGGCATACACATGCACACACACATAAGTGAAATCACTAAACCACACCAACCAGCAAACAAGACACACTCCATAGAAATGCAACCGAATGTTCTCTTCTCTCTCTTCTGCTGGAAGGCAAAAGGATTAAAAACCATAAACCACACTGCTACATTAATAGCCTATAGTTTTTGCTCAGTTGTTTTCTTCTGTTTAAAGCATGAACCTTTCATGTAATATTTCGACCTGTATGAGTGGTTCATAAACAGTGATGGGCAACAGATTTCTTACGCAGGGGAAACATGCAGGCGAAACAAGCGAAGCGTAGAGAAGTGAAATTCAGTGTTCCACTCTGACAGGTCAACAGTCAACAGGTCATCGCAGCGAAACAAATACTGTAGAATGAAACATTTATGTCATTGATTTGATTGGCTGCCGCAGGCGAAATTTGCTTCTCATTTGCATAATATTAAACTTGCCGGAATATTTTCAGTTCTTTTTCTATTTTCGCCTCACACCTGTTCGCTTGCTTTTGCCTCACTCATAGGAATGAATGAAAAAGATCTTTCCAGTGCCACATATTCCAAGTCATTTGGAATATGTGGCACTGGAAAGATCTTCGCCATTCATTCCTATGAGTGAGGCAAAAGGCACCTGTCCAGTTCATCCAGGTGCTTGGCTGGTAGAATTATGCAGATAAACAGTCATTTGGAATACATGTGGCACTGGATTGTAACTAATTAATCAGTTTTGCATATCACTGATCATCAACTTGTAACTCGGTCAAATGGCACTTCAATTAATTCACTTTGTTGCCCTGCAGCATGATGTACACTCTGGTAACATCTAATTTGAAGGGGTCTATGGGGGAGTCATGTAACCTGCATAAGGATGCATAAGGTGTGCATTAAGATAAAAACTTTCCTGACATGAGTTTTGTCATTCTGATGGCGTATGCATGACACCCTTCTGTAGACCCCTTCAAAGAGAAGTTCCCACATCCCTCTTTTATGAGACGGCCTAGTTAGAAGGCTGTTGCTTGAAAGGCCCAATGTAAAGCACAGAAAAGTAATTGATTGACGAAATCTATCAATGTCTCAATAATAATAGTGCAAATAATGTTAACATTGTATTTCTTAACCCCTTAACCCATTTTAGCCTGGTGACTCGTACATGTTGTTTGACCTTTGGTGCCTGGAGCGACATATACGCTGCATTTAGGCTCTCGAGATTTTAGCTTTTTTAAATAAAAATGTGGGATATGTTACAGCTGAACGAACACATTCTAATGCAAGATGAGGGTCTTAGGGGTTTAAATGCAACTTATTTTATGTTTTTATGTGCATCAGAGGCTGAGATATTTAGGTTTTTATAGGCTGAGGGCAACTCTCCTAACAACGGCTTAGGCATTCAGCAGGTGTTTTTTGCAGGTGCTTTAGGCATCGATGGGTTAGCGCAGAGCTTCTATTATACAGTATGTCACAGAAGTGAGTACACTCCTCACATTTTTGCAGATTTGTAAGTTTATCTTTTTATAGAAATTCCATTTCGACACAATGATTAGTGACCTGATAACAACATATGTGACCGCTTAAATTTGTTGTTCACTCACATAGGTCATCGGTGTGCATTTCTTTACATCAAACTTTTACATTTTGAGTCTGTACCTGGCTAAAGTAGATGGGTGTGAGATTTGAATTAAATCCTATGGAGAGTATCATGATCTTTAGGTGTAATTCAGATTTCCAATATTGTCATTCATGCATCCCTAAACCCTGCCAGTCCCATTACCATGCTTGACTAGCCAGATGGTACACTTTTTTTTGTAAAACTCCACCCTTGGTCTGTTCATCTTTCTTGAAACCAAGATAAACAAATTTGCTTTTGTGTCATTGAATAGCCCATTCAATGTTGACGGGCCCATCTGCAGTAATAGGCTGCAAGACAAGCAATGTGCGCACATCAGCTGTGCAAGTGCTGGACCAAACCCAAGAAAACTGAAAACGTAATAAAGGTTCCGAAGGGATTTGTGGACTGAGTGTCTGAAATGTCACACCATTGCACGTCTGGGAGCATTGGTCAGTGTTGTGGACTATTTTTTCTTAGATTTTTTAAAAATTTCTTGTCAATATGATTGCAATTGAAGTAACATATTAACCACAAATGTGGACTTGTGACTTAAGACTTGGACTTGAGTCAGACTTGCGTCACTAATTGATGACTTTAGACTTGACTTGGCAATATTAGGAATGACTTGAGACTTGACTTTGACTTGTACGCTATTGACCCGAGACTTGACTTGGACTTGACAGTTTATGCTTGCTATGACATGCAATGGCATGTCATGTCTAAATATATTCCATTTTCTGCATTTGTATGTGAAAAATGTAAGTGGAAAAAAATTAAATTAAAAATGAAATGTTTTTCCTTTAGCCAGTGCCATCTCTGGTATTAACAGTAAGAGTTCTCTTCCTGCAGATGCTGTGTCCCAGCTGCTCTGCCATCAGGGCCGGAGGAAAGGGCTGCTGTGGGGCTGGTTGCTGTGGAAACCGTTGCCGGGTAAGTGGGGATCGTCTTTGAAATAATGGACTCATTGTGCATGTGATGTCTGTCTGTCACTATCAGGGCCGGATTAAGGCATAGATATGACTGCAGTCTAGGGGCCTCTACCTGCCAGGGAGGCCCCGATTGGCCAAAATGGGCAGAAACAGAAAAAGAATAATTGCAAAATTGTGACAAGATGTGGAATTGAAAAATTCGTCTGCTGTTGAGTTTGAATTTTCAATCTTGTTACAGTGTAATACACATTTTTGGCTGGGAAATAGTCTACAGTATGATGCCGTCTACCTACTTTTATTACTGAATTTGTCTTCCGCTGGGTGTCTAGAGTGATCTACTGTATAGCCTAGGGGCCCTGTGCCATCTTAGTCTGGCCCTGCTTACTATATGGCTGTTACTGTGCTAGCACAACGAGAAACAACTAAGCACTAAGAGTTTATGACATGCAAATAGAAGCATTGCACCTGCAGAGACCTCTCTGTGACTGTTGGTGTGCTCAAGGTTGCCAGATTAAACTGATGATTTCCAGCCCAAAAAATGCTCAAAACCCACCTGGAAGTACTAAATCCTGCCCAATGTTAACTAAACTTTTTATGGCCATAAATCCGCAGAAAATGTCCTGCCCAAATGTCCTTTTTTTACCCTTTTTACTCGCAGGTAGTCATCATAAACTGCCCAATCTGGCAACACTATGTGTGCTAGAATAAAAACAATGCACTAAGCAGAGTTTATGACTTGGAAATAGGGTGATCCGGGAATGGAGAAGTCTGAATGTTTGCTTTATTGACCTGGGAACAGTGTGTGTGTGTGTGTGTGTGTGTGTGTGTGTGTGTGTGTGTGTGTGTGTGTGTGTGTGTGTGTGTGTGTGTGTGTGTGTGTGTGTGTGTGTGTGTGTGTGTGTGTGTGTGTGTGTGTTCATTAACCAACCTCTCCTCTTCCTCAATACTTTTACTCCAAAAACATCATCTTCACACTATAGTTTCTCTGCATATCACCCTCTTCATGCTCTCCATTCCTGTTTATATTTGTCTGCCATCTCTGTTTTCTCTGTGCTCCACTTCTTCTTATTATTTTTCTTCTTCTTCTTCTTCTTCTTCTTCTTCTTCTTCTTCTTCTTCTTCTTCTTCTTCTTCTTCTTCTTCTTCTTCTTCTTCTTCTTCTTCTCCTCCATCTCTCTCTCTCACTCTCTCTCACTCTCTCTCTGTCTCTCTCTCTCTCTCTCTCTCTCTCTCTCTCTCTCTCTCATTGATGTATCATGTGAGGGGTTGGAAGGTTTTGTATCATATCGTCTCTATCCAGCATAAACCTTGCATCTCCACTATTTATTATTTCGTTATTTTATATCCGTTCTTTATTCATTATAAGATACGTATGTATCATTACTACTGGTCAGTCTCCATGAGTGTATGTGTATGACAAATTATTTAATAACCAACTTTAATGACAAAATTATTATTCATTTAGAAAATAGTGATTTATATGGTTAAAAAAAACAATGAAAAATGGAGATACAAGGTTTCAGCCCAACGGCAACGATGTCAGAGCAGATAGTGAGGTGATTTTAAATGTCTGGGGTTAATGGTGGAAAAGATGATGGGGTAATGTGGTATTGTAAATAGGTTGAAACTGATTAATAAAGGAGTGTTAAACCTCTCCCTCTCTCTCCCTCCCTCCCTCCTAGATGTTGAACTCGGTCTTCTCCTCTTTGTTTGGTCTCCTTGGCGCCGCCTATTGTACAAGTGTGGCGTCCGCAGGTCTGGCCATAGGGCCCAAGTGTTTGACTGCCAGCGGTGAATATGAGTACCCCTTTGAAGAGCTGTAAGTACAGCTTTAACACACGCACACGCATGCACACATGCACACACACACATTTTATGAGACAGGAAACAAATAGGAGAGAGGGTGAGGAGGTGATATATTTTTTTAAATTATTATTATTATAATGATAATTATATTAATTATTAATATATTATGATGTACTGTATTATATTATTAATATATTGTTAATTATTATAATTGGCTCCCATTAGCCAATTTGTACAGGACACCATAGTGACTGACACCTTATAATCTAGAAATAAAATTTATTTCACAAAGCGTTCCACAGGCCTGAGTTGAGGAGTCAGAGAGTAAAAAAAAAATGGAGGAGGGATGGTAATGTGTTTGGCTATAATATTACCAGCATGCTCATTAAACAATACCTTTAATAGAGCAAAAATTCTGTTTCGTCCGGTGAGTTTTAGAAGCTCATGAGGTAACGTTACAGTATGAACAGTACTAATAAAGTCCACCAGAGGGCACTTAAGGAGCAGAGTAAATACGGTCTGAATAGTTGCCAATGCCTTCACTCACTTACTCAATGGGCTCTGTCCACAGGCTATTGCGTAAGAGCAACAACATGTCAAAGCATGGGCACAGATTAGATTGCATGCATTGCAGGCCCACAATAGCACACTATCTTTTAGTTATGCGTATAACAGGAGGCAACAGGCAGGGCCGCTGACAGTTATGACCGGGCCCATGGACAAAGTCAGCTGAAAGGGGCCCACCCTTACCCCCCACCACTCTCAATACATTTGCAATATAATGATATCCCAATCCCACCCACCCCCCTGCCCTCTCCATAGGCCCAGGACAACTGACCCCTTTTGTTCCTGCCTGTCAACTTCCCTGGCAGCAGTATCGCCCCACTGGAGGGGACGTGCAGAACTGATGATCATTCATGTACACCTCCTTATCTAACTATGACGCTCGGAGGGAAATGGGAGTGTGAAGGCCAACAGAGAACATGAGAGATAGACCAACTTAAAGGCAGACAGCAGAATGAGAGCATAGCAGGCCTGGACTGGCATGCAGGGCATTTTCCCAGACTAGTGCGCCGACAGTCAGCCTCCACAAAGAAATGATGTGTCTTTTAGAGATGCACAGGATCCAAGATCCGATTCCGGATCCAGCAGGATAATTGGGTTTTTCACAGGGTCCGGATCCGGCAGGATCTTACAGTTTTTCTCAATTGGTTTTGTACATTTCTCACAACAGAATAATGATTCTCAAAAGTCTTTGTTCAATTGTGACTTCCTGGTGTTACCTGTGCACATGGTCAAATCAGTTTCTCATTGTTTTCGGCATATAGCAAATGCTCTCGTCCACCATGCCATGGCTGTGTACAATTCTCAGTAATTTTGTACATTATCAATTGCTTTTGTCTTATCACTCAAAAATTTTTGTCACTGAATGCATGAAACTATCTCAATCTTATCTGATCAATGTAATATAAAGCCGAATTTACAACATTTCCCATCCAATCTAAACAACATTTCGCTTCAGAAAAGATCCTCAAGAGTGTACTATTCAATTGACGACATGAGAAATTGATTTGACTAGCTTGTCCATACACTATGACACATTGACTAACCATTCTGCTGGCGCGGATACGTTCATTGACACAAAAACTTGATTTTGAAAGACAAATAAGGGTTTTGAGCAACAGACTCGGTTTTGCAGGTTATCCACTGTGTTTTGCCATTTGTTAAAGCTGTTTTGAGAATGAATATTATGTTTTGCAAATTGCGAGAGAGATTCGAGAAATGTACAAAACCAATTGAGAAATACTGTAAGCAGTGGATCCGGTATCCGGGAGTTACCTAAACATCAGGATCTGGTGCATCTCCAGTTTTCACGTAGCCTAGGCTTTGGATCAGTGGATCCGGTATCCGGCAGGAAAAATCAGGATCCGGTGCATCTCTATTATCTTTCAACATCAACCCCAAGTCACAATGTAGTTTTGCATGTACTTTAGGCCTTTGAGTGAGGGGGAAAATTGAAAAAGAAAAACAATGAAATGCCCAGGCCTTTTTCTCATCCCAGTCCAACCCTCGCAGAGCACGTAGGCAAATAGTCATACAAACAGTAGTTACCAAACTATGAAAATTACTAGCTCCAAATGCAGTTGTGGGAATTAATAAAATTGGGAAATATTTTCCGGAAGAAGGTCATAAAAAGTTACAGTAACTGATACCTAATCAGCACTAACTACAGTAGATCAGTGGTTCTCAACCCTGCCCCCATGATATCATCATAAGCCTCCCAATGGCCCCTTGACCTCATCATTAGCCTGCCAACACCCCCCTTAGTACTGAAAAAAGCTCAAAAGCTCCAGTCTCCCATCAGGGCTACTTACAGTAACTGTGTAACCAACACCTCACTCTCCCCTCTCTCTATCCAGTGACCAGAGCCTACCTAATGTACAGTACTGTGTCGGCAGACTGCACTAACTAGCCTAATGCGTCCTCCATGTCGTCTTTAACAGTGAGCAGAGCTACCTGTCCAACACCACCCTCTGGGACCAGCTGTGTCTGGCACCGGAAAACATAGTGACGTGGCACGTGTCCCTGTTCGCCATCCTGCTGTGCATGGGCATGCTGCAGACGGTGCTGTGCGGCATCCAGGCCGTCAACGGCTGCATCGGCTGCTTCTGCGGAGACTGCCGCAGCAAGGACGACGTAAGGATGCCATTTATATATGAGCTGACGCAGAGACAAACAGACAGATAAATGGATAGATGAGTGACGGACAGACAGACAGACAGACAGACAGACATGCAGACAGACAGACAGACAGACAGACAGACAGACAGACAGACAGACAGACAGACAGACAGACAGACAGACAGACAGACAGACAGACAGACAGACAGACAGACCTGAATCTATGGGGATTGCCACAGCAAGGACAACTGAAGGACTTCATTTATATAGGCCTATGACTGGATGCAGAGACAAATAAACAGATAAATAGATAGATGAGAGAAAGACAGACAGGCAGGCAGACTGAGATGCAGACGGGCACTAGCAGACAGACAGACAGACAGACAGACAGACAGACAGATAGACTGCCACAGCAAGGATGACGCATGGACTTCATTTAGAGATGGGCACACAGATGTACAGACAAAATGATAAATAAATAGTTAGATGAGTGACAGACAGGCAGACAGGCAGAGAGACAGATCAGGACATCATCGGCTGCTTCTGTGGAGACTGATGCAGCAAGGACGATGTAAGGACTTCATTTACATATGAGTGGATGCAGAGACAGACAGACAAATGGATAGATGAGTGACAGACAGACAGACAGATACATAGGTAGATGGATACATGGTGATGAGACAGACCGAATGGTTTGTAAATTCACAGACAGACAGACAGAAAAACAGTGTTAAGATTATTATAGATTGGTGGATGGTAGACTGACAGACAGATTTTAAGATGTACAGTGTACTGTCACTGACAACAGACAACATATCATTTGCATAAAATACCCTTCTGATCGATGTACAGGTACGTAGGCATAGGTAATGTGTAGGTCATGTAAAAGTAGCTATAATGGAATATGCACCAGAATGTGTTTCACTAAAGTCGCAAAAAAACCATCTGCAGCCCCACATGTGACCTTTAACCTCTGTTAAAGGTTCTGAAGATGATTATTGGAGGTCAACGGAGAAGTGATGGCTGTGTGTTTGCACATGTGTGTCGTGATCCTGGGGTATCAGATGTCAAGTGACATAGAACGGAACTGCTCTGTGTGTGTAGTGTGTGTGTGTGCGTGTGTGCGTGTGTGCGTGTGTGTGTGTGTGTGTGTGTGTGTGTGTGTGTGTGTGTGTGTGTGTGTGTGTGTGTGTGTGTGTGTGTGTGTGTGTGTGTGTGTGTGTGTGCGTTAAATGCCCGTTACAGAGCTGTTGAAGAGGTCATAGGTCCACTTAGTAACTTCTTGGAAAAGTCAATAACCAGTCACAGACACACACACACACACACACACACACACACACACACACACACACACACACACACACACACACACACACACACACACACACACACACACACACACACACACACACACACAAGCACATGCCATTTTCAACATTATCAGTCATTCAATAAGACCCGAGTCTTGCTTATTTGGTGTTGAGTGTGGTCTGCAGGATATTCAAATCAATGCTTCAGATTGTCAATATTAGTTTTCTCAGAAGAAGCAGAGAGACATCATCTAAGTAATGCAAGAGATAGCAAACTCAGTGGGGTGCAGAGAGGACACTCTGCTCAGTGAAAGAAAGAAAGAAAGAAGGAAAGAAAGAAAGAAAGAAAGAAAGAAAGAAAGACAGAAAGATAGAAAGAAAGAGATAGAAAGAAAAAGGAATTTCACAACATGAATGAAGCTTTGAAAACGTGAAAAGTTCTATGACACTGAAATCCGCTGTTTAAATCACTGCTGTTGTTTGTTTGTTTGTTTGTTTTCTACAGGACTCTGACAGCGGCCTGTAGGAGTCATCACACACACACACACACACACACACACACACGCACGCACGAACACACACACACACACACACGCACACGCACACGCACACGCACACACACACACACACACACACACACACACACACACACACACACACACACACACACACACACACACTTCATCCTTGCTCAACCAAAAGATCCAGAAGATAATTCGGACAAACGATTCAGGAAGGAACTGTTTTGGATGTTATATCATTATTATTACTATTATCATTGCAGTGATTGCACACAAGATTATCATGCCCATAGTCGTAGAAGTAGAATAGTGATTTTAACGTGTTGCAAAGTTACCAGTGATCACACAACATGGTTTACCGGTGACCAAGTTAAGTCAACAATGATCGATCTGGATCTTTCCTCATTTGGGCACAGAATTGCTGAAACTATGGTAACTATTCCAACGTTATGGTAACGATGGTTTTATGATAAGGATAAAAAAAAGTTCACTGTTCTCTGATTGGCTGTAGCACTGTTCAATTCCCTAACGAAGCACTTTGATTGACAGCCAATTGATCCCGCCATTTGAATTGCACCTGCGCTTACAGTGACAATAGTGGTCAGATGCCACACTATGTAATGTTGACAATGGGGGGTCATATTGAGACTGGGCTTGGAGTTAGGCCTCAGGTGCAGTTTACATGTTAAAACAGGATAAACTTACCTGAATTTCAGAAATGTGTTTATTTTAAAATGGTATATGACATTAAAATATGTGAACGACTTGTCATCAAAATACAGATGTTTTAATTTCAAATAACGTTTGCGTTAAAGAATAAGATTTATTTTTTGATCGCTTCTCCTCAATCATCAGATGTTATAAACATTTTATTAATAAACATTTGTATATAAATTTGATTCACTGTCTGGTCTATCTTTGTTGTAATCAAGTCGACCTTTTGATGGCTATGATCACGTCAGCTTTGTAATAGGGTCATTCCACACCAATGGAACTAATCTCCACGCACTTGCGTCTCCATATACGTGGGTTCTACATTTTTGTTTTCTCCTGGCTGCGCAATAGCTGCGCACAACTCAACCTCTGATTGTTGGAAAACCACTGTCAGTCAAAATATTAGCTCACGTGGTTGGCTGCCAGTGTCGTGGCCCTCCTCACAACATTGTGTTTATAATATACCCCTGTACGTATATTGTGAAAATATTTACTGGTTGTTCCTTAGATAAGATAAATAATTGAAATCTCCTTTGAAGTGAAGTGGTGTCCTTTCCCAGATATAGACCGTTTTATGGGGTCAGGGGTGCCAATTTTGTTCAGCC
>NC_085877.1:11286120-11288620 GCF_034702125.1 Engraulis encrasicolus | reverse complement strand
ACACACACACACACACACACACACACACACACACACACACACACACACACACACACACACACACACACACACACACACACACACACAAACACAACAGCCCCCACTGGCAAAGCACTCGACACCAGCCATTAGTGGACTACACCCAGGAACTTGGACTGAAAACACAACCCTCAGTCTCACAGCAATTCAAAGGCAGGAAACACGTGTGTGTGTGTGTGTGTGTGTGTGTGTGTGTGTGTGTGTGTGTGTGTGTGTGTGTGTGTGTGTGTGTGTGTGTGTGTGTGTGTGTGTGTGTGTGTGTGTGTGTGTGTGTGTGTGTGTGTGTGTGTGTGTGCGCGTGCACGCGCATGTGTGTGTGCGTGTATGTGTGCACGTGCGTGTATGTGCATGCATGTGTACGTTTGTGCGTATGTCTGTGCGTGCATGTTTGAAAAGCCATTTCTATACATTCGCTCTATCTCACTCCTTCCTCCTCTTGGAGGGCCGAGTTCTACTAATGCACACATCCCCTGACCGTCTTCCGGCCTTCCCGCGGCGCCTCCAGCCGAGCTTACAATCCCTATGATGTAATGGAATGTAGCCTATGTGTTGACATGTGTAAAATGTGGGTGTAGCAAGGCCCGCTAGACATGCACATGTTGGAAAGGAAGACAACGAGATAAGGACACATCCAATTCACAGCAACTTCATGTGCATGTCTAATCCTATTGGTTCCTGCTTTAGAAGTAAATTCATGGTGTAAGTACAAACATGAACACATGATATTACATAGCTGTTAGACCATTTACTCCATTGTACCTAACGAGGTAGATAGACTGTGTTGTTACTAAAAAACACTAAGAACCTAAATAGAACCCACCACAAATTTGATCCAACCAGCACAGAGTTAGCTAATCATAAGACAAGTGCGCAAGTCTACTGGTTACCCAAATAAGTTATCTGTGTTGGAAGGAAACTTTTGACGTATCTGACCCACAGTCAGGCAACACACTCCAAACATTGGGACATATCTGCTGCTTCGTCTGTGGGAGAGTGCGCAGCTCCAGAATCCATCTGGCTCAATTGTATGTTGTGCACTGTCCCTGTCAAATGAACATTAAATTAAACTAAACTACTACTACTACTACTACTACTACTACTACTACTACTACTACCAAGCCTGCCGACAGGGGGGACAAAGGGGTATATTGTCCTGGGCCCATGGACATATAGGGGGCCCAGAATTGGGTCCACATTACACTGTATGTATAAGGTAGGGGGTCCTTACAGATGACTCTGTATTGGGCCCAGTGAAAGCTGTCAGCGGCCCTGACTAGCCTATGACACTCTCCTCTTCTTGGAAAGCAGACTTCTAAGAATGCCTCCAAGCACGTCCTTCCTGTTCCAAGTCCTGACGTGTCTGCAGGGAGAGGAGAATGACCAGGGATGTAGCCTCTTAGCGTGTCAAGAATAGGACCCCACAGAAGCAAACAGCTGAGGTGCTGGAGGGAGGGAGGGTTTGAGGAAGGGTTGTTGAAGGGTTGAGGAAAGGTTAGTTGTTGGAAATAGTTGTGGAGATGGTTGTAGGTGATTGTGGAGGGGAGTAAATGGAAAGGCATGGACTGCATTTATGCAGAACATTTCCACTTCTTTGAACACTCAAAGTGGTTTACAGTGTAGGATATGGCTCACCATTCACATACCAGCGACATAGACTGGTATGCAGGATGGCAACCTGCCACCAGGAGCAATTTAGGGGTAACCCCTTTGTGCAGAGCCTATGTTTACAACCTTATTGTCACAAAAATTATGATGACAAGTACTCATCTGTTACTTCATCTCAATCTGTTACTTAAAGTATTCAAGGCTCGCGATAATTTCATAGCAATGTTGCCTTTCCAGCAAAGTGTGAACAGGCCGGTCGGCAGGCCCATATCCAGAAAGAGGCCCCGGATGTTACTCAAGAAAACCTCAAAGGGGTGAGGCAGAGCGGGGCTCTAGCCTTCCAGTTGCCAAACAGGCTCCTCTATCACCAAAGCCATCGCCACGGTTATGATTGGCCTGACAGGTTTTTTAAAAAGAGGAGGAACTGATGCGCTACAAGAATTGTCAAGTCTTCTTACAAAAAACACACACATGGTTTATCAGTTGTTTTGGGTGTCCAATATGAACCCCTTAAGACACGGCCCCTGTAATAAACCTACATGGCAATGACCAAGTTGTAATGTATTACTTAAGACCCTGTGTACTATCATAGTGGTGTACTGTAGTTCTATGGTATTAACAGGTTTTTTTTTCAGTGAAAAAATACAACGTCCCAATGGGCTACAAAAAAAAGAGGGAAACCTGAGGCACTCTGGTTTCACGTTTTTTACAACAACAAGAAAAGACTTACCAACACATTTCAACAATTGTGGTGTTTGTCAGGATTCGGTTCGGTCACTCAGTCTCTTTTTTTGCTTAATTAAACAAAAAACCAAAGTGCCTCAGTTTTCTTTAAATGGATTGACAGTTTTGTCAG
>NC_085877.1:11281120-11283620 GCF_034702125.1 Engraulis encrasicolus | reverse complement strand
CAATATTTCAGGTTATATGTTGGTGTTGCATCACTGGTCAGAATTAGGACTATGGGTGGGGGTGGCACAATGTTATTGGTCAGTGCTAGAGCTATGGCCACAGTAGGGTATTCAAATTGGAAACTGTGGCTACTAAATATAGCCGTTTGTTTTTATTAGTGAACATGCTGTATTTTCAGACTCACACACCCAAAATTATCCTTGCCAAATGTGAAGCAGTACTACGCCCCACCCAGGAGAGCTCATAAGGGTTGTGTCTGAAAACTACCAGCTTTTTACACTCTTTACCAGAAGCAGACATACCACACTCTGTGTGTATGTGTGTGTGTGTCAGGGGTGGAACTTAACACCCATTCACCCGCCAAATACGGGTTAATTTCAGCGGTGACGGGACAATTTGTCAACCCATGAGTCACTGTGACGGGTGAAAGCTTTCACCTCAACTCGAAGTATAAATAGCCTGAATGTCCAGGCGATTTTTGTGTTGGATGGGATTTGCCATTTTTCAACATAAAATTGATTAGAATGTAGGAAATATAATAAGGCCCCTATTACCAATTATTATTATATGGTTGTGACGTCATCTGTCGAATGCTCCATTCATTTCAACGGGGCTCCCCAACGTTCGGACGTCTGTTATTTTTCGATAACAGACGGGTTGGTCTATAAAAGACCGCT
The DNA here is from genome assembly GCF_034702125.1 of Engraulis encrasicolus. Taxonomy (NCBI): domain Eukaryota; kingdom Metazoa; phylum Chordata; class Actinopteri; order Clupeiformes; family Engraulidae; genus Engraulis; species Engraulis encrasicolus. The sequence goes on along the minus strand of NC_085877.1, from coordinate 11,282,942 downwards.
GTCAATGGCAACAAGACTTTTCACTGCTAAAGCGAATTTTCAACAAGACTCTAATCAGCTGATGTGATAGACAGCACCCGTTGTCCTGGCTACCGCTGTCAATGGCTAAAGCGAATGTTTCATATCACTCCCAGGGGGTCCGGTCTTTTGTCACTCTAATCAGCTGCTGTGATAGACAACACCTGTTGTCCTGGCTACCTAGCTGTTGCCTAGCGGTGTTCCACAACGGCACTGTTTTGTTTTGCGCAGCAACAATCTTAACATTAAATAGGTCTAAAGAAATGTCCCCGCCATGTGTGAATTATTTAAGTATATCCATATAATAAGCGGGTTAACTTTCGGCGAGTCGGTCGCTTTGTGGAATAGCAGCACTTCAGAGAGAACAAGACCCCTCCGCTCCGCGTCGGGGTCTAAAGATTCTCTCTGTCGTGCTGCTATTCCACGGTAGCGACCTTCTCGCCGAACGTTAACCCTTACTTAATGTTATTATATGAGTTGACTGGTAAAAATGTGTGTTTATGTGGCTCAGCGTGTGTGCGTATGTGTGTGTGTGTGTGTGTGTGTGTGTGTGTGTGTGTGTGTGTGTGTGTGTGTGTGTGTGTGTGTGTGTGTGTGTGTGTGTGTGTGTGTGTGTGTGTGCATGTGCGTGTGCGTGGCAGTGCCAACTTGTAACTACAGCGGGCCAGTTCTAGCCATCCGAACCTGGTTTCACCCCCCTCCCCCCTCCCTTTGCTCATGTCTCCATACCCCTCTCTCCTGCCATCATCCCTCCATCTCTTCTCCAACACTCCATTCCTTCACTGCCTCCCGTCCCACCGCCCTCCCTCTCTCTCTATCTCTTTTCATTTTGCCTTCTGTATGTATCTCTCTCCCTCTCTTTTCTATTTTTTTCCCTCCCTGTCATCCCTCATCCCCTCCACCCTATCTTCACCTCCCCTATTATCACCTCTCTCTCTCTCTTCCCCTCTGTGTCTATCTCTCACTCCCTGAGAGCCTGTTTTGTTGAAGGCGTCTAACTTGCTCTGCCCTATCAAAACACTGGCACTGACGTACAGCTCTCTCTCTGTCTCAGTCTCTCTCTGTCTCTATCTCTCTCACACACACACACACACACACACACACACACACACACACACACACACACACACACACACAGGCACAGACACACACACAGAGGCACACACACACACACACACACACACACACACACACACACACACACACACACACACACACACACACACACACACACACACAGGCACGCACGCACACACACACACACACACACACACACATACACACACAAGTTTTTTCTCCAAGATCCATGCGATAGAGGCCTGGCGAAAAGTATACTGTTTCACTCGAGCAACAAAAAAAATGTTGTTGACAAACTGTGTATGTTTATTACTGTCACCCTAAAATGGAACGGCCACTTGACCCACTGACCGAAAGCAGACTGGGTATCCACTGGCTCCCCAAAATACCGTTAGAGCCCCGGGCCCCCAAAATACTGTAACTGTAAGCCCCTAAATACTGTTACTGTACCCTGCTGCATGCCTATCACCACAGGGGGTGTGGGGCCTACACTTAAACGTGATGCACGCTCAGGTTTAAACATGTCCACAGAGACACACACCCACGCACAGGGCCGCTGACAGCTTTGGCTGGGCCCAGGATAAAGCCATATGAAAGGGCCCCCGACCCAATGCATACAATGTAATGAGAATCCAGTTCTGGGCCCCCTCTGTTCCTGAGCCTGGGACAACTGTCCCCTTTGTCCCCCCTTGTCGGCTTCCCTGCCACGCATGCACACGCACACACA
>NC_085877.1:11271120-11276120 GCF_034702125.1 Engraulis encrasicolus | reverse complement strand
CACACACACACACACACACACACACACACACACACACACACACACACAATAACAACTATAATGGGTAATTGAAGATGGCCGCCCACTGGGGCCTTTTCTCATGGTTTTAGGATTCAAAAGAGGGAAGCTTGAGGGAGAACTGAAGACTGAATAGGTGATGGGTCACGTTCAGCGCTGGACTGGTGATCTGGCATACAGGGCATTTTCCCGGTGGGCCGACAATCCCCAGGGCCCGTTCCTGTTGTCTTTTAGTTAGTTTGCTTTGTTTTTCTTCTTACGCCTGATTTACATGTACGCTTCCAAAGCGATAGAGGCGAGGCGTTCCATTATTTTCTGTTGGGATGCGGTAGCGAGGCGAGAGGTGGTGACGTAGGGAAGCGAGGAGGGTGGCTGATTGCGAGCGGGGCGATATAGTTGAGCTTGGTTTAATAATGTAGCGTTCACCACGAATCGCTAACCTATTGGAGAACTTCCAAAAACCGTTACGCTGTGACGTCACGTGCGTCAACAGCAGTACTGTGAGATATTTAAAAATGGATTTTGATTTTGGTGGTGTCAAATCTACCGATCGTTTTTCACAGATGCTTTTTAAAAAATGACCAAGGTGGCCAATATATTCGCTGCTCTTAGTGAGTTTTATTTGAACGTACAGTGTTTGTAATTGAAGAGAGATGGTTGTTTGACCACAGCATTTGCTAAGCTATGCTAATTTGACCGGGAAACGAGGCTATTTTTTCTCGACACACGCACGCAAGGCGGGCAGGCAGGTTGAGAACGTGGGGAAAATTTGTGCATGTATCACCGGTGTTAGGGGATCAAAATGAGGCTTTTGCACGCCTCTGTAGTTGGACAGTAGCATAGGATATTATCCCAGTGGGGTTGTCATTCAAGTGTAAAGAAATCCCACACACTGTTCATTCCACCAACAAACTTATCTGAAATGTATCTGAACTTTACCTGAAGAGGGTTGAATGACCGGAACGTTGTATTACTGTAAAGTCTGTTGGTGGAATGGCCATATTTTAAAGGGATGGCACACCATTGGCCCATCTTAAATACAGAATAGACTGAGTCAAGAGGGATATGGTACGAAAACGGGATGTAGTGTGTGTCAGAGGCCAGCTTAAGTCAAAAATGCCTGGTAGTTTTTTTTATTTTTTTTTATCCCAGTCCAGTCATGGTCACGATAGCCATGCAAGTGGCGTCTCTATAACCTGACAACATGATATGACTCTCAACCGATGAATGTGGGATGTCTTCTATGCACTCTTTAAAATATAGTGTTACGGGCCACAGAGGAGAGGGGATATTGTTTAGTCTAAATTACGCTGAGACAGTGCACAGGGACAGTACACATGCAGGCGCGCACACACACACATACACACACACACACACACACACACACACACACACACACGAGTTTCAGTGACAGGTCTCCTGCACACAGACACAGACACAGACACAGACACAGACACAGACACACACACACACACACACACACAGCTGGCAGCCTATGCACATATTGTCTCTCTCTCCACAGCCGAGGTTACAGTTTAGTTTTGACTTGTAATGAATACCCGCGATTAGTAACATGAGCTGTTATGCAGCGTTCCCTTGTTTTGTTCATAGCCGGCAATTCCCCATTTTCTTTTATTAATGCCAGATATAAGGTGTCTCATACTGTATCTTTAGTGTTGATGCGAATGCAAGGCTTGAAGGATGTTTTTTTATTGTGGAAACTTGAGTTAACTCAGGGACACACACATACACACGCACGGAAACACACACATGCGCACGCACGCATGCACGCACGCACGCACGCACGCACGCACGCACGCACACACGCACACAAGGATGGCTGAACCCTCTAAGGCCGAGTTAATGTTTGACCAGAGCAAAGGTGTGTGTGTGTGTGTGTGTGGGGGGGGTGCCCCACTTCGAGGCAGTGCCCCACTTCAGGCCAGCAGAGATACAGTAGCCTTCACCCACTTCTACTTGTACTATATAGGAAATGGGCTAGAGATAGGCAAGGGGCCAACAGGAGAAAGGGTGCGTGGGGGGAGGGAGTGGAGAGAGAGAGGCAGAGAGAGAAAGAAAGAAAGAAAGAAAGAAAGAAAGAAAGAAAGAAAGAAAGAAAGAAAGAAAGAAAGAAAGAAAGAAAGAAAGAAAGACAGACAGACAGACAGACAGACAGACAGACAGACAGACAGACAGATAGACAGACAGAGAGAGACAAAGACGGAGACAGAGACTGCCGTGCCACATGCCAAATCTATGTACCATACGTACAGTATTGTCTTGGACTTCTTCTTCCTTGTGCTCAACAATATCTCAACAACATAACACAAATGCCTTCTTTGCTAGGCCGGTAAAGCATTGAGGCTAAACGTGAGGAAGATAGCCTAGTGATAGAGACAAAGACAAAGAAAAATGACCTGGGTTAAAGTGATTAACGATTAATTAATACCATGTTAATGACATGTTACCATGTTAACCTTTAAGAGTGTGGGTGTTTGAGCATTCTATGAAAAGAATGCGTTCTGTAACAATGCACGATTCTACAATTCCATGTTGTATTGAATGACGCCCAGAATTCTATAGAACTTTCACTGCCCGAACATTCCCGTCACACCGGTGTGACGGTTAATAATTAAAACAGTAGCATATACACACTAAATATATGTAAATTATGTATGTACATAATAAGAGAGAGAGAGAGAGAGAGAGAGAGAGAGAGAGAGAGAGAGAGAGAGAGAGAGAGAGAGAGAGAGAGAGAGAGAGACAGAGAGAGACAGAGACAGAGACAGAGACAGAGAGAGAGTCGGTGTCAACACAGTGACAGCACGCGGAAGTCAGTTCGCGGCAGCCTTATCCTATATCACAGTGAGATAACAGCATTGAGGTCAGCCCACTATCCATCATATCAACATGGCAAACACACACCAACCCCACTGAGAATAAACGTGCAACAAAGTAGATCATTGTGCAAGGAACCATTGCCACTACAGCCAAATAAAACAGGCTGAGTGAGCAGACTGCTTATTAGGGCTGGAATTTGCTTGATGTGCGAGCTTGCACAGCAAACGCATACGAACAACTTTGAGCTCATACATGCTACAGAGCTTTCAGAGCATTATGCATGATACCGGAAATATCATCATCTATGGTCATGGTTCTTAACCTTTTTTCTTGACCCTTTTTTTTAGATACTGCACTATTAATTTGCTGTTACCAGAATGGCAAGGACCAAGTCGTAGTGTATTACTAAAAGGCCCTGTGTTATGTAGTACTATTGCAGGTAACTTTTCAAGACTATTACAGGAATGGCATGCATTATGGGGCTACACAGCCCCCTTACCTGTGCAGGAGACACCCCCCCCCCCCCAACCCCCCAACACAAACTTCTATATGTATATACACACACAAAAATAATTTAAGTGATTTCTTGACTCGAGACTTTAGTCAACACCTTCACGGTTTTACATGGAGACCAAACTATGTTTTCATTTGGTTTCCATTTGGCCTAATTAAATGTTCACAAGCGGAATTTTGGTCTTAACCTCAATGCAGACAAAATTCAGTGGACCAGCAGCAATGCAGGGAGGATCCCGGGATCTATAGGGGGGAAGAGCCAGTGAGGCTCTCCTCCAAATAGTCTGCCATTGCATGACCCTAAGGTGACCCCAACGTAACCCACCTCTGCAGTCGTTCACATGATCGACTCTATAGTGGCTGTGTCAATATTGCACCACACATCCACAAGCATATTCCAGCCACTAACAGCAAACGCTTGAAAAAAAGATACTTCTGCACTACAGACTCAATGTTCCAACTTTCAACAACCCTAAATGCGGAAAGTGGTGACTATTTACTATTTTACTATTGCCTGAGCTGGCCCAGTCCCGGGGTAATTAAAAAAAATACAAACTAACCCCACATAGCATCTGCACTTTTTTGTTTCTGTTTATTTCCTGTGCATTTTGTATGCGCAAGTGTTGTATGCTATGATTATACAGTCCCAGGAAAAAGTTTGTACACCCTTTGAAATTTCTTACATTTCTGTCAAAATTGATCATAAAACATGGTCTGATCTTCCCGGAAATCTCAAGAAGGAACAATCAGAGTCTGCTTTAATTAATTCCACCCAAACATGTATATGTTATCAAATTTTTATTGGTCATAAGGCCATAACATTCACAGGATAGCAGGGCATAAGTAAGTACACCCTTGCATTAAGTAGGTTTTAACCCTCAGTTAGTTTCAATATCATCAACCAGACTTGTCCTGTAGTTGCAGATCAGATTAACAAAACAATCTGTTTGTATCTTGTCTCTCTTTTCTTTAGAGAACTGCCTCTCATCAGCAAGGTTTGTGGGATGTCTAGAGTGCATAGCTTTCTTGACTTCATGCCATATAATTTTGTTTTTTGTTAGGGCTTTGACTGGGCTATTACACAATGTGTATTTCATTATTATGAAGCCATTCTAAAGTCGATTTGCTTCTAAAGTATGGGCTGAGGTCACATTTCAGGACCCATACTTTTGTGTGCTTCAACTGTGTGACAGACTTCCTCACATTTCTTCGGTAAAATATCACAATAAACTTGAGTTCATTGTTCCACTGATAATAGCAAACTGTCAAGGGCCTGAGGCAGCAAGGTAGCCGCATATAATGATGCTCCCGCCACCATACTCAGAAGAGGAAATGTAACCAAGAATAGCTAAAAATGGGATTCATTCTGCCAATCTAAAATTAATGGGGTTTCTGTCCAAAAAAATATTGCTGCACCTTTGAGGTTTGCGAAAAAGCATTTATATGCTTCATAGAATTACTGCAAAATATTATGTAGACCAACGTTGAAACCAAAGTTGAATTGTTCAGGGGAACACACAATGTCATGTTTGGAGGAGAACTGGAGAACCATACCTTCACCAAAACATCATCTCCACCTTTGAGTATGGTGGCGGGAGCATCATTATATGCGGCTACCTTGCTGCCTC
>NC_085877.1:11233620-11261120 GCF_034702125.1 Engraulis encrasicolus | reverse complement strand
TGATTTTGACAAGTTGCTGTCTGTCCTTTTGTCTTCCATGTCTATGAAAGGTTTGGTATGGATGTCTTATGAAACAGTCATGAATCCTTCATGCAAAGTGTATAAAGGGTGCTATGAATGTGTTGTGCAACAACACGTCCAGTAATGTGTAACCATATTGACTACTAATAAATTCATAGTTACTACTACTACGACTAAAGTACAGTAAGTTTTGCAGCTAAAAATGTCTAGTCTTGGAAATTCGAAATTCAAATACTTAATAGAATTTGATGGTGTTGGTAGCCTAAGTATTTGTGGAAAAGGTAACATTTGTGAATGGGCAGCATGAATTCGGGAAATAAACGACTAAAATATTACACAGTGCACCTTTAATGTGAAATCAACATTCTAATTCAAACTAGTCTATCAACAGTGTATCTAACCATACTGGAGTATGATGTGTATTACTGACCCAGTTTCTGTCTGTGTTTGGCTCTAGGGTACATTTAAATTTACATTTAGGCCAATATAGCGTCTCTCTGATCACACAGTAGTCTTAGGCCTGGAAGCCTGGAAGCACCAAGGCTTTGGCCCATTTCACACAAACATGCTGACATACTGACACATTTTTAATGATTATGTGAAATCAATAGTCTAATTCAACAGATTATCCAACCATACTACTGTTGGATGTGTATTTTTTACCCTATCTCTGTCTATGTTGCTAAAACTATGTATATAGTAGCTGTGGCATTTAAGAAGGGAATTGAATAGTAGTGTAGATCGAAGCATGATTTCTATTTTACACAGTTCAATGTAATGTTTCGCGTACAGTATTTTATGGTTGGAAAAACAAAAAACCCTACTCGGTGTCTCGATCAATTGGTCATCAATTGCTCCCTAACCAATTGAGCAATCAGTCTGCTAAATCTCTGATGAGTCCGTCAGTGATCAAACAACCAACTAATCAAAAATTAACCTCACTCAGTCCTCTTGCTGTATTCTCTTTTGTGGTATTCGAGGGATGAGCTGAGGTCCAGATGAGTTGATTATTATACACAAATCCAATAATCTATGTAGTCACTAATTAACCAGTAGGCCTTCCTCTTGCCATCCTGTGGGACAGCCGTGGCCTAGTGCAGTGTTTCCCAACCAGGGGTACGTGTACCACTAGGGGTAGGCGAGCACACCTCAGGGGGTACTTGGAAAAATGTAATAATAACAAATATATGGAGTGTAGTGTAGGGATAGAGGAACAGATATAGAGCACGAGTGAGAGGGGTACTCATCATGTGACAAAATTGCTTAGGGGGTACCCAGGACAAAAAAGTTTGGGAAACACTGGCCTAGTGGTTAGAGAGTTGGTCTTTCAGGGTTGCTGGTTCGAACTTCGAATCCCCCCTACATCTCCATCCATGGCTGAAGTGCCCTTGAGCAAGGCACCTAACTCTAATTGCTCCAGGGACTGTAACCAATACCCTGAAAAATAATAGTTGTAAGAAGCTTTGAATAAATGAAAGCGTCAGCTAAGTGAAATGTAATGCAATGTAATGTTATCTTGTTCCCTGTAGTGTCGAGTGAGGAGTTGAAGCCGCGTCTGTCCTCCACGGCGTCGTGGGGCAGCGAGAACGAGAGCTACAGCCCCGGGTGCTACTTCTCCCACAAGGCCCGCCTGTCCTTCAGACACCAGATGGACAGCAACATCAACGCTGTCGACGCCACATACTGAGGAAGGAGAACTCTGAAACACTCCCTTACCATCGAGTTCCCAGCAACCATCGCCAGCCCAACCTTAATATTGTGGATGCCCTCATCGGCCCATTTGAATACATGGACAGCAACATCAACGCTGTCGACGCCTACTGAGGGAGGAGAACTCTCAAACCAAACACCCCCTTTATCATCCAGCTCAATCCCCAGCCCAACCTTAATATTGTGGATGCCCTCATCGCCCCATTTGAATACATAGACAGCAGCATCAACGGTAACGACACCACATACTGAGTGAGAACTCTCAAACCAAACACCCCCTTAATATCCAGCCCCCATCCCTAGCCCCCAGCCCAACCTTAATATTGTGGATGCCCCCAATGCCCCATTTTAATAGATGGACTGTAACATCGACACTGTTGGCGACACTTACTGTGAGAACTCTCAAACCAACACCCTTCACCAGCCAACTCCAGCCCCAGCCCCAGCCTTAAGTAGCAGATGTAATGGATACCCCCATCACTCCATTTGCGTGCATGGTCAGCAACCATGCGCCAGCGCCCTGGTTGACCCAGCCCTCTTATTCCTGTACATGGACAACCACATCAGTGCTAACCTCAACATGGCGGAGGGAGGCATCTGTGGTTGACACCCGATTCCTGGAAGATAGACACAAAACCATTAGCATTATGAAAGGCAACTAATGAGAAACCATGTGCCTAAGCCAAAAAACGTCTCCCAACAACTCACCTCAATGTCATCATGATGGAAGCCTCCAAACAAGAACTGTCAGCAATGCAAGCTGCCCACCCCCCCTCCCCCATCCTCTAGATGGCACAAGATGTGTGTCTGAGAACATCCCCTTTAAACTAGCATTCCCCTTTGAACTATGCAACATCATGTGTGGGGTTTGATGTTGAATCTTCATCCAAGGTGAAAGTTTGAGCAGTATTTGTATATATAAAAAAAGAATGTGTGAAATCCAGTGCTCAAGAAAGACTCGTATGGTACTTCACCGAGTGTTGCCCTGACTCATCCACAGAGATGGGGGGTGAGATGGATGGATGAGAGGAGGGAGGGGAGGATGGAAGACAAAACCATAACTTGATGTGAAGGCACAGCAAAGGAGAAGTTTACATCATCATTACCATCAAGTGCATTTCTGGCTTTGTACAAATATTACAGTCAACACAATTTCATAGGCGTGGTTGTGTATGTAACAGTATGAATACAAGTGAGGTGTGTGTGTGTGTGTGTGTGTGTGTGTGTGTGTGTGTGTGTGTGTGTGTGTGTGTGTGTGTGTGTGTGTGTGTGTGTGTGTGTAAGTAGTTTAGGTGAGATTAACCAACAATTTCAACAAAATTAACGCAATTTCAAACTTCTGTGCTAACCTTGTTACATAGATTTTTGACAATGAACTACACTTGACTTCATACGGTATACGTATGGTCGCAATGTTACTGAACCCAACAGAGTGATCCAGCATGAGTGTGGAGAGTAAACTGGACCATGAATTCAGAGTCAAACCAGATCTCATCAACTTCAATGTGAATCCAGATGGAATCACATTCAGTGTGAATTCAGCGCTCATCCAGATTCAGTCTTGGATTGTACATTTGAATTGTCTATTTTTAAAAGTCAAAGGTGAAAGCAAGTACTTCTTTTTTGTAACAAGCTTTCGAAGCCACTTAGATGTATGCTGAAAGAAGTATTGCACAAATGTTTATATATTTTGTACACTTTGTTCGATTGTCAAAGACCTCATAATGAAATCAGAGACCCTGCCATATTGTTCTAAAACTATGCCACACAGCCTTAGGAGTGGTACACTGCAACAGAAGGGTGGAAAAGTCATTTCTCCAAACTCTGGAACATAGACAAATATCCATGTTTTTTTTTTTCAAACGTATCTCATGTGTAAGTATTTTGAATGTTAAATGCGAGTTTTTGGGAATGTTTTTTCCACCAAAAGATACAGGAGGATATTTTATACGTGTCAATCCCAGGGTCAGAAAATACAAAAAAACCCTTCCACATTTCCATGCCAACAGTAATGACTTAACCAGAGCAGCTGATGAAGCATCTACCTGACTAGAGAGCTGATTAAAACTAGCTGTTTTTATCAAGGCTGCCTGGGTTAGCCATAGGGCCTACAGGACATTTTCCCTGTGGACTGTGGACGATGTTGGCCTGGCCCTCACCTCAATGGTATTCTCGTGCTCTCGAGTACTCTCGTGCCATTACAGCAAGTCTCTTCAAGACAGTCAGATTTAAGTAAAGCATTTTGGCTGATGTGGTCAAAAAAAGCTCATGTTAGGTTGGATGATGAAAAGGTTTCATTGTCTCTCTCAATGCCTGGTGGACCAGTCCTGTCTGAAAACGCCTGGCCGCATTTTTTCTTGCCCCAGTCAAATTCTGGGTTGGCTGAAATTAGCACCAGGAGTTTGACTTAAACCCAGGATTGACACCTCTGAATGAAATCTGCCTGAGATAATGTGAGAGACACTTTTTCATTTGTATTTTTTTTTTAAAAAGACACCCCAAAGAGGTATATTTTTCATGTTCAATGTCCGTTTTCTATTGTATGTTTTCCTTGATGATGGTCATGACTTAATAAAATGTCTCGATATCATGATTTTGTGTGTTGATTGACTCCCATTGCTGCACAATGCAACTTGATAATCATCACAAGAGCGGTGAAATAAATGACATCTACTTAAGTGAAAATGTACATTTAAAAAATACTAAACAAAAATGTTGCAGTATCAAAACAACAGTCCCAGCATATGTGAGATTTTTTTTTCCTCAGCGATTTTATTAAAAATACAAAAAAATCATTAGAAAAAGGTTTGCTCATTTTCTATGTTCATCCAGCAAAACTGGAAGCGTCAGTCTGTCCTACTAGAGATCAAAGTCCGTGAGTCCATTTGAAAGGTCATAGGTCATGACCCTTGGCATGGTGTTAGGGTTTTTTGTGGATGACCCCGTCGGGGTAGGCCTTTTTGAAGCGCGCTACAACATCTGGGTCCAACAGGTGAATCCCGTCCAGCTGGTTGCCAAGGGTTACCCTGTGGTGATGTCAGAGATAAACAAGGATGAGTTGATAACAACATAATTGAACAATTTATACAAATATGCAGCACAACGTTTTAAGGTATGCCAGGTAGCTAGGTCAAAGGTAAAAAAATTCAAGGAATGACAGAAAATCAGAAGACTTAAAGCAGAATACACACATGGATGCAATTTTACACAACAGTAAATTAAAACAAAACTATCACCTCTGAATTTAGAATAAACAGATCCATTAATATATCTCCATTTCTCTTCAAAACAGACACTTCTCCACAGCATACGTGTGCACATGCGCGCACGCGCACGCACACGCACACGCACACACGACAAAGGGAAATCTTAGATTGTCATATGTAGTGCGTCACTTATTACCAGTTGGGCTGGACGTTGTGTGGCCGGCCGAAGAGCTCGATCTTGCGCGTCCCAGGGGAGAGGCGTTCTATCATGCCGTAGATCTCGTCAGGCTTGTGGCTGGTGGAGCGCACCTGTCAGAGGTAGACAGACACACAGACAGGCACACTTCAGACTATAGAACAGACAGGAGGAAAACATCCCAGGTCAAGACACTTGGTAAACAATAGGGTAACACTTTACTCGATGCCGCCGTCATACATGACATAACAGTGTCATAATGCAGCCATGCATGTGTCACAAACATGTGAATGTCAAACATTTTATGATTTTTTCGTGAAATTCCGTATTGGTTAAGACAGCCCTAACAATGTCAACTATTCATGACTATAAAACGACATTGACATCTTGACTTGTCCATGAATCATGGCACTGTTTCGTGACTCTATTATGACACTGTCGTCATACGTATGACGCCAGCATTAAGGTAAGTGCAACAAAACAAGTCCGACAGGTGGACAAAGATGCGTCCGTCCATGCAGAGGGGCCCTGGGAGCTCCAGGCCAAAAACTCAACTCTGCCGCCTTGTGGACACAGGAGGGAGTGATAATTGAAAGATTGCGTTTCAGACGGACAGACAGACAGACCGACGGACGGACGGACATGCCCTCTTACGCATCTAAAAAGTCCTTTAAGTTTTTATTGATGGGCTACTCTACTGCATTAAAAACACCAAAGCGGATCAGCCCCTCAAGCCTCCACCAGCCTGAGGCACTACATCCTTCGACTGATTTGTGATTCTTTATGTGTGTATTTAGTGTGTGTGTGTTAATGTGTAGGTCAGACAGAGACTCGTGTTCAAGAGGTGTGTGTGTGTGTGTGTGTGTGTGTGTGTGTGTGTGTGTGTGTGTGTGTGTGTGTGTGTGTGTGTGTGTGTGTGTGTGTCATGTTCAATAGGTGTGTGCAGTAAAGAGCTGTTCTGACCTCTGCTACGATGACATCACAGTCTAATCCACGATTGAATCCCTGAGGGTTGCCTTTCACGCCAACCTGGGGGGAACCACACAAACACACACACACACAGACAGACAGCTTAAACAAGCATGCAGACACGCAGTGACTCATATTATGCTAAACAGATTAGTTACTGCCAGAGAGACACTGTACACAAAGATTACCAGTGTGTGTGTGTGTGTGTGAGTGAGTGAGTGAGTGAGTGAGTGAGTGAGTGAGTGAGTGAGTGAGTGAGTGAGTGAGAGAGAGAGAGAGAGAGAGTGAGAGTGAGAGTGACTAAAGGTGGAAATATTTAGAGCAAGGAAAAGGAGGGAGAAAGACAGAAAGTGAATGGGAGAGAAGGGCCATGTTCCTTGCCATATCAGAGAGAGAGAGAGAGAGAGAGAGAGAGAGAGAGAGAGAGAGAGAGAGAGAGAGAGAGAGAGAGAGAGAGAGAGAGTGAGAGAGAGAGAGAGAGAGAGGTGGACTCACCAGGCAGTGTTCTTTGCCGTGGTTGAGCCAGTGTCCCGTTCTTCCTGTTCGGATGATTCGCTGCAGCTGATTGGTCTTCACCCAGATGATCTCATCCACTCGCTCATAGCTAAAACAGAAGGGGCATGCGCTATTGGCCAGGGCAATGCGAAGCAGGAACATACAGTAAACAGAGCACAATGGCCGTGTTCAAGGCACAAAATGTTTGCTGAATGAGTAGGTTAAAGCCTGCACATCAAAAGACGTCTGACGTGGGAGCAGGACAACCAAACAACATTTTTTTATTATTTTTTTAAAGTCTGCTTCAACCAGGATTTTTCTGCTCCCGCTGATTTTTGGCATAATACATTTCAGGTGAAATCCCTTCTTCAGAAGTGAATCATGGTTGAAGCGTGACACATTTGCAACACATTTCCTGCAACATAAACAGGGTGCACAGTGACAGAACACACTGCATAATAAACACACCCAAGGTCTGTTGCAGATGTTGTGGCCATTCAAGTCAAGACAGTTTCAACAACGATTTCTCTGCACCCACTTTTTTCCGTGATGTTTTGGGTGAAAACCCTTGGGAGCAGAAGTGGGAGCAGAAAAATCCTGGTTAAAGCAGACTATTTTGTTTTTATCTCAGGTGTGCAGGTTTTAGCCTACTCCTTTCAAACAAGTAGTTCAGTCAGGAAACCGTAGCAAAACGCTGCAGTGGTTAACCATGCCCACCCTGTGCACTGTTGCCACATGACAGATTCATACAAGCGTCTTCAGGTCCAAAAATCAGGAATTCCACAATAACCCTCTGAACCAAACTGTAAAATGCAGTGATTAGCACCACTTACCCCCATAGACTCAGACACTCTCTGCCCAACTCCATGGCTCTGGAACAAAAAAACCCACAATCGAATAAAAAACAGGGATCATAAAATATGGATAAAAGGTGGGCACTACGCCCTCAGGGATATTTCTAGTAATTTTTCATTTATTTCTACTATATTTCCCACTCAAGCCCAATGCAAATTCACACTTGCTGTAACAGTGCCATTCAGCAAATTCCTGAATTCTGACTGGCTGAAGCCTGTCATGTCATTATGGTACATTAGATGGATAAACAGACATATCTGATTATTTTATTCAAAGATTTACAGTTTTTATCAATATTGTGATTTACAGTCATTTAGGCAAAGGGTATTAGTTTTAAGTCCCACGCAGCAATGTCGGATAGGTGCCTTGCTCAAATAGAGGGCATCACATGGGATTGTAAAAGCTGCTCCATGGCCGTCATTTAACTCATCCAGCTTTCTGATAGGTTGCCTCACCTGCCTGTCACCCACAGGAAGAGGTAGCCGTCGTCCTGGAGGGCGGGGATGTTGAGCTTCCTCATCTCGTCGTCCGTGAGCGTGCCGTACGGCAGCTCCATGTGGATGTCCCATGGCGGGTCGGCCATCACCACCGCAAACTTCCCCAGAATGGAAACGTCTAGCCAGCGGATATCACAGCAGATCCACTACAGGAGGGGGGGAGGGATGGGGAGGGAGAGAGAGAGAGAGAGAGAGAGAGAGAGAGGGAGGGAGAGAGAGAGAGAGAGAGAGAGAGAGAGAGACACACACACACACAAATTGCCATGGTGTCATCAGGAATCTTTTTGTGCTGCCATGAATGAGTAATGGTTAAGTTCTCATACAACACCACACAGACAGAAAGGGACATGGACGATGAGGTTTGCACAGTTTTCCCGCCATGTCTGTGATTTTCTTTTGCCACAGCGAATTTCTGTTTCTTAACGCGAAAATGCTCTGCTATGTCCTGACAAAAACCATCCCTAAACCTAACCAGTTAGTGAAGCAATGTTTCTGCTGCTTTACTTTTTGCCAAGAACAGCGAAATAAGCAAGGGGGATTGGCGAATTTGTTGCTAAATTGTGCCCAGACCAAAACCATCCCTAAACCTAAACCTGTCACAGGGTGTTGTGTAGAAGAAGAGCTGATGCATCTTAAGACGGCCCCTCACCTGCGAGGGGAAGAGTTTG
The DNA here is from genome assembly GCF_034702125.1 of Engraulis encrasicolus. Taxonomy (NCBI): domain Eukaryota; kingdom Metazoa; phylum Chordata; class Actinopteri; order Clupeiformes; family Engraulidae; genus Engraulis; species Engraulis encrasicolus. The sequence goes on along the minus strand of NC_085877.1, from coordinate 11,252,503 downwards.
CCGACGTTGCTGTCGGTGTCTCCGCTGGAGTGCAGGCCCAGCTCGGTGCCGGGCGCCTGGGGCCCGTGGGGGCCCACCTCCACCTCAGCCGGGGCGTCGATCTCGTAGTGGACGTACTTGCAGATGTCCATGTGGAAGCAGGTGTTGAGGAAGGAGCAGTCACCCAGGCTCTCATCTGTATGCTTGTTGATGATGCGCCTGCGAATGAACGAAGAACATGCATGTTTAGTGGGCCTACAGTGCGTGTGTGTGTGTGTGTGTGTATGTGTGTGCCCAGGCTGTTGTGTTATGTTATTATTAATGACACGCCTAAAAAAAACTAAAGCAGAGATACTTCTTTAAGGCGGAGATGAATATGCAGAGCAGCATGTGTGTGTATTAATATATCAAACTGAAGTTCAGCTTGGCGCAGGGCTGTGTGTGTGTGTGTGTGTGTGTGTGTGTGTGTGTGTGTGTGTGTGTCTATGTGTGTGTGTGTGTGTGTGTGTATTAACCTGAAGTGCAGCTTGGTGCAGGGCTGTGGCGCGTCCTGTGTGTGTGTGTGTGTGTGTGTGTGTGTGTGTGTGTGTGTGTGTGTGTGTGTGTGTGTGTGTCTATGTGTGTGTGTGTGTGTGTGTGTATTAACCTGAAGTGCAGCTTGGTGCAGGGCTGTGAGATGCCCTGTGTGTGTGTGTGTGTGTGTGTGTGTGTGTGTGTGTGTGTGTGTGTGTGTGTGTGTGTGTGTGTGTGTGTGTGTGTGTGTGTGTGTGTGTGTGTGTGTGTGTGTGTGTATTAACCTGAAGTGCAGCTTGGTGCAGGGCTGTGGCTCGTCCTGTGTTAGTGTGTGTGTGTGTGTGTGTGTGTGTGTGTGTGTGTGTGTGTGTGTGTGTGTGTGTGTGTGTGTATTAACCTGAAGTGCAGCTTGGTGCAGGGCTGTGGCGTGTCTCCTGAGCGCGTGCACTCCTCCTTGGTTCCGTGGTCGCAGAACTCCTGCACCTGCGCTCGGCCGCGCGATCGGAACTTCTCCACGATGGACTGCTCCTTAGCAGAGCTGGTGTTCAGGAGCTCCAGGATCTCCCTGCTCATCTGCACACACACACAAATGCACACACACGGGCACACATACGGACACGGACACACACACAAGGACCAAAGATTAAAGAGCGTCAAGATGGATAACAGCCTGGAAAATACACCTATTATGATGACGTATGGAAGTATTCTACAACGGATGCCCTTTTATTCATAAGCTCTATAATGTTTCGGCTCTGAACAAGTAAGCATTCAAAATAACAGAGCGCCAGCCTGGTGGATTGTTACGATGGGCTTATTAAAATGGCCTTGCTTCAATTATGCTGCCCTACTAAGCTAAAAGGCAGAAACTCTATGGTTGATGAAAAGGAGTTATTATGACATTAAAGGTGCACTGTGTAGGACGGTGGCCAAAGTAGGTATTGCAGCTGTGCTGTCCATTGAAACTGTGTCCCCTATTGTCAATTTTTATCTTTTCATGGATATTTACAAAGTAATAAGCTAATAGTATGACCAAAGTACAGCGCATTTTGCAGTTACAAATGTCTATTTCTGGAATTGGGTAACATTTGTGAATGGGCCGCATGAATTCTGCAAAGAAACAGGTAAAAAAAAAAATACTACACAGGGGCTGTAGCGCTCTGTTGAGAAGCACTAATGTAGTTCATGCATCCATTCTATATTTCTCCAGATGTGCTCTAGATTCCAATGTTCCATATTCCATATTCCATGTTACCTTCTTGCTCTGCTGTTCCTTGGTGGACTGCTGGTTGAGCAGGCTCTCGATCTCCATGTCGAGGTGTGACGTCTGCCCTTTACTGGTTCGGCTCTTCTTCTCCGGCCCGCCTCCCCGGGCCCCGGCCTTCCACTCAGGCGGCCCGGCTGCTGGCGTGACGGATGACACGGGCGCCTGTAAAGGGGAAGGGGCGGAGCCCGACGCGTGTTTGAGGCTGCTGCTTGCCCCGCTGGCGCCGCTGCTGGAACTGCCGCCGATGCCGGCGTCGTCCCCTTTCCTCTTGACCCCCGACCTTTGGGCCAGCACCCCCCTCATGGCACACAGCTTGGGGTGGTCCACGGAGGTGACGATGGTGGTGGTGGTGGGGGTGGCAGTGGAGGTGGACGAGGAGGGTGCGGAGGAGGACGACGAGTGCACCTCGATGAGCTCCTGGGCGGAGAACTTGAGCAGGAGACTCTGGATGCTGGTGTGGGACACCGGCGCCTCTGGCTGGACGGGAGGGGAATGGACATGGAAATGAGACGTAAAGTGCATCACATATAACCATGCAAAATCACTGTATATTGCTTGCTAGGACTGTCATTGATCCAGTCAGACTTCAGAATTTCAGAAGTAAGAACTCCTTAGTCTGTTTCTCCCTAAACAATGGTGCATGATTCATGCAAATTTTGGTGTTCTCTCACATCACTAAAATGGCCCACCGAGGTAGAAGTTCTGACGCTCTGGACGTTGCTGTCCACTATCTATACTCACCGTGCTGAGGTCATCAGTGATGGTCAGAGAGTCGGACGGCAGGGACAGCAGCTCAGACAGGTATCCCAGCAGCCTCTGCTCCAGCTCGGGGTCCGGGGGTCGCTCCTCCACCTCTACCTTGGGGGTGCTCTGAGCGGTCGGGACAGGGCTGTCACTCCGAGCTGACGTCCCTTCACTGCCCAGCGCATCTGGTGACAACACATCATACTGTTCCACAACTACAACGGCAATTCAACAGCTAAGGTATAGCATAGCTACAACCAAAAGAGTATCCTTCCAACACCAGTAACTTATAAAAAAAACTGTAGAAGCAGAAATTCTAGGAGTATTATCCACTCTCTCTGTTAGAAGCGTTTACCAACCTTACAATCAGCTCCCTGTGTGCTGGTTGGATGAAATTTGCATGGGGTTCTTGATAGGTTTTTAGTGTTTTTTCACAACACAGTCTATCTACCTCATTAGGTAGAATTGAGCAAATAGTGTAACAGCTATGTAACATCATGTGTTAGTGTTGTACTTACACCATAAATGTACTTTTACTTTTGACACTTCTGACAACAACACACTCATTACACAAACATTCGGTATCAGACTATAGTTATAGTACTTCTTGGTCTCTACTACTGACTTGTGTGTCAGAGTCAGTGGCCGGATTTGACAACTAAGTTGACGTGAAATCATTAGCAGAAAACAATAAGCTTTCTGAAAGGACTTACATGAAACCAAATGTAATGGTTACCTACAAAAAAAATTGCTCATCCTATGTCTCAGGAACAGCTCTAGATTTGTCTATAAAATGTCACCTGATGATTTATCTTATTTCTGACTGCCATAGATGCACCAATTATTAAACTACTATAAGGAATGCTGAATACATAATATATAATTAAACCAAAATATATCATAATAATTTAGATATGGAGGGAGCACTGATGCTTCGCAAGTGCATGTTTTTGCCTCCAATGCTAACTGTGTTATGTTACCTATTGCGAGCTGAGATGGGTCTTTGCGTCTTCGTTGCAGCCTCTCTCGCAGAGAGTCCAGCTGCTTTTTGTGTGCCTGGATGTTGCTCCATGTATCCGACATGATGGTACCCAATAATGCAGATTTACTGCACAGGGGAACATCAGCAGCAGACAAAACAAAATAATGAAACTGTCTGTCTGCCTTCTGCAGTTTCAGAGGGAAATCTGTAGCTGACAAAACTATCCACTTCCGAGTCGTGCCAAGTGCAGCGTTCACCATAATAAAAGCAAGTAGCAGCACTCGCCGATCACCATAATAAAAGTATTTCAAGGACTCGCACATTTCAATTTCAACTGTGTAAACACACATTGTAAGTTTGATTATTTAATTAAAGTCAGTAAAATATATTCACTGTGGAATCTAAACAAAATTACGGACAATTCCCATGACTTATTTGTCAAAAATGTCTGTAAATAAAGTTACCTTTGAAAAACTCGAAAGGGTTTCGCATCCGTTTTGACCCAAAGCACTATCCGTACCCATGCATCCATCGCTAGTGTTTTCAACATGGCAGCGATCAGGGGAAGGGTGGCACAGAGTTGTCTGACAACATGCCTCTTCAGACAGACAAACCTCGGCGGTATCAGCACTTTCCCTCTCTTGACGACAAGGGGAGAGGTGCGTCCATTCGTTATATTTGTTGTGGTGGTTAAATTGGACATCTACGACCATTAATACTGTCAAAGGAATGGTGGTTAGCATATTGACCCGGCATATGACTTTGAGACTGGCGCTGTTCCTAGCCTGTTACGTGTAGCTAAATTGCATCAGCTAAAATCTACCTGGGAGGTTTTGGAAAGTGTTTTTGTAAAACAAGGCAGGTCTAAACGTAAGGCTATTGAAGGAAATGCACGTCTCTCTTCAGGACTGTTCTGCTTTGGTGTGTTTTGCTTGCTAGCCGTTGGAAGTTTGCTAGGTCTTGTGCAATAGGATTGAACACTGTAACTGTGGGCTATGCATCTTTTTGCTGTTGTTATTGGACTTGAATTATGTTGTGACTGTTATTTCTGTCATTCATCAGGCGACGATACAGACTTCCAACCTCCACACATGTAGAGGGGGCAGGAATGCTTTTGTCAGGGCGATCCTGGGACATCAGAAGAATGGACAACTCCTGCTTGTCAGCCCTGTGCCTGTCAGATACAACAGCACACAGGTGTGTTGTTGCGCTTGCATCTATTGTACCAAAAACTATATATCTTGAGTTCAGTCATATCTGTGTGTGCTTCCTTAATTTAAATTGTATGTCTCATTCTGTCCAGGTCCCAGGTGACACATTGGAATCAGTATCCACACCAAGTCCTCCAGACCTGCAAGTAAGTGTCTTCAACAATGTCCCATTTGGATGTTTCATTTCAGTTTTTGGCAGATTAACATTCCTGTTATTTACTTTCTCGATCTGAATTGCATCACAGATATGGTACCTACTAACTTCTATTTTGCCATTAATGTTTTGGATGTATTCAGTTGATTGAGCCCTCTATAGTTATTCATACACATGAGAGCTGATGGTACTTCGCAGCACATAATGTGGACACCGTTGCAGTTAGACAGACCTTCTCAAAGCTAATGAATATAAATACTATGATGATGTCTTTATTTCTATAATTGGATGATAATCTCTGTACATCTCAGGCCTTGACTGATGTGCCGGTCGCTGTGGCGGACACCAGCATGGCAGCTGCAGCAGCGGTTGATTCCGCCCCCGTCGTCATCTCCCAGCCAATCACAGAGCAGGTGGCCGAGGTTGCCCCCACGGTAGTGGACGTTCTCCAGGAGGCGGGACCTGAGCTCAGGCTGGCAGAGCTGGGATTGGGCAACTACACACCAGTCGGGGCCATCCAGAACCTCCTGGAGTTCTTCCATATGGACCTTGGCATGCCATGGTGGGGAGCCATTGCTCTGGGTAAGTTGTATATGTTTTTAGAGATGGTGGAAAGGGAAGGGAACCTAGAAAACCTTTGGGCTGCATCCAAAAGTCCCCTCTGCCTTCCTATATACAAGACAAAAAAATAAGGAATCAACTATACATGGTACATCTGAATACCCAACTAGACTTTCAACCAGGAGGCGAATGGTACCCGACAAATGGTTTCTCAGTGGGGGCTCTAGTTGGGGAGCCCTAGTAGGGGGGTGTTGTGAAGGATACAGCTGAGAGGTAGAAGATAGTTGCCATTAAGGGACATTTGTCTAATCTTTCCTCTGCTGTTGACTGGTTGTCTGTCCCAAGTACAATGCTGTAGCGCTGGCTGGTGTTTCCTTTTTATGTATGTTTATCACTTGTCCACCGTACCATGTCCCAGGTACGGTGCTGGCCTGCTGCCAGACTACCTATTAGCAGGTTTACCTCTTCATGTATGTTAACTTAGTTGGGTTTATCACTTAACCATGTACCAGGTACGGTGCTGGCCTACTGCCTGCCTGGTGTTTCTTCAGGAGGGGAATTAATGTAATGGAATGTAATGGTTGTTCGGCCCCAGGTGCGGTGCTGGGGTTACACTTTATTTGAATGGTTCATTATTACAGTACAGTGTAATAACCAGTGTAACAATATTTAATGCTATGTAATACCAGTGTAACACCATGTACCAATGTTGTACTTACATCTAGGGTTAGGGTTTATACATGGTATTACACTGTTATAACATTGTATTAAGTAGGTACACTGTACCTAATGTGATAGAGCCACTGCAATAGTGAACCATTACAATAAAGTGTTACCCAGTGCTGGCCCACTGCTGGCCCACTGCCTCCAATTTTTATGATGCTAATCTTTTCTCCTCTGCCATTGGCTGGTTATCCGTCCCCAGGTACGGTGCTGGCCCGCTGTCTGGTGTTCCCGGTGATCGTCAAGGGCCAGAGGGAGGCGGCCAAGCTGAACAACGTGATGCCAGAGATGACAAAGCTGACCAACCGCATGAACGAGGCCAAGCAGAGCGGGAACAAGTTTGACTGTGAGCACCTGAAACGTTCTTTTCTGGTCATAGTTGCCGTTTGATTTGTCAGTGACTGACTGTGTTTAGCAGTTTACTGTTGTTAAGTGCTTAAAGTAATTCTCAAAACAAACTTGAGTGAGACAGAGTGGCAAAAAGTTTGGACTGTGAGCACTAGACTAGAGACTTTATCATGATGGTTGGTCTTTGATGACTTACATTTGTCGGTTTGTCAGTGACAATCAATGTTTAGTAATTAACTCAGGGTTCCCACGGGTCATGGAATTTCTGGAATATCATGGAATTTCATAAATATTTTACCAGTCATGGAAAGTCATGGACTTTTACCATTTTGCATGCACAGTCATGGAATATCATGGAATTGTCTTAACAGTTGTGTAAAAGCAAAAACTTTTTTGTATGGTGTATAACATTGTTTCTTTCTGGTTATACGACAACGCTTCGCCAGAGACAGTTAAGTTTTGCGCTGTAATGTGCAACATTTTAGAATGCAATGAGCCCACTGAATTCTGGCAGTGGTTTGGTGTCGGTTTTAGGGTTGAAGATAATCTTCAGTTTTCACACTTTGAAAAACTTTTTAACATAATTTCTTTTTACCATTTCTTTTTTTGGGGGGGGTCTGGAAAGTTATGGAAAATCATGGAATTTTATCTGAGTTAGAGTGGGAACCCTGTTAACTGTCATTTAGTGTTTTCGTGCTCAACATAGTCCTCAAAACAAACTTGTATGTAGTTTTACTTTGTGTGTGTGTGCACATGTGCATGTGGTCTCTTAGTTTTCAACGCATATGCTGACTGTTTTAACCCTGTCTGTCTGTGGCTCTGTCTGTGGCTCTGTCTGTGTCTCCTCTGTAGTTGCAAAGGCGTATTCGGACCTGATGCTGTTCCAGAAGAAGAATGATGTCAACCCCCTCAGAGGGTTAATAGTGCCCTTGGTTCAGGTTAGGAGGGTTTTCACTCGCACGCACACACACACACCTTACACAAACTCACACAGTGCATGCATACACACACATGCAAGCACAATACTGTTGACTATTAGTGGCTGGATTTTCTTTTTAATAGTGATTGCCTCCTTTGTGTTGTAACCATGCTGTAAACTATAACCATCATATAAACTGCTTGTTGGCCATATATTACCACAGTAACCAACTAAAACTCTGTTCCCCTCCCCCAGATGCCCATCTTTGTCTCCTTCTTCATCGCGCTGAGGAAGATGGCGTACCTCCCGGTTCCCAGCCTGCAGACCGGCGGCACACTGTGGTTCCCCGACCTGACCATGGCCGACCCCTACTACATCCTGCCCTTCGCCGTCACCGGAACCATGTTCGCCATCCTGGAGGTAAACTTGTGTGTGTGTGTGTGTGTGTGTGTGTGTGTGTGTGTGTGTGTGTGTGTGTGTGTGTGTGTGGTGTGTGGTGTGTGTGTGTGTGTGTCGCATGTGTTCCCTGGAGTTGCTTAAGTATTAGTTCGGATGTGAATTGTGTGTCAGATTCCAGACTGAAAAATACACACCAGCCATTTTGCATTCATCAATATGTTTGCTGTTTTCATTTTTTTTACACTGTTTAATGTAATGGTTACACCCTCTCTGTCTCTTTCTTTCTCTCTCTGTAGCTAGGGGCAGAGTCTGGTGTAGATAACCCCAATCTGAAGGCGATGAAGACGGTGTTGAGAGTGATGCCCTTCGTCATCCTCCCCCTCACCATCAACTTCCCCACGGTATGTGATGTCACTTCCCTTCTATGTGACACCCCCTCTCCTCCATAGTTGACCTCTTCTGTCCCTCCACACAACTGGCCGGATTTGTATTTGGGCCATTTCTCGTGAAATCAGACAGACTGACCTGGATTTTTACACAACTTAGTGTACCCTTTTCCAGTGTCAAGGCAGAACCCCAGACCTGCATTTGCATGAACTGGATTGGATTTCAGGTTGCCCATCACTGCAGTTGATGTGCTGTCCGCAGAGGTGTCAAAAGTAAAAGTAAATTCATGGTGTATGTGCAACACTAGCACATGATATTATTACATAGCTGTTACATCATGTACTCCATTGTAATACGGTAGATAGACTGTGTTGTCACTGAAAAACAGTAAAAACCTAAGAGCCCACCACAAATTTGATCCAACCAGCACAGTCAGCTGATTGTATGACAAGTACACAGGTCTACTGATTACTCAGAAAGGGGAAAGAGTGTTTTTTTACTTTTACTTTTGACACTTTTGACACAGGTTGTTGTCATCACTGCTGTTCATGCGTTGTCCGATATCCACAACCTCTGTCCTGATGTGACCCCCATACTCTCTGCTGCCCCCTGCAGGAAGTGTTCTTGTACTGGATGACGTGCAATCAGCTTAGTTTGACCATAGCACTTACCTGCTATGGTCATTATCTACGTACTGCAGAGCTATTCCATTATAATTTCATTTTGGCCACATTTCAAAACCCATTTAAAAAAGAACTTAAAAGTGATGTTCGGAGTAGATTCACCCTAATGCCATTTGAACCGTGACATCCATCCAGTAGTCCTAACATTAGCAGAGTTACTGGGTTATTTATGGTTATTTCGAATAGTTTGCCGGGCATTCACAGCATCTCCAAACTTTACATCACAAAAATGACATGTCATGACACCAAACTTCTACAGTAGTACAAATATGGTCTCTACTCACAAAACGAAGCATTTAGAAGTTTCGAAATAGTCCAGGATTTTATTATTATCAACACAAGCCGAATATATTCTCTCTTTCTAAAGCTGTGCCGTCTTTACTTCTGTAAGCCCGTAAAAGTCCTCAACGAAACTCATCATTATGTACAATGAAAAGTGGGTTCAGCATCCGTATTGATAACGAAAATCCTTGTCTAATTGATAGTATGTAACATTTGAAATATCTTGTAATTGCTGCCTTGAAAATATAAGCCTTAATCACAATTCCATGAAAACGTTTTTTAATACTCTAGTCTGAAACTTTGTTGAGGACTTTTACGGGCTTGCGGAAGTAACTACGGCGCAGCTTTTAAAAGACAGAATATATTCGGCTTGTGTGGATAATAATAAACTCCTGGACTATTTCCAAACTTCTAAATGCTTCGTTTTGTGTGTAGAAACCATATTTGTACTACAGTAGAAATTTGGTGTCATGACATGTCATTTTTGTGGGGTAAAGTTTGGAGATGCTGCGAGTACCCGGCAAACTATTCGAAATAACCATAAATAACCCAGTAACTCTTAATGTTCAAGGCCCACCAGGGGGGCCCAGCCCACAGCTTGAGAATCCTTGTTCAAGATTGCATGTTCAATTCACATGACAAGCAAGATATTCACAAGAAAAAAAACTTGTTGTTGCACTAAAGTATCTGATCTACTGTATCCTGTATACCCCTGGGGTGCATTTCTCGAAACCGTCGTTGCTAACTGCGTTAGCTACTTTGTTGTTTGCAATGCAATTTCCCATTGGCAACTACCCAAACTGCTAACTGGCTAACAACTACACTTTCGAGAAATCCACCCCTGATGTGTTCTCTGCTGCTTCCCCCTCTGCAGGCGGTGTTCACATACTGGATGACGTCCAACCTGTTCACCCTGAGTCAGGTGGCCCTGCTCAACCAGACGCTGATCAGGAAGAGGCTCGGCATCCCAGAGAAGATTGTCCACCCGGCCTCCGCCCTGCCCCCCCAGGAGGGCTTCATCAAGACCATCCAGAAAGGTGACCTCACCCGCCAATGTCACAGCATCTGATTGGCTGAGGCCTTAATGTTGTCATAGTTGATAGGAGGGCTTCATCAAGACCATCCAGAAAGGTGACCTCACCCGCCAATGACACAGAATCTGATTGGCTGAGAACTTAATGCAGTGTTTCCCAACCTTTTTTGTCTCGCGTACCCCCTAAGCCTCTTAGTTGTGCCATGAGTACCCCCTAATTCATGTTCTATATCACTGTCTCTGTCCTGATGTGACTGCTCCATACATTTGTATAATAATACCATCTTTCCAAGTACCCCCTGCAGTGTGCTCGCGTACCCCTAGTGGTACACGTACCCCTGGTTGGGAAACACTGACTTAATGTTGTGATCGCTGATATGTTAATCATACAGGAGAGCTTCATTCCAAGGAGTATTCCAAGCTATTCCAAGAACCTGGCTCAGTAGTAAAGCAGGTTAGGTTGACCTTGAAAAAGGTCAGGTTGTAAATCCTCTAATATCAGACCCTGGATTCCTTATTTTCTTGACTAAAAGGTCCCTGCAGGCTGTCTATTAGTGGTTTACCACTTCCTGCAGGTGAACTTGGCCAGGCTTATCACTTCACCATGTTCTCGGAATACTCCCCAGGTGACCTGCCAATGTGCACTTCCAATGTGTACTGGCATGTGATGATGCCTTATTATTAAATATGGCATTATTGGACCTTCAACATTCATGGATATAAATGCTTTTTATTTCACTATCTGGTATTAATGCTTTGAAGAAGGTACCGCTTATTGTAGGTGTACTAGAGTGACAGCAAGAGCCGTGCTTGATAGTCTATTTATGTTAAGGAGACAAATTATCACACTGATCTGGGCTGAAATAAGTCTTAGTTATTTGAACTGCATATTTAATATTGTTTTTCTATTGGAAATGTTATCTTGCGTTGGGTCTTTGGCCTCTGTGCAGGTACGTTAACTATTGTGTGTGTGTGTGTGTGTGTGTGTGTGTGTGTGTGTGTGTGTGTGTGTGTGTGTGTGTGTGTGTGTGTGTGTGTGTGTGTGTGTGTGTGTGTGTGTGTGTGTGTGTGTGTGTGTGTGTGTGTCAGGTTGGAAGAACGCCCAGTTGGCTCAGCAGCTGGAGGAGAGGGAGAGGAGGATAAAGGGACACCTGGACATTGCCTCTAAAGGTGACTAACACACACGTGCGCAGCACACATACACACTAAAACATACCCCCCCCCCACACACACACACACACACACACACACACACTCTCTCTGTTTTCAATGTTATCACAAAGCCACAAGTACAAGAGTTCGGATAATGGAAAGTACCCACTGATATATCCCCACTGACATTCACTGACATACCCCCACTGACATACACTGACATACACCCACTGACATTCACTGATGGACATCGCCTCCCAAGTTAACAAGCTCACAATCTCCACCCAGCTTTGTAGAGTGTTTCTTGCATTCATCCATGATTAGCCCATGCCAGTGTTGTAGCATTCATCTGATGAATGGGGCTGCTACGGAGGTGATCTTTGGATCAGATGATTACAAGATCGAGTGTGGGGTGTTCGGGGGTGTGGGGTCCAAGGGGTCAGTTGTCTCAGGCCCAAGGGGCCAGTTGTCCCGGGCCCAGGGAGACAGGGGGCCCAACATTGGGTTTTCATTACATTGTATGTATTGGATCGGGGGCCCTTTCAGATGCCTTTGCCTTGGGCCCAGCAAAAGTGCCCATGATCAAGGCACCTTCAGGGATTGAAACTAGAGGTGCACCGAAAGGAAAATTTGTGGCCGAAACCAAAACCAAATAATAATTAATCACTTGGCCGAATACCGAAACCGAATATTACAATTCAGTCAAAAGTTATCAAAAGTTAGGTTTTTCACTATTTTTAAATATTGCTGAAATCTACGGTTTACAATAAATGTTTTTACATGTTTTTGAAAGAAAATAAATGTGTATTTGAAGTCTTCAAATGTTAGAGTAGAACTGAAATTAGTTTAATTAATGCCCATTACTGCCCATGTCATTTTCTATTCAGCCTCCGATTCGGCCGCTCAATTGGCTTTCGGCCGAAAACCGAAAGTGTCTTTTTTTGCGTTTTCGGCCGAATATTTTCTGCGGCCGAATTTTCGGTGCACCTCTAATTGAAACCAATACCCTGCACTTACAGTAAATAACTGAGTCATTTTCAATGAACACTAGATGCCGTGTTCAGCCCTTTGGTGTGTCTCACTCCCAACCCTGGTCGCAGCCTTCTTGGGTTTGTGTCACAATATTCTCTGCGATGTTACCGCCACCTATAGGATAATGCGCGTATCGCACTGTCACAGATTGATAACCACAATACTGTATGTACTGGCTATAAATAGTGGCGATCTGACTTAGGGCATTCACTCCAGTACAAATGAGAGTGATGTCTAATGTTCATATCCTATGAGATCAGTTGAGCTTTTATTTATAGCTCATTCCACACCCCCTCTCACTCTTCTTTTTCAACAGGGCCGCTGAGGCAAACATTCACCCACAATCCTTTGCAACAGACCGCTCCCGCCTCCACCTCGACAAAGGCGTCAGGACAGAGCACGGGAAAGAAGAGGCCATGGGAGGATACGATTGGCTGAGAGGGAAGGTCAGAGATGAGATGATTGGTTCCATGGAGGTGTCCGGGAAGGATTGCAATGATGTGACTGGTTTAAAAGGATGACTGACAGATGACAACACCTCCACCGTGTACATATTTATTTGGCTAACTAGTGTGAGAGAAAGGGGAGGGGAGGGATCTGTGTGGGTGGGATTCGTGGGGACTCGTATGATACTTGTGTATTATAACCAATAAACAACACATTGGATGTCCATGGATGTGTTTGCACTGGTTGTTTTTATGATGCACCCTTTGACGTATACAAGGACAGTTTGTTTGGTTCACAATAAAAATGCACAGTGACAGACCTCCCTAAGAAATGTCAAGTATTCTCCAGTGTTTAATAGAACTAAAATCTTACAAACACCTCCCTCACTTGGAACGAGATTTCAAAGAGGTTGTGAATTAAGTCACACATACGGTACATAAAACTGCCTTTAAGTTCATCGTCACAATTTTAGTAACCAGTGTCATTTTTTCTATGAAATGGAATGTTTACAGTTGTCATTTCTGACTGGTCTCCCACAGCCTTTGGCATTTGGCCTGAAAACATAAATAATGTTAATTGTACAAATACTTTGGCTCATATATTATACTGTATATCATAATCTAGTAATGCCCACATGGTTTCCTCGTCATACCTGACAAAGATATTTGTACTAGTGCTGTATTTTTGTACTAGGCTCTGTCCAAAGGCTGTATCTTTCAATGCAATGTCATATATCAGTCTATTTGTATATAATATAATTTTACTTTCTCACCATTTTCTACAGTTAACTCTTGAAAAAAAATAATTATAATTAAATATAAAATGGTACATAATGCTTTTATAGAGGTTTTTTGCACTGAATCAAAGTCTCTCTGTGATGATGTCACAATGCACCATCTTGTGCGTCATCCAGTCTCTCAGGTGTCCTTTGGACGCTGGTGACATGGGCAGGCTACTGGTCACGTCTGGTAGTCTGCATGGCCCCTGGTTGCATGACTGGAGTGTTATGTGACCAGGTACCAAAAGAGTTTGTGATTTGAGTGCGCGTGTCCAGCGTATGGCGTAGTCATAGTCACCGAACAAGCTTGTGATTGGGTGTGAGGTGGAGTGTGGTGCGATCGTCAGCCAATGGTGTGCCCATGTGAGAGGCTGGGCGGCCTCTTGATTGGCCGTGTGGAGTGTCAGTCATCCTTGGGCTCGTCATCTGTGTCCATCTCAGTCAACACGGAGTAGCACACTTTCTGGATCAGCAAGCCGGATGATGCTGCAGAGAGGAGAAGGAGAAGAAAAGAAAATATGGATGAGGGGACTGTCACCAGATGGAGAGAGGAAGGAGCAGGACATGGGTTCCATGGGTTCTATGTATACAAAGAAAATGGAATATTGTACAAGAACGACCACTAGCTGGTGTGGCCAGGAGTGGCACTGCAGCTATGTTATCGCAGCCAAGTAAATAATGAATGGGTGCCAATGGGGCTGTACGCTTCTCATAGAACTATCTGCCCGTGTGATTTTTTCCCTGGAAACAATGGAGTCGCGTTCGATAGATATGAGTAAGTGAAAGCATTTGCCGACACGTTTGCATCTTGACAAGTGTTAGATTCGTGAAAATGACCCTTATTTCAACTATAGCAATGACATAACACGTGACAATCGACTTTACGGCACTACGCCATTTGTTTTGTAGTTTTAAGTCTGACTTCAGATGTTGATGTGTTTAAAGTTATGTTAGGATTGTTGCGGACACCTGTTATTTATTGCATTTAAGGTGGTGGAAAAGCGGCATTTGTACATGGGGTAAAGGAAATGACTGCGCTCATCCTTAAGAATTTGGGCACCTTCAATTAACATGTTGGACGGCGGTGGGGGTTTTGAGGTGTGTGACTGTAGATGTCTGCTAGGATCAGTCAGAGTACGTCTCTCGTCAGCTCTGGTCGTGAATAGTCGCAGAGATTCCTCAGCCAGCAGGTATTAGCCGAATGCTAACGTGTTGCAGGACAAAACTAACACGTCTTTGGGAGAACAAAGCCATGTCATGAACCTTTAACTTCACTTCTAATACAACTTCCATGATAAGGTACAGAATGTGCACACATCTTTACAAACCAGAGAACAGAACCGTCACAAATCCTTGCTGAGCCATTTAGCCCAATAGGCTCCCATTCATCTTTTACTTGGCTGCGTTCGCCAACGGGGCTATAATGGGAGCCAATGAGAGATGCCTATCTCATAGCTTAGAGAATTTCTGATGTATATGACCGGCTGTGGCTCTTTCCATTATCCTAACTCCCACCAAACAAATCAGCCTCTTACCAATGGCCCTGCGCAGCCACATGGGCCGCTTGTGGGCGGGCGTCTTGATGCAGAGGAAGTAGACGGGCACTCCTGATAGGGCGATGCCGATGCCAATCAGGGAGTTGATGGTGTCGCTGTAGAGGGGCACCACCACCAGGAAGACGGTGCACATGCAGAAGATGATGGGGAAGAACAGGCTCAGCTGTGGAGAGAATTAAACAGAGTTAATATGAAACTATTAGTAAAGCAGACTTTTTTGAGGAAACATCCCCTTGACCTCATCATAAGCCTCCCAAACGCCCCCTTGCCTTGACCTCCTCATAAGCCTGTCAATGCCCCCCATAGTATTAAAAATATAATCCGAATCCGAAACCAAATCTTGCATTTGGTACACCCCTGTTCGGTTCTTTGAGAGGAACAAGCCACGATGATCCGGATCCCGTCAAAGAGCCACACATTACGTACACAACGACACAGATAAATACACACACTAGCCCTGGTAGCCTAGTTTACTACCCTCCCACGAACTGCTTGCGTTAGCACAAACCAATGACAGTCTGTCATGGAACCCGATCACTGACGGGCTTCTCAACCCAAATGAGCATGATGCAAAATATCCACCCGCCGTCCTCCAACCCCCTCAAACGTACCAAGCCAATTCTTACTGAGCGCCTTCAACTCGTCCTGATGCCCAATTGTCGGGTTGGAGTGGAATTGGAATTGCATTCTTTATCAAGAACACTTGTGTTCACTTGTGTGTGTGTGTGTGTGTGTGTGTGTGTGTGTGTGTGTGTGTGTGTGTGTGTGTGTGTGTGCGTGTGTGCGTGTGTGTGTGTTACCTTGAGAGGTCGTGGTCTGTCTGTCTGATTCCATCACAGGTACAGTGTGTTTGTGACTGTGTGTGTGTTCTGTGTGTGTGTGTGTGTGTGTGCGTGTGTGTGTGTGTGTGTGTGCGTTACCTTGAGAGGTCGTGGTCTGTCTGGTTGTTTCCATCTCAGGTACAGCTGTCCCAGGATGGAGAGACCCACGAAGAACCAGTAGCTGAAGCTGTAGTAGTTGATCAGCTTAAAGATGTCCTCCACACACAGGTACACCAGCGCCATCGCGCCCTGAGGGGACAACAGACACATGTTACACACACACACACACACACACACACACACACACACACACACACACACACACACACACACACACACACACACACACACACACACACACACACACACACACAAGCACCAAGAATGGCTCCGCCATGGCAGCTTCATGATGCTTTACATCATTGTGTACACTAGGGGGCACTCCTGCACAATGGTGTTATGTGTCTGGGAGGGAAGGGATGGGCATGGATCATACATGGTAGGTAATCACAAACACACACACACACACACACACACACACACACACACACATCAGAAGTAATATACTATGTCAATGAGGACTTTAACGTTGAATTGGAGGGCAGGGATGGGGGTGAAACAATGGACGTGGATCATGCAGAGTTACACACACACACACGGCAGGTGGGGGCCATATCTAGTCTGTGCGTTAATCCAGCCCTGGTGTAATGTAATGTAATGTAAATAATGTAATGTAATGAGACTAACGTTGAACAGGAGGGCAGGGATGGGGGTAAAGCGATGGACGTGGATCATGCAGAGGTAGTCTGGCAGGTGGCCCTCTCTGGAGCCTACGAAGAACAACCTACACACACACACACACACACACACACACACACACACACACACACACACACACACACACACACACACACACACACACACACAAACAATGTCAAGCATGAAGTCACACATGCTGAGTTCTTGTCTTGACGCAAAAATCCACAAGGCCCTCCGCACATCGGTTCCCGACAGCACTGCGGCGCACTTTCTCTTCCGACACAATTCCGACCCCTGCACACAATTTCATGTCAGCAGAGCATGGATATCAATGGGTGGCTCCGACAAAATAGAACTCGTCCCTAACCGCGATGTCCACCGACATCAGCGCCGGTGTGCGGGGTTGTATTGAAAACAATGAAATCGAACTTTTGGCAGAGCAGTGCTCCGCACTTTGTCGGAGCCGTTCTGCGGAGGCCCTAAGATGGGCCCAGCCGCACTGGACTGCTACGCGGGCGACCCGGGTTAGATTCCCGACCCGGGTAATATCCCGATCCCTCTCCGTCTCTCTCTCCCATCTCGCTTCCTGTCACCCCTCCACTGTCCTATCTGAAAAGTAATAAAACGCCATATGCATAAGACGGTGTAGTGTAGAACCGTTCGTAGGGTACAGTAATCTCCATCTCCATAAAATTAAGGATATAATTATAGTTATAGTAAATATAGTCTGTAACCTTCTTAGGAATCGTGGTACAGTATAGGGTGGTGTAATTATAGCAGCCTATGTAGTATGTGTACTAGTAGTAGTACATGAGTATACTAGACTAGTATAAAAGTCTAGTAATAATATTATATATTATATTATATATTATATATTATATATATATATCGTCGCTGTCCAGCAAAAACCACTTATCTCCACTATTATTTTTAGTTTTTTATGTTCGTTCTTTATTTATTATAAAATATAAGACAGTACTACTGGTCAGTCTCCATGGGTATATGTGTATGATAAATAATTTAGTAGCCAACTTTAATGTTGCAATGATTATTTTTTTTTAGAAAATGTGGTTTTATAAATCAATACATAAAAAACAATGAGAAGTGGAGATAAGTGTTTTTTGCTGGACAGCGACGATATAATTATAATAGTATAATGTTATAATAATAGTATATTACATTACACTTAGCTGACACTTTGATCTAATGCGTCTTATAGATATTTTACAGGGTATTGGTTATAGTCCCTGGTGTAGGGAGGGAGGACAGATAATGGTAGATTTGAACCTGCAACCCTTTGGTCTTAAGCCCACCTCCCTAACAATTAGCCCACACCTACCCAATAGTGAAGTGAAAAGTGAAAGCACTCCACAGCACACAAGTGAACACTGCACACTGCACACAATGAAATTGCATTTATGCCTCACCCGAGCAAGGGGGCAGCCCTTATAGTATAGTATATAATAGTATAATAGTATAATAGTATAGTATAGTATAATAGTATACTACTATACTAGTATAATGGCAATAGTATAATAGTATACTTGCAATCTTATACTGTACGTAGACTAGTACAACTGTAATTTCCATCCTGTAAGCCGCACCCACTCAAATTAACAAGAAAAAAACAATTGCACATATATACAGTAGGCGGCACCTCTTAAAGGGGCACAATGTAGGATGATGTAGTTTGTGCAGTGCCCGTGGCATGCCTGTCTCAAAATCTACAGTCATGAAAAAATGTTGTTTAAATAAACTCGCTGTGAGAATGTTTTTCATCACGGAATACCAGCAGTTGATACAAATCTGAATATGGTATATGAGGTGATTTTTCGTATGAGAAGTGTTTCCCACAACACTCGTTCAGGTCGCTCTGACAAAAGTAACATTTGGGGTTTTCTGACAGCGGACCGTGGAAGTGGTTGCGAGAGTCATCGTTCACTTACTAATGACTCAAATTAGCAACGGCTGACTCGGGAAAGTGATTAGTTAAACTTTTAATCCTACCTAGAGCCCCTTTAATAAGCCGCAGACAAAACATTAGTTCTGGAGCAAACTCTGTTCACTTTGTGCTTGTCACATGTAAAAAACTATACATTAGCCACATCATGGTATAAACCGCAGGATTCAAAGCATTGGAAATATTGCTTTGA